>NC_141534.1:25265000-25575000 GCF_021556685.1 Rattus norvegicus | reverse complement strand
GGGACACCTATAATGCCACTGATGGTATAAACTACCATTTCTCTCTACTGCTTTCCATATGTTGAATAAATATAGTGCATTTCTCACACCACATCCCATGCTGAAATGCAAAATTCATAACGCTTTTATGTAATGAAATGTGGTGTTTTACTGATATCAATCTGCAATCTAGCCTGGTGTCCCTGGAGACTTGTCCAGCTTCATATTGGTTTTTCACAGGAATAAAAGTGGGCTAGCGTAGTTGGCAGTGTCTTCGAGTGATCAATAAGAGATAATGAGGTTAAGTCATTTCTGCCAGAAGGCTTTGGATTTATGCTTCCTTGCACAGTTTGACCATGAAGCCAACTTTGGAATTCTTGTTTGAGCTGCTCCTTTTTCTGCTTTAACAATAAGAGGTGCTTGGCTTTGTAGTCAGATCCCCACTTCTTTGGTACATGATTCTATATGCAATCAAATTAATCAAAATGAATAGAATGTAAAAGTAGGTACGAACAGTAAGTAGCCTAATGTCTCTGCTCTACTTCTGAAGAGACGAGTTTCAAGAAGCAAAGTGTCTGTCAAACTGTCCAGTAACATTTACCTCTTATTCTTTCTAGAATATCAATAACTTGATCTCATCATGTTTAAAGTGCTTCTCAAACATAAAGTGATCTCAGATTACACACTCCGTTCTTTGCATTTATCTTGACCAGCTGTCAAGGAAGGCAGTTTTTATATTCTGTCATAGTTCTGCCTCTTGGCTTTGGGCTTCAGTAGCAAGTTTGAATGGGAAATGGAAGGTACAGTTTGGAGTGCCTTGTAACAAAGGCAAGATTATCTTTTTTCCAATTATTTCTTGTTTTCTAGCTGAATTCTCAGTGAGCATTTCTATAACACTTAAGCCTTGATTAATTTGTATGTGGAAAATTGGGCGGTGTGAAGTTAAAAATAAATTAAAGAGGATAATGAAATTAGTAAATTAGTGTTCGTTTTATCATTTTCATCTGTTTGAAAATTCCACCTTAGTTTTCTTGTCAGAATCACAAAGTGCATTAAAATTCAGAACTTCTATCGAGTCTCTAAAAAAATGACAGAACAATTTAAACTATGAACTTGCATACTTTCTTGACTTTGTGTTTTCTATTTTTTTTCCTGATTAAAATGAAAAGAAAATGTTGCATTTAAAGTTTTCTACTTCCTAAACATGCAGTCAAGATTCTAGAAATATGAGTCAAATCTTGTTAAAATTTCAATTCAATTGTAAGAGACCAACACAGGTGATGTGGTTTTGTCTGCAGCTCTAGTACTTGACACACTCAAGTGCCTCTGGAGTACAGAGACAATTTGTGAGTAGTAGAAAACTTTCTAGAGGTCAAAATACTGGAGATCAGCAACATATCAACTTTCAGGTGGGATACTTCTAAACACTCAACTTCATTTACTCTCCTGAAAATCATTATTCCAAAGATTTGATCCACTTGTGGCCTCACTTGGGTCTTAAATCTCATTTCAAAGCACTGCAGTCAATCATCCATTTCAGAACTACCATTAGGAGTGATGGGAATTTGGCGCAAAAATAAATGAGAGGATATAAATGTGAACTCTTTCTAATTTTTTCTTCTTTGAGCACCACTTCAAATACAGTTCATGAAATCCATTTTTAAAGGTAGTAGTCCATCTTGCTATCATTTTCACTAAATTGAGTTCATGAACTTGAAGCATGCATTTCCATAGTATCCTTTTCACTTTTTGAAATAAGGAAGTCTGGCATTATTATTGCTAATACCTATCAAAAGCTATTTAGAAGTCTTATTTCAGTCATCTTGCACAATGGCGCCCTGATTAACATTTTAGTCTTTTGAAAATCCAAGACCATATTTACCATTTTATCGTAAAAATTACTTGTGTAGCTGTGTTCTATTTTAACATATTGATATATGCTGGCTTTTCTTATCTCTGAGTAGTCAAAGAAATGTATGCCTTTTATCTTATTTCTATGAAAGTAAACTGACACTTGATGGAAAAAAATATATTCAGACTTCATTAACCAGAACTTTCCTTTGCATACAAGTATTCAATCAGTACTCAAAAAATATCTTGTAAACTGAAATTATACCAGAAGCATCACTGTGTACACATTTGTTCCAAGATCTCATTCTTTGTTTTCTGACTTAAATAATTTCTTATACAGAAATATTTGTACCACGTAGTGTATATTCCTTAGCTAAGAGAAAATGAAGCATATTTGCACACGCATCTATCTAGAGAAAATTAGAAAAAAAATACGATCTTAACACATGTTGCTTTTGAATGGTGAGATTTGAAATGATACCTGTGACTTATCTGCTTGTAACTTTGTTATTTTATATTTTGTGCATTGTGCATGAGTATTAAATTCCTAAAATCAAGGATAAGTAACTTAGTTGATAATTTAAGATCTCTTAGCTCTGATAGTATATGTCTGACAATATAAGATATTCTTGGTTGTCTGCACCTACTGAAATATAATGATCTCAATGGACATTAGGCAATATGTCCAGGATGTCAAGAAATATTTCATTCATTTGACCTACTTTATTACTACTTCTTATTATCTTCATAAGTGATGCTATTTTTGCTTGCTTTCTGAACAAAATTGAGTTTAAATAGGTGGTTCACCTAATAAAATACATCTTAGTCCCAAAAGAACGGGAAATTTTACAGGAGATGAAGATCACTTTTTATTCAAAGTCCTACATTTTGGGGTCAGAGTAAAATGCTGAGATTCAGGTAACGTGGTAATGGGCAATGAATGGCCTATCATCCTGCACTATATGGGTAGATTCTACTACAGAAACTCGCACCAACAGTCTGCTAGATTCGTAGATAGCATCTGTGTGATTTAGTTTCTTATATTTGAAGTTAATTTATAAATTGTATTTTATTTTCTGGGTGTGCAACTAGGAAATGCATCTATAACCACAACTGTGATAGACAACAAAAATGGATCTGTTCCCAAGTCCCCTGGAAAGGTGCTGAAGAGGACTGTCACCGAAGACATCGTGACAACATTCAGCTCCCCTGCAGCCTGGCTTCTGGTCATCGCCCTGATTATCACCTGGTCAGCTGTTGCTATTGTGATGTTTGATTTAGTGGACTACAAAAACTTTTCAGGTAAGAAGCATTGCATTTGGATTTTAAGTCAATGGAAAAATATTCTACCAAGGCGCAGCATTGCTTCTCTCTACCACAGGTTAGCATGAGAAATAAAACACAGGAAGAGGTCCTGGGCATTCCTGGAGTCAGTTGCTTCTATTCACTCTCTTGGTCTATTGTGTTTCCTGATTTGAAAAGGCAATCAATGTCCTCATCTTAAAAGCTTCATGGAGACTAGATGCTGCAGCTTCATAAAAAAACAATAATTAAAAAGTCTGATAGAAATGTATTTTTGGAGCTGTATTAATCAGCTATGAAGACAGAATAACTGGTGGGCTTTATATTTGACAGAATAAAGCATAAACCAGACTAAATAATTTTAGACAAGCAGAAGATACGTGAATTTTGCTGAGGTACACTGACACGTGGTCTCAAATTGCTTTTCCAGACACACTCCTTTCCTTCCACTAACCCTGCCTATTTTCAGTTTCAGAAAGAAGAAAGTAGAAAGAGGATTTTTTTCAGAGTTATTCATAAGGAATTACTACATATTGAGTGTCCATATGGGTTTGGAGTGAGAAAAGATAAATTTTTCCTTAAGGGCAATTCAATCTCAAGGTTCATTGTTTGTCTCTTTGTTCAAATATATTTCATATTTTCAAATTATATATATATACACATGTATATGTACACACACACACACACACACACACACATATATATATATATATATATATATATATATATATATATATATATGACACTCATCATATACTCTCTACCAACTGCGTTTTTGGAGGAAATGAATTATTTGGGTATGCAGTGCCCATTCAATGAGTAGATGAGTAAGTTAATCCATGCCCATCATTGTTGACCACTAGCCAGAATACTTCATTATTACCTTTATGCGCTCTTCATCCACATTGATTGCTCCCTCAATTCTTCTTATCTCCAATGGCAATCAGATCTTTAGAATCTAGACATAAGAAAATTTGGATCTCTGTACTCAGGAATGCTCTCCTCATAGAATTTTCATCATTTAGCAATTACCGATCAAGAACCTATTATTATTTACCTGACAATTGGTGTTTTACAGGAGCCAAAATTGTAATAAAAATACCCTACAGGAATAGATGTCTATCATTTCAGTTTGTGGATGCAGAGAGCTATTGACATGGCTTCTGCTAGCTATTATCTTTGCTAGCTGAACTATATTTGGCATCATTTACTAGACGGAGATAAGACCAAAATGTCAACTAAATAGCCTTAGGTTTCTGCTCTAATAAGTTCTGTATTTTACTGTATTCTTAGATTCTTGAAAAAATGTAGTTGCATTTTCTATAATTTAAAATGATAGAATTTTAAGTGAAATACTTTTGGTTATGTTACTTTAGAAAACCACAGGTTTACTAAGTCTAAATGGATTGTAACATTCTGCTTTTCCTTCCCATTAAAATATTATATTATTTACTTTAACCTCAAAACTACAGATGGTCATGAAACACTCTTATTTGGTAATATATATTCTAGAGAACTCAATGTCAATCTACTCTCTGTAAGCTAATTTTGTAAGTAGACATAGAAACTTATCCAATGAAATGCAAAACTGCCTTCAGTTAGACTTTTTTAGATTAGATTACATAAAGATTAGACATATTTTTCCATGGAACTACTGTCATCTAGTGCTATGAATTGTTATGAGGTATAGGCGTTTTATCTGATGCTAACTATTTCGGTTAGTCTTCAATACAAAGCACAGATCCTCTGTAAATTTTCCTCCTTATGATGCCCACATTTATTAATGAAAAAAACCAGGCTATCCCCTCAAAAAGATCCTGCAGTCAGTTTTGTTGGATTGTTTGGAACTGGAGAACTCATCATAGCCTAAGCAATGTAAACAAAAATGGCTTATAAATCAGCTTTTTTAAGAAATCAGTGCACCATATATGTTATTGCACTTCACAGTTTCATTCTCTTCACAATTTCATTCCGGGAACTTAAGAAGTTTTGTATTATCTGCATCAATTCCTACCTATTAATATAGTTCTAAAGGCATCTTTATAAAAGCATCTGAAAAAGAGGAGTGTTTTCACTGCTGCCTAAGTACAAGGAAAACATTGAAACTCAAGGAACTTGCTTAGTTCTTTGTTTTAATCTTATAATTTAGTTACTATATCCAATTCCTCAACCTTATTTATTTCTGTTATTACCTGCTCATCCTAGACAAATGCAAACTTCTCTTTCTTGCTGTCCATGGAAAACCGTGTTTCCACAGCTCGAGAGTCTGGTAGAGGTAGAGTAGCAGTTAATAGTAAGAATTATTCATGTTTCCTGACATATTCCTTCTTTTATGATGCCTTTGGTAATGCAAAAAATAAGATGGTATCATATCCTATATTTTGTTACTTCTAGTACTGTTGGACACATTAAAAGGAATTAGTGGAATGTATTAGAGCTATCAGTTGGCTTGACTGTATCATGCAAAGTATTTTTTCAAGGAAAAATACTTTATTCATCTCTGTCTATGAATGTCCAACACATATGAAGTCTTTTGAGGTATATTACTTAAAGGAAAGTATAACATTTTGAGATTTAAAGTACATTTTACTTCATGAAGAAATGTACACATATAATTTTCTTTCATTTAATTCAAACTATATTGAGCTTGGCCTTAGGAATTAAGAAAATAGAGAAATTAGAGAATGAAAGTGTTTATACGATGACATTTTACTTGTTCTTAGCAATTATCCGTGACTAAGAAATTACTTCAAAAGTAAGAGGCTTAATACAGCAACATTTGTAATTTCATAGTATCTGTGGGTCAGAAATTTGGAAATGGTTTATATAAGTTTGATCCTGAGATTTCAGTAAAAGGATTGGCAGAGACGGCACTTGATGAAAAATTGATGTTAATGAACTATTTATAAAGTGTCTCCTCATCAACCTGTTAACACCCGTGTGTCCTCGCAGCATGGGAGATTGATCCTCCTTGATTGGGAGGAACAGAGCCAAAGTCACATTGGCCTCATGTTCTAGCCTTGCAAATCTGACTTTTATTTCTGCAAATTCTCTTAGATTCATAGGATAACTCCACTAAATATTGTTTTGAAAAGAGTAAAAAACAGAAAAGGTTACTGGACTGTGAGTTGAGGTGAGGTGAGGTGGTGTCTGGTTGCCATACACTTCATTCTTATAAAAATTATATTCCCAAATTGTATACATTTAATAAATATTCAGATGTAGGGTACGAACATACACGGCTCTAGCTGACAAAGAGATATTACAACAAAAACAGGCACACAGAAACACTTGCCGTATTAAGATATGTATCTTAAATGGGTTAGAAATGAAAAAAATTACAAAATTAAATATGAAAGAAAACAAATATTTTAAAATCACAAACAAATTAACTAATAGCTTTTAGCTTATTAAAGTTCAAATGATCCATTTATAGAAACAAAGACTTGGTACAATTATAACAAAACCTCTGGACCTCATATCAATCTCCTTATAGATTAGATGCATTCATTTATATATGAGATTCTAATTACATTCATCCATTTAGTGAATTATTAATAAGCCCCTTTAATGATTCATCACTATTTTACTTAAAGAGATTTAAAGAATGAAAACTACTTTACATTTTTGATATAGTTTTTAATTGATATAATTTAAACATTTCTAGAAATTAGAATATATACATGATGAGTCTTTTATACTAGCCCAGTAGATTTTGAAATGTAATTACTAATAGTTTCAAAACAGGACTAGAACACAAATAAAGCATGTTGGAGGTTATATCGAGGGCCAGAGTGGCTGGCACTGCATCAAATTACTATCTGGTAATTTGTAACAGTAAATAAATACCCTGAAACTTTTAGAATAGGTTCATTGGAAAAGAAACTTTATTTCCATTAAGTACATACAATACTGGCTTGGGGAGGATGATTTTAAACTAGCGACTTTCATAACTTTCATAACTTCTCATTTTTCAGAATTTGACCTGATTTACCCATGTGTCCTACTCAAGGAACACACAGAAAATAACATGTACACTTAAATGAGTAGGAATTTCCTTTTCCTTGCCTGTGATGGAGATCTTATCTCCCTTTCTTTTCTTTAAAATTTATGATTTGAATTATTTACAATAATGAAGACAAATTTTAGGACACTGGATCTAAATAGATTGGGAAGGATTTCAATTCTCCTTGATTCCTTGCCAAATGCAAAAGCTGAAAAATATTTAAACATTATTGGGTCTATCTCTAAGTGTTGAAAATAGCAGAAACACTTTATCTGTTACAGAATAGGAATCATAGCACCATCGCTTATGAATTTCTGGGAGCTGACTAAGCATGTTGAATTTATCTGCTGTTAAGTGGAAAGTCACCATGCTGAGAGATGAGAGGCCAGATGGAAATAAAATAGAGGGGAGTAAGGACAGTCTGTGAACTTCATTTGTTTCTTACCACCTTAGACGTTTAGGTGAGTCATTGGTCCTGAAGTGCTGTGCCATGCTTTAGAGATTCATGAAGGAGAAATCTCAGCAGAAACTAGAGAGAAAGGAGGATGTCGCTACAGAAGCCTGGCCAAGATACTGGGGGAAATGTGAAAGGATACCAGGATACACCCAGCCCCCAGCTTTGGAGGACAGACAATGGCTGCATCAGCTCCCATAGTTTGCCTTCCTTTTTCCCAAAAGTTACCTGGGAATTTCTATCTAGGGACATTTGAGGAAATGTAGTTCTACTTTGATAATTTCTTAGCAGACACAGCCTATACATGTGAGATGTCTGTATAATTTAGTCATTCGAAACAGGATGCTTTTGAGAGAAAAATGGAGTTACAAGAGGAGAAAACTCAGGATTCAAGACAAAGTATCACACCGTGGTTAGGCCCATTGCTCTTACATCTCTCCTGGGAAGTAAATGCCAATGGGCACTTCAAGGAAAAAAATGAAATTTTTCTCATAGCAACGGAGGCTAAGTCCTCATGGAAATGATTGGCTGTATGACTCCAGCTTCTAAGGAAGTCCTTACAAAAAACTGACTTGGCTGATAATGTGCTGTTTTCTGAGGACTAAAATTAGTGCACTTGATAGAGATTCCTTACAAATACCTTCTGCTGTTAGCGAAGGGACAGGTTTCACTTTAATAATAACAAGTGTGAGCAAACACTGTAAGAAATTGCACCTACCTCAGATCGTGTGTGGAAGACTGCGATATTTACAGCACTGGTTGCACAAAAGCAAAGGTCATAATTTACTAATATTCTTATTTATGACAGGGAAGCGTTACCATACATCAGATCAGGTTGTCTATTGCTCTTTAGAAAATTTCCCAAATGTCCCACAATCACATTGAATCCAAACCCAGCTTGGTGATCATTAGAAGATAATGATCTATGAGAAGAATGTATGCCAGGCACAAGGAGGCAATCACTCATAAAATCTACCTTGAATCTGAACCCTATTAGAGGAAAATAACATCAGTAATCTTGGAAGAAAGATGGCAATGATATGATGGCATAAGCATCAATTTATTATGAAGTTCTTGCAGACATTCCTCAAATTTTCCTTTTAAATAGGGGTTCTAATGAGGTGTGCCATTTATCTGTTGCTTTCCAAATTAATTCTCTGATTTTTTTCTTTTCTTGGCACTTATCCCAGTTAAGCAGGTGCACTGCTTGTTAGGACGAGAAAGTAACAGTGAAATTATTTTAGGGAAATCTCTAACTTAGTCTCTCTCTGTCTCTGTCTCTCTCTCTCTCCTTTATTTCTTTCTCTCTCTCCTTTCTTTCTTTCTTTCTTTCCTTCTTTCTTTCTGTGTTTCTCTCTATCCATCTATCATCTATCTCTATTATGTATCTATCAATCTATATTTTTATATAGATGTCTATCTATCTATCTATCTATCTATCTACTACCTATCTATTTAATTGTCTACATACATGCCTACCTATTATAGCTATATGTATGTTACATGTTATTATATCATTATATTTTAAGAAAGTTCAGTAATTGTAGTGAATAAATCAATTTCTTAGATTTATGAATTATACTTGGATTCACAGAATACTTGACATTTTGTGTGCATTTTTCTGTTGTTCAAATCTTACCTCAAAGTCCACATTCTGTGAGTGCTCCAGGATATCTCGGTCCTCAGGCCACTATGACTAAAAAGGATTTATGTTTTTACCCAGTTCCCTGTGTTTAGAAGTATGCCTAAGAAGTAGAGGGTTCTGCAGTCCAATCACCATTAGATAAAAATTTAACGATCCTTTATGAAATTAGATAATATAAAGAAAAATGTGTTCATTTTAAGTATGAATGAACTTTTAAACATGATTGTATAATTCCTTACTTTGCTTTTGATTTTTTTTTTTGAATTGGAGTTTTGGTAAAACTATATCTACCTTATTACTTTTCAAAGAAACAGTTTAAAAGTCTATGTTTTCTTACTGGTTTGTTGTAAAGTCAAGGTGTCCAATAGTGTGAAACATTTGTTTTGTTTTGTTTGTATTTTGTTTCTTTGAGACAAAGTCCCACTATATAGCACTTGCTGTCCTAGAAATCGTTATATAGATCAGGATGGACTCAAACTCACAGAGATCCTCCAGTTCTGAGATTAATAGCATGGGCTAGCTTGCCCAGAACAAACACTAAGACTTTTGAAGATTATTATTGTTATTTATTACTATTATTATTATTATTATTATTATTTTGTGTGTAAGCTCACTTTTTATCTGATGTGTTTTGTTTTCTTTTATTGGATATTTTCTTTATTTACATTTCAAGTATTTGTCCCTTTTCCCAGTTTCCCCTCTGGAAACTAGGAAACTAGGTTCCCTATCCCATTTCCTCACCCCCTGCTTCTTTGAGGGTGCTCCCCCACTCACCCACCCAATCCCTCCTGCCTCCAGGCCCTGCTTCCCCTACATTGGGCATCTAGCCATCATAGGACCAAGGGCTTCTCCTTCCATTGATGCCGAACAAGGTCATTCACTGGTGCATATGCAGTAGGAGACATGGGTCCTTTCATGCACACTTTGGTTGGTGGTTTAGTCCCTCGGAGCTCTAGGGAGTGGGGGTGGAGAGACTGGCTGGTTAATATTGTTGTTCTTCCTATGAGGTTGTAGAGTCCTCAACTTCTTCAGTCATTTTTCCAAACTCCCTCATTGGGGACCCTGTTCTTAGTCTAAAGGATAGCTGAGAGTATCTGAATCTATATTTGTCAGTCTCTAGCAGAGCCTCTCAGGAGACAGCTATATCAGGCTCCTGTAAGTTTGCAACCCCACCAACCATGGAGGAATGTTTCTCTTTCTCCACATCCTTGCCAGCATTTGCTGTCACCTGAGTTTTTGATCTTAACCATTCTGACTGGTATAAAGTAGAATCTCAGGGTTTTAAGATTTGAATTTCCCTGATGACTAAGAATGTTGAACATTTCTTTTTTTTTTTTTATTAACTTGAGTATTTCTTATATACATTTCAAGTGTTATTCCCTTTCCCGGTTTCCGGGCAAACATCCCCCTCCCCCCTCCCCTTCATTATGGGTGTTCCCCTCCCCACCCTCCCCCCATTGCCGCCCTCCCCCCATAGTCTAGTTCACTGGGGGTTCAGTCTTAGCAGGACCCAGGGCTTCCCCTTCCACTGGTGCTCTTACTAGGATATTCATTGCTAGCTATGGGGTCAGAGTCCAGGGTCAGTCCATGTATAGTATTTAGGTAGTGGCTTAGTCCCTGGAAGCTCTGGTTGCTTGGCATTGTTGTACTATTGGGGTCTCGAGCCCCTTCAAGCTCTTCCAGTTCTTTCTCTGATTCCTTCAACGGGGGACCTATTCTCAGTTCAGTGGTTTGCTGCTGGCATTCGCCTCTGTATTTGCTGTATTCTGGCTGTGTCTCTCAGGAGCGATCTACATCCGGCTCCTGTCGGTCTGCACTTCTTTGCTTCATCCATCTTGTCTAATTGGGTGGCTGTATATGTATGGGCCACATGTGGGGCAGGCTCTGAATGGGTGTTCCTTCAGTCTCTGTTTTAATCTTTGCCTCTCCCTTCCCTGCCAAGGGTATACTTTTTCCTCATTTAAAGAAGGAGTGAAGCATTCACATTTTGATCATCCGTCTTGGGTTTAGTTTGTTCTAGGGATCTAGGGTAATTCAAGCATTTGGGCTAATAGCCACTTATCAATGAGTGCATACCATGTATGTCTTTCTGTGATTGGGTTAGCTCACTCAGGATGATATTTTCCAGTTCCAACCATTTGCCTACGAATTTCATAAACTCGTTGTTTTTGATAGCTGAGTAATATTCCATTGTGTAGATGTACCACATTTTCTGTATCCATTCCTCTGTTGAAGGGCATCTGGGTTCTTTCCAGTTTCTGGCTATTATAAATAAGGCTGCGATGAACATAGTGGAGCACGTGTCTCTTTTGTATGTTGAGGCATCTTTTGGGTATATGCCCAAGAGAGGTATAGCTGGATCCTCAGGCAGTTCAATGTCCAATTTTCTGAGGAACCTCCAGACTGATTTCCAGAATGGTTTTACCAGTCTGCAATCTCACCAACAATGGAGGAGTGTTCCTCTTTCTCCACATCCTCGCCAGCATCTGCTGTCACCTGAGTTTTTGATCTTAGCCATTCTCACTGGTGTGAGGTGAAATCTCAGGGTTGTTTTGATTTGCATTTCCCTTATGACTAAAGATGTTGAACATTTCTTTAGGTGTTTCTCAGCCATTCGGCATTCCTCAGCTGTGAATTCGTTGTTTAGCTCTGAACCCCATTTTTTAATACGGTTATTTTTTTCCCTGCGGTCTAACTTCTTGAGTTCTTTGTATATTTTGGATATAAGGCCTCTATCTGTTGTAGGATTGGTAAAGATCTTTTCCCAATCTGTTGGTTGCCGTTTTGTCCTAACCACAGTGTCCTTTGCCTTACAGAGGCTTTGCAGTTTTATGAGATCCCATTTGTCGATTCTTGATCTTAGAGCATAAGCCATTGGTGTTTTGTTCAGGAAATTTTTTCCAGTGCCCATGTGTTCCAGATGCTTCCCTAGTTTTTCTTCTATTAGTTTGAGTGTGTCTGGTTTGATGTGGAGGTCCTTGATCCACTTGGACTTAAGCTTTGTACAGGGTGATAAGGATGGATCGATCTGCATTCTTCTACATGTTGCCCTCCAGTTGAACCAGCACCATTTGCTGAAAATGCTATCTTTTTTCCATTGGATGGTTTTGGCTCCTTTGTCAAAAATCAAGTGACCATAGGTGTGTGGGTTCATTTCTGGGTCTTCAATTCTATTCCATTGGTCTATCTGTCTGTCTCTGTACCAATACCATGCAGTTTTTATCACTATTGCTCTGTAATACTGCTTGAGTTCAGGGATAGTGATTCCCCCTGAAGTCCTTTTATTGTTGAGGATAGCTTTAGCTATCCTGGGTTTTTTGTTATTCCAGATGAATTTGCAAATTGTTCTGTCTAACTCTTTGAAGAATTGGATTGGTATTTTGATGGGGATTGCATTGAATCTGTAGATTGCTTTTGGTAAAATGGCCATTTTTCCTATATTAATCCTGCCAATCCATGAGCATGGGAGATCTTTCCATCTTCTGAGGTCTTCTTGAATTTCTTTCCTCAGTGTCTTGAAGTTCTTATTGTACAGATCTTTTACGTGCTTGGTTAAAGTCACACCGAGGTACTTTATATTATTTGGGTCTATTATGAAGGGTGTCGTTTCCCTAATTTCTTTCTCGGCTTGTTTCTCTTTTGTATAGAGGAAGGCAACTGACTTATTTGAGTTAATTTTATACCCAGCCACTTTGCTGAAGTTGTTTATCAGCTTTAGTAGTTCTCTGGTGGAACTTTTGGGATCACTTAAATATACTATCATGTCATCTGCAAATAGTGATATTTTGACCTCTTTTTTTCCGATCTGTATCCACTTGATCTCCTTTTGTTGTCTGATTGCTCTGGCTAGAACTTCAAGTTCTATATGGAAGAAGTAGGGAGAGAGTGGGCAGCCTTGTCTAGTCCCTGATTTTAGTGGGATTGCTTCAAGTTTCTCTCCATTTAGTTTAATGTTAGCAACTGGTTTGCTGTATATGGCTTTTACTATGTTTAGGTACAGGCCTTGAATTCCTATTCTTTCCAGGACTTTTATCATGAAGGGGTGTTGAATTTTGTCAAATGCTTTCTCAGCATCTAATGAAATGATCATGTGGTTCTGTTCTTTCAGTTTGTTTATATAATGGATCACATTGACGGTTTTCCATATATTAAACCATCCCTGCATGCCTGGGATGAAGCCTACTTGATCATGGTGGATGATTGTTTTGATGTGCTCTTGAATTCGGTTTGCCAGAATTTTATTGAGTATTTTTGCGTCGATATTCATAAGGGAAATTGGTCTGAAGTTCTCTTTCTTTGTTGTGTCTTTGTGTGGTTTAGGTATAAGAGTAATTGTGGCTTCGCAGAAGGAATTCGGTAGTGCTCCATCTGTTTCAATTTTGTGGAATAGTTTGGATAATATTGGTATGAGATCTTCTATGAAGGTTTGATAGAATTCTGCACTAAACCCATCTGGACCTGGGCCCTTTTGGTTGGGAGACCTTTAATGACTGCTTCTATTTCCTTAGGAGTTATGGGGTTGTTTAACTGGTTTATCTGTTCCTGATTTAACCTCGATACCTGGTATCTGTCTAGGAAATTGTCCATTTCCTGAAGATTTTCAAGTTTTGTTGAGTATAGGTTTTTTTTTTTAATTTTTTTTTTTTTGGTTCTTTTTTTCGGAGCTGGGGACCGAACCCAGGGCCTTGCGCTTCCTAGGTAAGTGCTCTACCACTGAGCTAAATCCCCAGCCCCGAGTATAGGTTTTTATAGTAAGATCTGATGATTTTTTGAATTTCCTCTGAATCTGTAGTTATGTCTCCCTTTTCATTTCTGATTTTGTTAATTTGGACGCACTCTCTGTGTCCTCTCGTTAGTCTGGCTAAGGGTTTATCTATCTTGTTGATTTTCTCAAAGAACCAACTTTTGGTTCTGTTGATTCTTTCTATGGTCCTTTTTGTTTCTACTTGGTTGATTTCAGCTCTGAGTTTGATTATTTCCTGCCATCTACTCCTCCTGGGTGTATTTGCTTCTTTTTGTTCTAGAGCTTTTAGGTGTGCTGTCAAGCTGCTGACATATGCTCTTTCCTGTTTCTTTCTGCAGGCACTCAGCGCTATGAGTTTTCCTCTTAGCACAGCTTTCATTGTGTCCCATAAGTTTGGGTATGTTGTATCTTCATTTTCATTAAATTCTAAAAAGTTTTTAATTTCTTTCTTTATTTCTTCCTTGACCAGGTTATCATTGAGTAGAGCATTGTTCAATTTCCACGTATATGTGGGCATTCTTCCCTTATTGTTATTGAAGACCAGTTTTAGGCCGTGGTGGTCCGATAGCACGCATGGGATTATTTCTATCTTTCTGTACCTGTTGAGGCCCGTTTTTTGACCAATTATATGGTCAATTTTGGAGAAAGTACCATGAGGAGCTGAGAAGAAGGTATATCCTTTTGCTTTAGGATAGAATGTTCTATAAATATCCGTTAAGTCCATTTGGCTCATGACTTCTCTTAGTCTGTCGACATCACTGTTTAATTTCTGTTTCCATGATCTGTCCATTGATGAGAGTGGGGTGTTGAAATCTCCCACTATTATTGTGTGAGGTGCAATGTGTGTTTTGAGCTTTAGTAAGGTTTCTTTTACATATGTAGGTGACCTTGTATTTGGGGCATAGATATTTAGGATTGAGAGTTCATCTTGGTGGATTTTTCCTTTGATGAATATGAAGTGTCCTTCCTTATCTTTTTTGATGACTTTTAGTTGGAAATTGATTTTATTTGATATTAGAATGGCTACTCCAGCTTGCTTCTTCTGACCATTTGCTTGGAAAGTTGTTTTCCAGCCTTTCACTCTGAGGTAGTGTCTGTCTTTGTCTCTGAGGTGTGTTTCCTGTAGGCATCAGAATGCAGGGTCCTCGTTGCGTATCCAGTTTGTTAATCTATGTCTTTTTATTGGGGAGTTGAGGCCAGTGATATTGAGAGATATTAAGGAATAGTGATTATTGCTTCCCTTTATATTCATATTTGGATGTGAGGTTATGTTTGTGTGCTTTCATTCTCTTTGTTTTGTTGCCAAGACGATTAGTTTCTTGCTTCTTCTAGGGTATAGCTTGCCTCCTTATGTTGGGCTTTACCATTTATTATCCTTTGTAGTGCTGGATTTGTAGAAGGATATTGTGTAAATTTGGTTTTGTCATGCAATATCTTGGTTTCTCCATCAATGTTAATTGAGAGTTTTGCTGGATACAGTAACCTGGGCTGGCAGTTTTGTTCTCTTAGGGTCTGTATGACATCAGTCCTGGATCTTCTGGCCTTCATAGTTTCTTGCGAGAAGCCTGGTGTGATTCTGATAGGTCTCCCTTTATATGTTACTTGACCTTTTTCCCTTACTGCTTTTAATATTCTTTCTTTATTTTGTGCGTTTGGTGTTTTGACAATTATGTGACGGGAGGTGTTTCTTTTCTGGTCCAATCTATTTGGAGTTCTGTAGGCTTCTTGTATGTCTATGGGTATCTCTTTTTTTAGGTTAGGGAAGTTTTCTTCTATGATTTTGTTGAAGATATTTACTGGTCCTTTGAGCTGGGGGTCTTCACTCTCTTCTATACCTATTATCCTTAGGTTTGATCTTCTCATTGAGTCCTGGATTTCCTGTATGTTTTGGACCAGTAGCTTTTTCCGCTTTACATTATCTTTGACAGTTGAGTCAATGATTTCTATGGAATCTTCTGCTCCTGAGATTCTCTCTTTCATCTCTTGTATTCTGTTGGTGAAGCTTGTATCTACAGCTCCTTGTCTCTTCTTTTGGTTTTCTATATCCAGGGTTGTTTCCATGTGTTCTTTCTTGATTGCTTCTATTTCCATTTTTAATTCCTTCAACTGTTTGATTGTGTTTTCCTGGAATTCTTTCAGGGATTTTTGTGTCTCCTCTCTATGGGCTTCTACTTGTTTATTTATGTTTTCCTGGAATTCTTTCAGGGATTTTTGTGTCTCCTCTCTATGGGCTTCTACTTGTTTATTTATGTTTTCCTGGAATTCTTTCAGGGATTTTTGCAATTCTTTCAGGCATTTTTGCGATTCCTCTCTGTAGCCTTCTACTTGTTCTCTAAGGGAGTTCTTCACGTCTTTCTTGAAGTCCTCCAGCATCATGATCAAAAATGATTTTGAAACTAGATCTTGCTTTTCTGGTGTGTTTGGATATTCCATGTTTGTTTTGATGGGAGAATTGGGCTCCGATGGTGCCATGTAGTCTTGGTTTCTGTTGCTTGGGTTCCTGCGCTTGCCTCTCGCCATCAGATTATCTCTAGTGTTACTTTGTTCTGCTATTTCTGACAGTGGCTAGACTGTCCTATAAGCCTGTGTGTCAGGAGTGCTGTAGACCTGTTTTCCTCTCTTTCAGTCAGTTATGGGGACAGAGTGTTCTGCTTTCGGGCGTGTAGTTTTTCCTCTCTACAGGTCTTCAGCTGTTCCTGTGGGCCTGTGTCTTGAGTTCACCAGGCAGCTTTCTTGCAGCAGAAAAGTTGGTCTTACCTGTGGTCCCGGGGCTCAAGTTCGCTCGTGGGGTGCTGCCCACGCGCTCTCTGCAGCGGCAGCAACCAGGAAGACTTGTGCTGCCGTTTCTGGGAGCTTCAGTGCACCAGGGTTCCAGATGGTCTTTGGCTTTTTCCTCTGGAGTCCGAGATGTGTGTGCAGAGAGCAGTCTCTTCTGGTTTCCCAGGCTTGTCTGCCTCTCTGAAGGTTCAGCTCTCCCTCCCACGGGATTTGGGTGCAGAGAACTGTTTATCTGGTCTGTTTCCTTCAGGTTCTGGTGGTGTCTCAGGCAGAGGGGTCCTGCCACTCCTGGTCCCTCCCCCATGGGAGCCCAGAGGCCTTATACAGTTTCCTCTTGGGCCAGGGATGTGGGCAGGGGTGAGCAGTGTTGGTGGTCTCTTCCGCTCTGCAGCCTCAGGAGTGCCCACCTGACCAGGCGGTTGGGTCTCTCTCTCACAGGGTCTGGGGGCAGAGAGCTGCTGCGGGCCGGGATCCTCGGGTCTGAACATTTCTTTAGGCCCTTCTCTGTCATACAATATTAGAGTAACACCATGGTATTTTGTATTATTTGTGACTATTGTGAAGAGTGTCATTTTCCTAATTTCTTTCTCACCCTGTTTGTCCGTTGAGTAGAGGAAGGCTACTGATTTGTTTGAATTAATTTTATACCCAGCCACTTTGCTGAAGTTGTTTATCAGCAATAAGATTTCTCCGGTAGAATTTTTGGGGTCACTTAAGTATACTATTCTATCATCTGAAAATAGTGATGACCTTTTCCTTTCCAGTTTGTATCCTTTTGACCTTCTTTTGTTGTCTAATTGCTCTGGCTAGGACTTCAAGTACTATATTGAGTAGATAGGGAGAGAGTAGGCAGCCTAGTCTCCTCCCTGATTTTAGTGGTGTAGCTTCAAGTGTCTCTCCATGTAGTTTGAAACCATACTGGTTTTCTGTATATTGCTTTTTCTATGATTACTTATGAGCCTTAAATTCTTGATTCTTAAATTTGTCTGTGGGTCTCTGTATGAGATTCCATATGTTGTAGAAGGAAGCTTCCTTGATAGTGGCTGGATAAGACATTGATCTATGAGTATAGCAGAATACCGTTAGGAATCATTTACTCATACTTTTTTATTTTTAAAGACCAGTAGTATTTGGTTTTACCCTCTACCTCTGGGTTCTTTGTTACCCATGTGGTACTAAGGATGGGTTCTTTCTTCTGGAGTGGGCCTGAAACCAAATCAGATGTTAGTTACTCTCACAAGCTTTGTGCCACCAATGCCCTGTTTATTTTGTAGGAGGAGTTTTAACTGCCTTGTATAAATATTGTTACTACAATATGGTTTGGATATGATGTCTGTAAGCTATCAATATCATGGTTTGTCTTAAATATGTGTGTTAGACATTTTTAATAAGCTCTCTACATTATTGAAAATCAGAAGTTTTTATTTTATCTAATCTTTTTTATTGGATTTTTCAATTTACATTTCAAATGTTATTCCTTTTCCTGGTTTCACAGCCATAAATCTCCTATCCCATCCCCCAGCCCTTCTTCTACAAGGGTGTTACCCCTATGCAACCAGTCCCCTTTCCTGCAACCCCTGAAATTCCCCTGCACTGGAGGTTCAGCCTTGGCAGGACCAAGGGCTTCTCCACTCATTGGTGCCCAACAAGGCCATCCTCTGCTACATAAGCAGCAGGAGACATGGGTCTGTTCATGTGTAGTCTTAGGGTAATGGTTCAGTCCCTGGGAGCCCTGGTTGGTTGATATTCTTGTTATTATGGGGTTGCAAGCCCCTTCAGCTCCTTCAATCCTTTCTCTAATTCCTCCAATAGGGACCCCATTTTCAGTTCAATAGTTTGCCTCTAGCATTCTCCTCTGTATTTGTCAAGCTTTGGCTTAGCATCTCAGGAGATGGCTATATCAGGCTCCTGTCAGCATGCACTTCTTGGTTTTATCAATATTGTCTAGTTTTGGTGGCTGTATGTATATGGGCTGGATCCCCAGATGAGGCAGGCTCTGAATGGCCATTCCTTCAGTTTCTGCTCCAAAATTTGTCTCTATATCCCTTTCTATAAGTATTTTTGTTTCCCCTTTTAAGAAGGACTGAAGCATCCTCACTTTGGTCATCTTTTCCATGACTTTTATACCTTCTGCCTTTTGGATAGTTCCAAGTTACTAAATTTAAGAAAATTTCTCTTTTACAGATCAGATTGAAGTAGTTAAACATAAGCACCAATGGAGGCGAAAGAGTCAAAATTCTAAAACTTGGCACCTTTTCTAGTCCACTCTTACTGCAATTGAGACCAAACCACAATAAAACCAGTGGTCTTTCTCTCCAAGCCTCTCTGTCCCACTACACTCCACTGCTACATCTCCAGTGTCACTTGCAAAATATTACAAAATTATATCAGTTAGATGCATACTTATTTGTAATAATTATAATGTACCTTTCCATTCTCTGTCTCCATTTGTTCAATCAACTCATTTCTCCCTCACAGGCTAGGACAGGAGTAACAGCATTAACATACACCGTGAGCTGGACCTCTGAAATACATGAGGATTCTGATAGCAAATGGCATGCAGTTCTCCCAGCCTGGGAGGTCCCATGATTGTCCTCCTTCTAAATTATTTTACTTGGTTCTTCACTAATCTGCCTGTCTGTGGCCTGAGATCATTTTAATCTTCAGCACTAAATCTACTCAGATCTTCCAGTGACTTCCTATCTGCTTCAAAGTAAAAGCCTGAGTTTGAAACACATAACCGTTAGATGGTACAGTGCATTGATTTCATTCTGAACTCTTAAATATATCAAAGGCAAAAGATTGTTTGAAAAGCAAAACTAGTTTTTAAAATTAAGAAAACAATGGCTCTAAAACTTTTTTCCCAGTATTTTTTTCCTTTAATTTTTTTTTTTACAGTCCAGTTGTTGTCCCTGTCCCAGTCTTCCCTCTTCCTCATCCTATACCTCCTCCCCCATCTCCAAGAGAATGTCCCTACCTCCCAGCTCCACCCACCAGACTTCCCACTCTCTGGGGCCTCAGGTCTCTCCAGGGTTAGGTGTATCTTCTCTTACCGGGGTCAGATCAGACAATCCTCTGCTGTGTATGGGTGGGAGGCCTCATATCAGCTGGTGCATGCTGTCTGGTTTGTTACTCAGTGTCTGAGACCTCGGGGGTCCAGCTGAGTTGAGACTGCTGGTCTTCCTATGAGATCACCCTCCTCCTCAGCTTCTTCCAGCTTTTCCCAGTTACTGTGTTTTTTATCGTTTTTCTTATTTTGTTCCCCCACCCCCACCCTGGAGCTAACTCCCAGCTTTTCCTTAATTCAACCACAGGCGTCTCCAGCTTCTATCCATTGGTTGGGTATATCTGCCTCAGACTCTTTCAGCTGCTTTTGGGACCCTCAGAGGGCACCCATCAGAAGATGAGGTGAAATTTTTGCTGTTTTGACATCATCTCTCAAGCAGATATTAAGCTTACTTTTCACTTTCATATAATCAGAACGTTTTATAAATCCCCAATATGTTTATAATTTTTTTCTTGTTTAAGCTCTCATTTAAAGCTACAAAGTCTTCTAACACATAATAAAAGTATGATGTATAAGCTTCAGGTTTATCTAATACTATTATTGAAGTTCCTAGGAGTTTAAATGAAAAGAGTTTACTGTTTGAATATTTTAAGATAAAATTTCCAAATGGTTAAAGTTGATGAACTTGTTCAGATTGGACAAATTTACCATCTCAATACCTCCCAAGTTTTTTTCATTGTTTTACATATTTTAATGAATATATATAATATATATATAAAATACACATCAAAATATCAAGATGATCACTCTTAATTCCTACATAATGATTCTGGGCATATTTGTGTCCTTATTTGAAGATGTGCATTGTCATCTTCTCCATGATGTAAGCCTATAATTATTTCAATCTTCCTCAACTAGAACTCAGTGACTTTAAAAATGTTATTTGATTTACTCCAAAGTTTTGATGTTCCAAATATGCATTTAGTTTATAGTCTTTTCTTTTTGGTTATTCTGTAATACTTAGTACTAAATGTTTTAAATTGCTTGTCTTTGTTATCTCTCTCTGTCTCTCCATATATATATACATATATATGTTCATGTATGTGTGTAATATATATGCTAATATAATGCATGCTAATTCATTGTATCTATATAATACAGAGTAATATATAATGTGTTAATGTATTTATATACTAATATGATAATTTCATAATATACATGAATATATATGTAATGTATTTATATATTACTTTATACATTAGAGCAGGATATATTTTATATATTTGTACAAAAGGGTAGCCTAGAGACATTTATAGTATAAGAAACAAATTTCCTTAGGTTCTCTGGTAATGATTGCTTAAGTTTTTCCTTTGTTTCCATGTCTTTTAGCAAGCTCCATCGCCAAGATTGGCTCTGATCCTCTAAAACTAGTGAACGATGCTGTGGAGGAAACAACAGACTGGATCTATGGCTTCTTCTCTTTGCTATCTGATATCATCTCATCTGATGGTGATGAAGATGATGAGGATGCAGATGAGGACATTGACAAAGGTACCAAAAATGCAAAGTTGTATTTGTCATATATAGAGTTTATATACAGTTGTATCTAACAGCTATGACTGGGTATTAAACACTCTTGATACTGACTTGCTGAGGGGTTCAGCCCTAAAGAGCAATTGGACAGACTAAATTAAAATGAAGATACTTATGAATATAAACATTCACTCCAAAAAGTTCCCAAATAGAGTGAATTGCTCTCTGTTTGGCTTTAGTCCTATAGTTTGTCTGCCATTATGGAAGAGCTATCAAAATTAAGTAAAGTTTTTACAGTGGCATTATAGCAGAAAGTCTTAATATAAATAACTATAAAACTACAATAGATTACCCACTTACATGGTTATTTGAGACAGAATAGCTATTTCTCAAATTCATCTCTTTGAGGACTGAAACTAAAACATTAAAACCAACAATTACGAGTTTGTACATGTGTACTTGAAAACAACATTAATAATAGAATGGTGATAAGTAATCTTAAAAAAGCCCAGTTAAAACATATATTGATGGAATCTAATGGAGACATAGAATAGAAAAATACATTTTAAGTATTGTACATGTAAGCAGCTCACATTTAATTTTAAAAAGTAATTGGAAAACCAAACTGTATATAAATTGGCATTTAGAGGGTTAACAAAGCAGAAAGCATGGTGATCAAATCTTTTATATACCATTAAAATAAAAACCTTAATGGTTACTGTTAGTCATCCAAGATTATCCATTTAGTCTTACTCAACAGGAAAATTCTGATTTTAAGATCCCTTTTATGACTATGTTGGAATTTATTTCTATTTTGGCCCTGTAAGAAGACACAATAAACAGAGAAAATTGAAATTAATATGACATATGAGCTATAATGCAGTAACTTGGAGCACTATGACAATTTTATTGACTTCATAAAATGAAACCGTCTAAAGTGAATATGTGTAAACAGGACATGTGCTGTGGAGTTCCTGTAGCAAAGTGAAGCAAGAGTCATAATTATAGAAAACCGTTGATTGGAAAACAAATGTGTACAACATAAGTAAGTAGCAAATCCCCACTAGAAGTTATGCTAATTTATCTTTTTTTCCCTTGGTTTAGGAGAAATAGAAGAACCTCCCTTAAAAAGAAAAGGTTAGTTTGATTTATTTTTCACCCTTTTCTCTTCTTCTATAATACTGATTTTGAGCAAAACAGGTCTCTCATTTTTACTGTCACTTAACATGTTTCTAAAAAAAGACATTTGTTTAATGAGAGTGTGTACAGCTTGAATTCAGAAAGAGCTACTGACCTGATCCAAATGACTTTCAGTTTCATTATTAGTTAAGGGCTTTGGCAGTCCATTTGTGTACCCGTGTCTATAAACAAACCAATGTGAGTTGGGATTTTTTCAACGACAGAGAATTCTGTGGCTGTGAAAATAGTCCAGAGGTTGATGGTGCCCGCTATATTTACTTTTATTATATCGGATTTACTGAGGTTAAGCATCAAGTCTCTTTGTATTTCTGATTTTACTGTCAATATTTTGCATCTCTGGTGATGACAATGAAACATAATAGCCATTGTCATGTGGAACATATGATCTTGGGGACAAAGTCATGTCACTAAGTATTGGTCATTCCCCAAAACTGACGTTGCCTGGGGTGTGTGGATATGATGCAGAATGCTGTCTTGTAGTGAAAGCTAAGGATTTTGGTGACTAATCTTAGTTTGGGATCAGTATGCTTTGTAAAAAAATTCATGCATCTTTGGACCAAGTGCCTCAAAGGATCAAAGATTTTTTTACAACCAAGGATATCAAATATCTCTGGTAGTGTTGAGGTAAGCCAAAACTGCGAACCTGAGTACACTTGGTGTGAGTGAAAACTAGTTAGTGCTTGATTGTACTTTGGTGGTTAAGTTGCTCATGCTGATTAGAATACTCTTTGGTTATCTAATCAGGGGAAGTTACATCCCAGAATGGACAGATTCAACAATGGGATTGGATATATTTGATACTACCTGCCCAGACTTAGTTGTGGCTAAGCAGGCTGAGGAGGTAGCCATTACCCTACTAGTGCAGAAAAAATTTAAGTTTTGATTTCTACCACAACAAAAAAGAATTGAGCATGTGAGATTCCAGTGTAGCATAGCCATTCCGAAACAAACGTGTTTATGAAGTGTTATGAGGAGAAAGGAAGTTATTCTGATGTCAAAGGGAGGATGAGTATTGAAAAATTTCAATCAGAATTTAGTTATTAATCAGAATTTAGTTCATCTTGGAAACTGATTAAGATGTATATTTCCTAAGGGCAGAAGTGTGGTCTTTACAAGACTGATATTTAATAACTATTGAGTAGTCAAACTTCATGCTAACAAGCTATTAATGATAAGAAAATTACAGGTGATTTTAATGCCTATTTTAATTGTAAGTGGAGAGAGGAAAATCAACTGGAAAAGTTATCCTTAGAAGTTGAATAACAAAATATATCATAAGGTCACATTCTCCCATGTATGATAATATTCAGTTTTAGTAAAATGTCTCTTCTTTCTAACTTGACTTTCATCTTGTGATTGTTTTAAAACAAACTTTTGTGAAATTACCAGTTTGTATCAAAGAACCACAAAGTCAAATATCTTTCCTCCAAACGCCATCCTGATTCCACAAATCAACAACAAAATATCTGCCCAGTAATTGTTTAGGTTACATTTCCAAACACAGGTAAAGCTTTTAGTCAAGACAATCTAAGGGGATTATATACCACATTTACTAACATTTTGAAGAATGCCGTATTCAAAACATGGAAGATCATCCACTTTAGATTCAGAAGTTGCTTTGGTAACCTAGACTGATAATCTCCTGATGTGAGCCAATTGAATGTTACCCTTGTAAATGGCTCTCAATTAACATTAATTCCAACTCATAGATATTCACTGTTCAGCCTCTACTCCACTTAACCCAGACCGCAGTATATTTCATTTGACTTCCCCATATCTTCCTAAAGCATCTTACTTAAGACACTTAAAATTGTATTTCTATTTGCCCTTATGTTTCTGTTTTTACCAAACTAAAGAAAAATTCTATCACCTTATAATTTATGGGTAAATCTTGCAATTCTAATTTGACATGGAATAATAGCCCAGTCAGCCAATCTCAAGGTTGTAGGATTGATTATTAAATAGTCTATTAATATGGATGAAATTTTTTGGATGCTATTCTGTGGCCTGTTTTGTACATGTAAATACAGCTTAGGGCATTTCATGTGGTACCTAATGTCTTTGTATGCTTGATACATATTTATTTTCAACTTCCCAATTTTAAAGTATTTAGCTCTTTTACAAAACATTCCATATTAATGTCCAAGTTACTAAATCAGGAGAAATTATTCTCCTGGTGGTTATATTGTTCTCTTTTTAAATTAATCATTTTATTTATTTACATTCCAAATGTTGCCGCCCCCAAATACCCCCTCCCAGAATTCTTCACCCCCTCACCCCTCTCCTTGGCCTCTGAAAGAGTGCTCTCTCTGCACCTCCTCCCTTTCCTGGGACATCAAGTCTCTACAGGATTAGGTACATCCACTCCCACTGAGGCCAGACAAGGCAGTCCTCTGCTACATATGTGTCAGAGCCCTCAGACCTGGCCATATATGCTCTTTAGTTGCTGGCTTAGTCTCTGTGAGCTCCCAGGCATCTGAGTTTATTAACACTGCTGGTCTTCCTATGGGGTTGCCTTCCCATTCAGCTCATTCAATCCTTCCCCTAATTCTTCCATAGAAGAGCCTGACCTCAGTTCAATGGTTGGCTGTAAGTATCTGCATATGTGTCAGTCAGTTGCTGGTAGAAGCTCTCAGAGCTTTGCCAGGCTCCGGTCTGCAAGCACAACATAGCTTCAGTAATAGTGTCAGGGTTTGGTGCCCATTGAAGGCAGATTAAATGAACGTGCTGAGTACACAACAGACTTTTGTGATTTTAAAGCATACTGTGAACTAGACTGTGAGATACAGGAAAAGCTCAGTTCTCTTCTAATGTAAGATACATTTTCGTATAATCTTATTGTCAAGCTTCTTTATGTGCCCGCCATCCCTGTCTACGCCTCTGCCTAGGTCTTAAGCAATCCACTGTATTATATATGTCCTTTTATCTATTTTAACTGGCTGTTAATAAAAACACATCCAGCCTGTGTATTCCTTGCCACTTTTAACTAAGAACTTTTCTCATTATAGTGTTTCTTTTTCTTTCTTTCTTTCCTTCTTTTTTTATTATGTAGTTCTCTAAAAAGTAAACTTATGAGAGCCAAATAGTACATATAGCTAAATTTTCTGACCCTTGATTCTCTAGAACTGTTGTTCTGTTGAGCAGTCTTCTCACTCAGGAGTGTGAACTGTGGATATGGTCACAGGTTGCCTTCCTAGAGAGTTGGGAAAGGAATCAGTGCCATGCGCATACTTTTAAAAGGGACAGCAGAAGCATTCCCAGTGTCCCAGGAGATCAGGCCCCTCATGTAGCTACAGCCCCCCAGAACCCCCTGTAGAGAGGTTAGAGACAATCAGTCACAAAGGGAAATGCTCCAAGCCCCTCCTCCACAGGTGAGGTGACACCAGGTTACAGAGGCTCAAGACAGATCAGTCATGTAGAAGAAGGACCACAACTCTAAATAAGTAGGCGAGGTCTTCCTAAGCTCTCAGACCAAAGCAATAGGAAGTACCTGCTGTCAGACACCTGACTCATTCAAAAACTGTATTTAATCATCCTGTCAGGATGGCCTTGTTGGGCACCAACGGGAGGAGAAGCCCTTGGTCCTGCCAAGGCTGGACCCTCCAGTGTAAAGTCAGGGCAGGGAGGCAGGAAAAGGGGATGGTTGGGGAGGGGGAACACCAGTATAGAAGAAGGGGAGGGAGATGGGATAGGAGGCTTATGTACAGGAAACCGGGAAAGGGAATAATATTTGAAATGTAAAAAAATCTAATAATAAAAAGAAGAAAAATCAAAATGCATGCATGTATGAAATTACCAGTGAATAAACTAAAAAAAAAAAAAAAACAAAACCAAAACAAAAACAAAAACAAAAACAGAAAAACAAAACCTGTTTCCTGTTCAGAAGGATTAAATGTGTATGGGAATTACTCCATCGTCTGAGAGCTTCTGTCAAAAGAGTACATTGCTGCTTTGCTGCGGGAAGCTCCCCTGCAGCCCTGACTGGCTAGTCAATCTCCTGCTGGCTCAGCCTGGCCTGAGCCACCACAGCAGCAAAGGAAAGGAACAGCACAGCGGCGGCAAGAGCAGTCCCCATCCCTGTCTGAGTTCTCTCCCCTTTCCCTGAACCCGCGGACCTAGCCGAACCAGAGATCTCCCAGGGAGAGCCTCCCTCACAAAGCTCCACACCATCTGAAAATATAATAATGTTTTTATTAGCAACATATCAATTTTACAAGATAAAGGGATATCTTTTTATATATTTCCGATGATGAGAGTAAAGATATACACCACCATACTCAGTTGCTAACTTTCAAAATCATACATTTATCTTCAAAAAATAACTCAAAGTATTTATCTAAGCCAAATGAAACTAGTTTCAGAAAAAGATAAAACAATTAAATGTTGATTTGGTTTGTCTCATTTTTGTAACATATGTTAACATAAAATTACCATAGTTGATTCATATGACTGTAATGTTTGTGTATCGGTTTAACCTATATAAATCACAATAATATTGTTTTCTCATTTCTCTAAAATTTTAAATTAAAACATTTACAATTAAAGACAAAATAAAATTATATATGTGCATTTTCACAAAACATAAAATTAATTTCAGCAATAGTGTTAGTGGTAAAAAAAAAGTCTTCACCCATTAACTAATATGGACAATATTTCTAATAACTGATCATCAACTCTAAAATAAAAATAAATATAATTAAAGAAGTCCTATTCAATAACACAAGAGAACATGCAATAGTATGGAAAATTCACAATTCATTTATTTCCATTACTGGGCCTATTACAGAAGGTTCAGTTGTGGGAAAGCATTAACCGTATTTGATAGATAAATGGGGAGACTGATAAAGTTATCTTGTTTTCCAAATAGTCACAAAATAAATTATTTTGGAGGAAAAGTCGCAAATCCATGAAAAGCATCTGAATTTCTGGTTTTATTTCATTAAAACAGAAAGAGCCATTAAGCAATTACTTAACTTATATGATTAATTTCTTAGCCAGGGAAATTAGCATACAACTATAATCCTGCACTCGTGTTGGGAGCATTTTAAGTATTAATGTACTCTGTTTTTGAGACAGGGAGACACTGTCTCAAAAACAAAATTAAATAAATAAAATTATTGCTATCTTGACATTGCTAGGAAATCGATCAAAATGCAATAAAATAGAAATAATTTGCTTAATGCATACATGTCTATGGATATTTATGGTTGTAAATGTGTAGACATATTCCATTTTAGCTACAAACCATAAATCATATTTAGTCCATAAAATCATGAGCTATCTTTAAAGGTGTTACTTTTAAATTTTACTTTAAAAAATATGTGTGTGTGTGTGTGTGTGTGTGTGTGTGTGTGTGTGTGTGTTTCTGTGAGAGAACAAGAGGGAGAGGGAGAGGGAGAGAGGGAGAGAGGGAGAGAGGGAGAGAGGGAGAGAGGAAGAGAGGGAGAGGAAAGGGGAAAGGAAGAGGAGGAGGGAAGAGGGGGAGGGGGAGGGAAGGAGGAGGGGGAGATTGTGCCCCCAGAGACCAGAAGAGGGTATCAGATCTTTAGAGGTGGAGTCACACTTGGTTGTGAGCCGCTTGCACAGGTTCTTGGAAGTGAACTAGTAAACTGTGTAAAAGCAGTTAATGTTTACTTCCTGCTGATTCATCTTTGTAGTTTCTTATGATCTATTTCTACAGTTCCATTAGCCTCAAAAGGAGACAGTATTTGATATTTCATTTTCAATACAAATCATAAATATTTGAGATATATTTATATGTGGAGGCTAGCATACTGGATATCCTATAGGAAAGAAATTACCTAATTGGTTACGTATTATTTCTTGTAAACTTTATGATGTAATCTTTAAATTTTCTAAAAATAAATTTCTAATGCCATTGAATACAATTCTTTGAGAATAAAGTAAAAACACAAAAGTGAGAAAAGTTTCCAAATGTTCATTTATAATAATTATTAAATTATAATACTTGTAACTTTTAACTGTCTTCTAAGTGTGGGAAGGAATGCAGTTGTTTTTTTGTTTTTGTTTTTTTTAATTTATATATATTTCTTTATTTACATTTCAAATGTTATTCCCTTTCCTGATCTTTCCTGATTGCTTGTTCATAAGCCCCCTCCCCTCCTCATTCCCCATACAGGTGTTTCCCCCATCGACCACCCTTATTGACCCCCTCCTGACATTTCCCTGCACTGGGGTCCAACCTTGGCAGGACCAAGGGCTTCCCATTCCACTGGTGCCCCAACAAGACTATTCTCTGCTACATATGCAGTTGGAGCCCAGGGTCAGTCTGTCTATAGTCTTTTGGTAATGGTTTAGTCCCTGGAAGCTCTGGTTGCTTGGCATTGTTGTACATATGGGGTCTCGAGCCCCTTCAAGCTCTTCCAGTTCTTTCTCTGATTCCTTCAACGGGGGTCCTATTCTCAGTTCAGTGGTTTGCTGCTGGCATTCGCCTCTGTATTCGCTGTATTCTGGCTGTGTCTCTCAGGAGAGATCTACATCCGGCTCCTGTCGGCCTGCACTTCTTTGTTTCATCCATCTTGTCTAATTGGATGGCTGTATATGCATGGGCCACATGTGGGGCAGGCTCTGAATGGGTGTTTCTTCTGTGTCTGTTTTAATCTTTGCCTTTCTATTCCCTGCCAAGGGTATTCTTGTTCCCCTTTTAAAGAAGGAGTGAAGCATTCACATTTTGATCATCCGTCTTGAGTTTCATTTGTTCTAGGCATCTAGGGTAATTCAAGCATTTGTGCTAATAGCCACTTATCAATGAGTGCATACCAAGTGTGTTTTTCTGTGATTGGGTTACCTCACTCAGGATGATATTTTCTAGTTCCATCCATTTGCCTATGAATTTTATGAAGCCATTGTTTTTGATAGCTGTTTTAAAAAGTATTCCACAATTTTAAAGGTAAACAAAGAGAGAAGATGACTACAGAGGCATATAGGTGTTTAGCTTCCTGGGTGACCCTAGAGTCCTGAGAGGGCCCCACATACTATACCATATTATACTTTCCCCTATTCATAGTCACTATCAAAGAGCACTGATACCCTGTGATTAAGCTAGTCATCAAATTTAAGTTTCAGTATTGCTTTTTCAGGTGCTGTCCATGTTTCACACAATATGCTAGGTTACTATACCATTTGTCTGCTTCTTCACAATATCTTCAAAAGTTAGTGTAGAAAATTTCTTAAATATTTCCATGACTACAATGAAATTCTTATGTGATTTTACAAACAGACAAGTATGCCTTACAAATACCTTGTCCAATAGAGCTCAGTACATCTTACTAACCAGTGACATGAACCTACCCCTTATTTTTACAATACCCCAAAAGGCCATGTTGAAGAGATAGCTGAATAAACCAGCAAAATAGATTATAATTGAGATAAAGAATTTACAGAGCTACATGATTCACGGTGGTGCAGTCAAGGATTTATCTTATTGGACTATTTTTTTGCAAATATTTTATTACTTTAGTTTTTTAAAATGTCTCTAAGTCCACGGTAAAACCATGTGATATGATACAGATATGGGGAGTTTTGGGGGAGAGAATGAAGAAGAAGAGAAGGAGGAAGAAGAGGAGGAGGAAGAAGAAGAAGAGAAAGAGGAGGAAAAAGAGGAATCCAGTCATCATAAGGAATTGGTAGCTTAGTAACTCTCCATTATTTTCAAAAGTGAATTATTGTGTTATAGCAAATAGAATTTTTCATATTTCTGAACTAATGTTTAAGGTTTTACTGACTAGATTAGGTAAATAGTCAGAAAAGTATAACTTTTTAGCATGCCTAGTTTTAAATTTTGTACTAACAATTCCAAACACAATCTCTTTTTTAATTGGATTTTTTTTATTTACATTTCAAATGTTAACCTCTTTCCCGGTTTCCGGTCCATAAATGCCCTATCCCACCCCCTCTCCCTGCTTCTATGAGGTATTCCCCCCACCTATCCACCCACCCCTTATCTCCCTTTTCCAGTTCATTCTTACTTATGCCTTTGTCTATAATAAGTGATCACTATATAAGAGTGATTGCTATACCATGCATGTCTTTTCAAGTATGTAATTTTAGAAAATAATGATAGTCTTTTGACAAGAAGTTATGTTTTAGAATGCCTCTCTTGACATCTAGCTTTAAAGTTGAGAAAGGATAATTGTATACTTTCAGAGCTAAGCACATTTACATTCTGTAAAGGGAAACTGGTCTTCGCTTTTAGGAGCACTGTAATCTTATGGACCACACACTCATCGCTCACATTCAGAAGAGCACCAGCAACCCTCAAAGTTATATATAATTTCCCTGTCTCCTGTATTGTTCGTTTTCCTTAGTGTTGTCACAAATGCCTGATAAGAGTCAACTTAAAGTAGTGCAGTCAATCAGCAGGGAAAGCATCATGGTGGTAGTGAGAGGTGGCTGATTGTATCCACATTGTATCCACAGCGAGGTATCATAAGAAGACCCTTGTGTTTAGAAGAGTAAGCTACATTTTCTCAAGAGATGCAAACTGTCCTATAGCCCCTAGATTGAAGAGAGTTATCCACAAGGTTACAACTTTATTCATTTATTCTCTTTAAAAACAATGATACCCACAATAGTGATTTGAGGTCAGGGTACATAAGGAGGATCCAGAAAATACCAACACCAAGACATTACGGTTCCACTATTTAGAAGACTGTATCTCAATGTTGGATAAGACTGTATCTCAATGTTGCAATAAGATAGACATATAAATTAAACTGTCACTTCTACTGAGACCATCTTATAAGTAGATTGTGAGTTTGCACTAGATTAAATATTAAGTGTTAAAAAATCTAGGGCACTAGGAAAAAAAGTATAATAGAAAAGTGACTACTTTGTTAAAATGGAAATCTTGTTACTAGTTATGACCTAGCAATATTGTGAAATGAATAGGTCTAAGTATCAGAGATCAGCTATATACTTGCTACATGTTGTCCATCAGACTGTGTCTAGAACATTCCGCAGTGCTTGCTTCCTTCTTTTCTCAACATGGATGATATCTATAACTGCAGTAGAGAAAAGTGAAGAAAACTGATGGCAGGTTGTAAGTGGAAGAGGGAAAGAGGCTAAGAAATTTGAAGGAAGAGAAACAATGATGAATTCCAGAGTTACTTTTCCAGGTACTTGCAGATGTACTGTGATGCAGATGTGCATGTTAGAATTAAGGAAGGTGTTAATTATTCTGTGGGAAACAAATCTAACTCCAATTCAAACAAACGTGAATGGAAAGGTCCTCACTAGATAAAAAGATGGAGTCTGCAAGTTGTGAAGTCCCAGCAGTTTCTAGAAAGGAGTGGTACATGTTTTATAAGAAACAAAACTGCATTGCTAAAGAATATTGTCTTTATGTTTAGTTTAATTAATAGTCAGGAAGGCTTTTTCCTCTCCTGCAATTATGGTCCTCAGAAGGTTGTGGTCCAGACCATTTTAGCCAATGACTCAAGAGGAAAACCTTTTTGTATTTTCCGCAAATGCTTCTTCTAAGAAACATCCTTGAACTATCATTGATGAGGACACAACACTCTCGTTGGATCTGATCAGTTGCCAAAACCAAAAGAAAACAGCAAAACACATTCTGTGAACATCTGGGATCACCTTGGAAGCATAGGACAGATGGACAGCATCAGCTCGGCCACCTCTAGTGAGATAGGAATGCTGTGGTCATAATTGTTTCTCACAGGAAAGCCACAAGTATCCACGCATGCTTGCTCATTATCTCAGACTACCTCCTACACTGGACTTAGGAAATCAGCATCCCAAGCAATGTCTTAAATAGATTCCTTAGGGAGTGGGGGAGAGTATAGGTGGAGACAGGGCACTAAAACCCACTGGCAATGCTATTATTTTCATGGGTCACCAAAATACCCTAAAACTGACTATGTTTGAAGTTGGAGGAAACAACTCAGAACCACTAGGCATTTTCTTTTAGTGCACATATTGAATAACATATGAATTATATATCTCAGTAAATATGCTTTTTTAAGGTGATATAAATAACTATGTACTTCGCTTTATTTCAGTAAAAGCCTTTTTTTGTTGTTGTTTTTGTGGTTTTGTTTCTGTTTTTTCGTTTTTTGTTTTGTATGTTTTAATCTTTCAGTATGTTTCCGAGTCCTCCCTAGGGTAAGAACCACTGCCATTTAACAGAGTCATTCCATAGACAGGGAATTTTGAGTATTTTTAAGCCAATGATGGAAACATTGAGGATAAGTGTTTTGTTTCTGTATTGTAAGAACTGCGTATAAACTTACTGAGGAAAAATAAAATAGACAAAATGAATGAATGATAGCACAGAAACTTAATTAGTATTGATGTCACTTGGGTTCAGCTCACTAGTGATAGTGAATTCTCTTCGACTGAGCAATTCAAAAGTGTAAGCATTGAGATAAACCCCAGTGAACAGAAGTAGGCAGTGTTTCTATTAGAGTATCTATGTGCTGTACATGGTTCAGTTAAGGAACTGAGACCCAGTGACTGTTGGTTCTTAGACCTGTGAAATACAGGTCTTATATTTACTACTATTCATTTCCAGTCCTTTTGCAGCTAAAATGCTTTCTGACTCTGATTAAAACATAATGTCATACATCAATGGGTTGATCAATAGTTTCATCCAGAACAAACTCGCACATTGCAAAGTTTGGCCCATGGCCAACAACTTAAACATCATCAGGAAGCCATTTAGAAATTTGCATCCATCTAGGATGACTGAATGAAAATCTGAATTTCAAGAAGATCCCCAAACAGTTTGTATATACATCAAGATTTGAGAGACATTGATCTGGACAGCAATTCTATTCCCAACAGTGGTACTGAAGTCACCTGAGAGCTTATTTAAATTGTAGATCCTCCATATTTTCTCACCGTGGGAAACGAATTGATTTAATTGGGCTGTAGCTCAGATAGTATTTTAAAATCTCCCTCGATGACTCTGATAAATGGCCACATTGATCTAGTACAGGGTATCAATTTTATGAAGCACATATACTGACCCAATCAGTATGACTCATCCATGTCTCTCAATCCCACCAGTGTTTATCTAATAAAACGTATTATTTGTAGTCACCTCCTTCTGTCAGGTTGGCTGCATATGGGGAATGGTGCTTCATTTTATAGGTAGAGAAAATAAAGCCCCAAAGTGAAAAAAAGCATGCATTAACTTAAGATTATAGATTTTATGAGAAAGAGAGGAAAAAAGAGATTAGGTGGATAACATTTTAATCTAGTTAATTTCTAAAAACCACTAGAATGCAATGGTAAGACAATTACGTTTCCAGAAAAAGTTTCCAAAGTAATAAAATATAACAAAATAAAACTCAAATTGTTTTACATTCATAAGTTTAAACATCACTGAAGAATTCTCTGGAATATCTGTCCACCACTATCTATAATATCTACCCACTTAATTATAAATGGTGACTTAAGGCTGAAAAAAGAAGACCTTTTCACGCTCTTCGTTACTGGTAGAAGTTATACTTTCCTGAAATATAATTCTTGATATAGCTGAAAAAGTATTACAAAATATTATATATATATAAAATAATTTGCTATATTTGTTATAATTGTTGAGATTTCAGGAGAGTAGTTTCTCTTAGAATTGTTTAGTAGGCAGTAAATAGAATACTAGATTTGCTTAGTCATTTATCAAAATTAATCCTTAGTTGCCTAATAAAATTGAAAAAAACTTGTGTATAGTCATTATGTATTCCTATAATAAATATTTTAGTAGTAAAAGGAGAGAGTTTAAGAAAGTATTTTTATGTTATTGATTATTGAAGTAAAAATGTAAAACAATATAAAAACATTCAATGAAATTTTAAATCTTCAAAATAATTTAATACATTTTTTGTCATATTGATTCAAGTAGTTGCCATAGTAACAGATTTAAGAAATCTTAAATTGATAGCATTTTAAGTTTGTTAACAGTCTCAATATCTTAAAGATTACACATTTTAATCTGGCCACATAAAACTCAGAGAAGATTGAAACACAGGACCCAAATAAACTTTAAAAATAACTTATTATAAGCAAAAATGTGCGAAACATTATAAACTTAGAGAACTGACTACACATAATGATTAACTTAATTTGATTTAATTAAAAAAGTATTATTTTGTAAAATCTGTTTTCACTAATTTAGTCCTATTTATTTTTAATTCTGTCAACCTTATTATTTCTGGTGCCTGTGGCTTCAGTTCCCAAGTTATAGGATCTCAAGATTAGGAAACCTTAAAAGAACTCTCCTGGCATGAAGATTGTTGTTGGCATCACGTTGAGATCAATTCGTTCTGAATCAACAAGTCAAACAACAGCATTCAGGATCATATCAAACTAGACTGTCAAGTCAAATGTATAGATTTTGAAAGATTCTACCTTCTGGCTAATATGACATTTCAGTGGGACATACTGCATATATTGTGAGACTTAAAACTTACACAGGAAACTGAAAAGTATATATTAAACCTGCCATGGGTTCTCTAAAATCTATGCATAGATGAACAATATAAATTTCTTTATATTGTTTCTTAGATGAACAATATAAATACATTTACCAAACGCATGATTTTACAGTTTGTTCACATAAAATCATGCACAAATATTATTAGATCAGAGAGGTTACTGAGGTGCTTTAATCAGCTCTAAGACACGTTAATGCACTAGTACAAAATCCAGAGCACAAAAGGAAGACAGATTTGGTGGTGTTTGAAATTTAGTGCCCCTTACTTTAAACTTGGTGAGTACACAAACCTAACTTAAAACCTTGTCTCCAGGGCTAGAGAGATGGCTCAGTGGTTAAGAGCACTGACTCCTCTTCCAGAGGTCCTGAGTTCAAATCCCAGCAAACACATGGCTGCTCACAACCATCTGTAATAGGATCTGGTGCCCTTTTTTGGAATGCAAGTGTTCATAGAGCATTCATACATAAAATACATAAATCTTTAAAAAAACTTGTCTCTAATTTTAGGGTTTTTTTTAATTTTTCTGTTGAGTGGACATGCTGTTTCAATATTTAATATTTATTGTATATGTAATAATTTACCATCACTATGATATTATGAAAAATGTATGTCCTTAATTTTATTAACATATATGTATTCATTGCAAATGAAAATGTTGAAACTCTATATTGTAGGAAATACTTTTGGAAAAGTGTTTAAATTTACTGTTACTTTACTTTACTTTATGTCCATAAACAGTACAATTTAATGGCTGTTTCAGGATCTTATATATAATAAATATATATTTATAGTTCTATAAACTTTCCTAGCTTCACAATATTGTAATATAATATATAATATGTATATTATCGATGCGGAGAATGCTTTCTATAAGAATAAATTCTTATAGAATTTATTTCAGAATATGTTACAGAATATATATACATAAATGTATATGTATATGTAAATGTATGTATACATATATATTGTTGTGGTGCAACCCAAGCACTACATCACAGAGGTATATCGCTATTCTTAAAACATATTTTGAAAAGCAAGTTTGCTTTCTCAAAGCAATTTTTACATAGTATATATGTTTCTCAAGCTATGATTTTGTCTGTTACACATTCTGTGAATTATTGAAATTTTATTGTGGAACAAAATATTGGGGCATCTGTAGCTAGTTTTTGCTAGTTTGTGAGTTCTTTCTCTTTATGCCCATTTTACCTGGAGTTTCACTTCCTATCACTAGTTGGAGAGAAAAAAAGGATAGGATACGACACACACACACAGAGAGAGAGAGAGAGACAGAGAGAGAGAGAGAGAGAGAGAGAGAGAGAGAGAGAGAGAGATCTTTGAGTATAATTTTGTTCTTTTGGTTTCTTCTTGTAACATGACTACTAACAAACCACATCCAACCTCCATCAACAACCAAAAACCCCCTGACTCTGCCTTTCAGTGCCCTTGCATTTAAATGCCTTCTGAAAAGTTCCCAGAATTCCAAATGTCACATAACTGCAGAAACTACTGGCAGCTGGAAACCCAGGCCCCTGCTAGAGCATGGGGCAAGTCACAGTAAGCTGCTGTGCCACACTCTCACAAATAGGCTTAAAATGAAAACATAGTCTTAAAATATTTGTTTTTATAGATTAATTTCTTCATTATTATGGTGATGATGACTACACTGTCACTGTCTTGAGACACAGCAGAAGAGGGCATTGGATCCCATTACAGATGGTTGTGAGCCACTATGTGGTTGCTGCAAATTTAACTCAGGACCTTGGGAAGAGTGGTCAATGCTCTTAACTGCTGAGCCATCTCTCCAGCCTTATTTCTGTGTTCTTTTTTTTAAAAAGAAACCAAGATTCCACAATTTTCACTACAGCCATCATCAAGTATACTAATTAGTAAGAAACAAAGACAATAAAATCGGTGCAGTCCATGATGATCATTTAATATCTGGTGATGCCCTTTGAATTTTGACTCACTTTAATGCTCAAGGAAGCCTGTAAAGAAGATTTGTTCTTATCTGCTTATTTCATGGATGAGAAAATAAAATTCACATAGCAGTGATCGGAATCAGGTTTTAATTGGGCATATTGACTCCAGTGTTAATTATCTTCAACAATTAGCTGTATTTAATGAATGCCAGTCATTAAAATACATTATGGAGATTCTCTTAATAGACTTCTGTGTCTGCATTTTCTTATCAAAATACCTTTTTAAATTGCATTAGAGCACGAAAGAATTATTACATCTTTCATATGAAGATTATTATTTTTAGATTATTGCACTCATAAAGACTAATTTGTATTTATTCTCAGCACTCTAATAAATTATTGTGTCTGCTTATCTATTTTCTGTCAGTTTAAAAATCTCTCATACTGTTTGACATTATTCATTAGAAAAGTTCTGAAAAAAATCTGATTGAGTACATTTTGTCAATTTCATTAAATAACACAACACCAACATCAGACTTTAAATAATTAGAGTTCTTTAATTAAAATCATTAAATAAGCAAAGGTCGTTATGTTTCTTTTCTGATTTATTTAGAGTGAAAGTATGCACAAGAATGTGATGTAAATAATGGCTCTGCCCTTCCTTTGTCATCGTCTCTTGTACTTCACCTTGAAATACAGAAAAGGTTTGAAATCAATTAGCAGAAGTAAAAGAATCAGAAAAGCAGCACGCTCTCTCTGTGGACTTCACCCACCTTTCTCTGACAGAATTTCTGACACAGGGAAATAAGCAGGGAGGCCTACTTGTTACTAATCAGTGCTACCAGGGACCTAGTAGAACAAAAGATCATCTTTCAGTGCTTCTCAATCCATTGAGATAATTGTCATTCTTTTTGCATTTCTTCTTATTTTGTGCTATGAATTCTCAAAATTGGACAGTCATATGCCTGGGTTAAAATACCTTGACCTTAGTAACCTCCTAAACCAAAAGTCCTAGGAGTTTTTAGTTACAAAGGGGAATTATGATTCAATATTTTGCCAGAAGCATTTGACGTGTATCTAATTATGAAGCCCTTATGCTTCGAGAGTATTAATGACTTCCTTAACTTTCCTTTTAGTTCCTTATTTACTTCTTACAAACTGTTCCTGGAAGAATGTCATGATCTTTGACACAGTTTCGAGTAAACATGCATCAATATCATGTCACACAAATTACAGGCATTTGCATGTCTGCAGAAATTGTTAAATAACTTAATGAAAGTATTAATAACAGAGCGGGCTTTTCCTCTTTGAAGAAGAAAGTTAAAAACCATAGGGCATTAGACTTCAAAATTTAATATCTTCAGTCTTTTAAATTAAAATTTCCACTATTCTACAAGTAGTTCTTGGCTGGAAAGTGCAATTGAAGGGAATAAATCAGACATTACCTGTGAGAAAGATATCTTTCTGAAATCCAAATTGGCCACTTGATTGAACAGGAGCCTAAACGATCATATTTTCCTGGCTCAAGTATAAGAAGACAATTTGGCACACACTGAAGAGGTGTCGATGGATCTTCTGACAGCTGGTAGTCACAGGCAGCAATATTAGTGCTGTGATCCAATCTCCAGGAAGAATGCAACAGAGCAGTAAAGTGGCAGAGAGATATTTAGATTCTCCTTGAACTTGAATCATGAGAACCCATCTTTGTCCTCTGTGAGCAAAGACACAAAGGTATATGTAGCCCTATAAACTTTGCTTTACTGTATAGAGGGGCCTCTAAAAAATTAGCAGATTAAATTGAATGTGAATCTCCAAATTTAGTTAATGGTGTTCTACAAAATAGAATCTGTCTTAGAAAGTAATCAGTACATGTCTTTAAGCTCTAGAGATTATCTTTAACATCTTGAAGAAAGGCTGAGTATACCTGCCATATCTATGAAATTCTTGTCATTTGTGTGAGGCTGAAGAACAGAATTAGAAACATCAGTGCTGAACATGTATTCTGAGCTATGTAGTTTGACTTTGTCTTTTCTATTTGTCACAGGAAAAAAAAAAAGGAAGAACCACCAAGTAAACTTTCTAAAATGTTGCTAGTTTTTTCTCCATCAGAGGACTACACTTCAAATTTATTTACTTTTGTTTTTAAATAATCAGGAACATCCACCTCCAAGTATCTACCTTCTGCTTTAGACCAATCTCCTTACAGAAGGTTGAAGAGCGCATATTTGCTCCAATGACTTTCTGATCCTTAAGGATTATTCTCTTTAGAAAAGAATTAATACACTTTAAGTCCCATACTATACGTTGATGCATGCAATATAAATCTTATGGGTTTATTTTTCTCTCCATTCTAGCACCATTCCCAATTCTTAGCAATATCTATCTGTCTTAGAGTGTCCACTGCTGTGAAAAGACACCATTAAGACCATTCTTATAAATAAAGTTGGCTTATAGGTTCTGCAGTTTAGTGCCTTATCATCATGGCAGGAAGAATGGCAGTGTCCAGGCAGGCATGGCAGTGGAGGAGCTGAGCTAAGAGTTCTACATCTTGTTCCAAAGGTAAACGGAAGACTGACTCTTCAGCACTGGACAGAGCTTCAAAGCTCATCCACATAGTGACACACTTCTTCCAACCAGGCCACACCTCCTAACAGTAGCACTCCCAATGGGCCAAGCATATGCAAACCACTGCACTACCTTACACTGAAGTTTCACTTTATAGGAATGAGAATGGAAAATACTTAGCTGCCAGTTACTGGCTTATTTTCCTTAACGCTATATCTGTGTATATTTCACTCATTTTGGTGTAAAATTGGATTTTATTTCTCTTTAAGTCAGAGTCTTTTAGTATCTCAAAAAAAAAACAAAAAACAAAAACAAACAAACAACAACAACAACCACAAAAACCCTGAGATGCAAAATACCAAGCACAGTATATTCCCGTGAATGGGTCCTCATTGTTCTTCTTGATTACAGTTTTTGAGATAGATTTTCCTGTTCTTTTTCCCCCTCTAGAATGGACTATAGCTAATTTATTTCTAGGTTACATTATTAAACATGGGGTTTAATTTGTATGTTTTAATGACATCTGACTGAAAACACAAAGCTAACTGGAGCCAGAGCAGTTTGTGATGCTGATTCTGTAGTCATACCTGTGGTGAGAAAATGTCTATTATCTACTTTACAGTGAAGTCTGTTATGGACCAGGATGGAATATCAGGTCTTAGAAACTGTCACTCCATTTGCCTAAGAATTTTATGACGTCATTGTTTTTTTTTTTTATTAACTTGAGTATTTCTTATATACATTTCGAGTGTTATTCCCTCTCCCGGTTTCCGGGCAAACATATCCCTCCCCCCTCCCCTTCCTTATGGGTGTTCCCCTCCCAACCCTCCCCCCATTGCCGCCCTCCCCCCAACAGTCTAGTTCACTGGGGGTTCAGTCTTAGCAGGACCCAGGGCTTCCCCTTCCACTGGTGCTCTTACTAGGATATTCATTGCTACCTATGGGGTCAGAGTCCAGGGTCAGTCCATGTATAGTCTTTAGGTAGTGGCTTAGTCCCTGGAAGCTCTGGTTGCTTGGCATTGTTGTACTTTTGGGGTCTCGAGCCCCTTCAAGCTCTTCCAGTTCTTTCTCTGATTCCTTCAACAGGGGACCTATTCTCAGTTCAGTGGTTTGCTGCTGGTATTCGCCTCTGTATTTGCTGTATTCTGGCTGTGTCTCTCAGGAGCGATCTACATCCGGCTCCTGTCGGTCTGCACTTCTTTGCTTCATCCATCTTGTCTAATTGGGTGGCTGTATATGTATGGGCCACATGTGGGGCAGGCTCTGAATGGGTGTTCCTTAAGTCTCTGTTTTAATCTTTGCCTCTCCCTTCCCTGCCAAGGGTATTCTTTTTCCTCATTTAAAGAAGGAGTGAAGCATTCACATTTTGATCATCCGTCTTGAGTTTCGTTTGTTCTAGGGATCTAGGGTAATTCAAGCATTTGGGCTAATAGCCACTTATCAATAAGTGCATACCATGTATGTCTTTCTGTGATTGGGTTAGCTCACTCAGGATGATATTTCCCAGTTCCAACCATTTGCCTACGAATTTCATAAACTCGTTGTTTTTGATAGCTGAGTAATATTCCATTGTGTAGATGTACCACATTTTCTGTATCCATTCCTCTGTTGAAGGGCATCTGGGTTCTTTCCAGCTTCTGGCTATTATAAATAAGGCTGCGATGAACATAGTGGAGCACGTGTCTCTTTTATATGTTGAGGCATCTTTTGGGTATATGCCCAAGAGAGGTATAGCTGGATCCTCAGGCAGTTCAATGTCCAATTTTCTGAGGAACCTCCAGACTGATTTCCAGAATGGTTTTACCAGTCTGCAATCCCACCAACAATGGAGGAGTGTTCCTCTTTCTCCACATCCTTGCCAGCATCTGCTGTCACCTGAGTTTTTGATCTTAGCCATTCTCACTGGTGTGAGGTGAAATCTCAGGGTTGTTTTGATTTGCATTTCCCTTATGACTAAAGATGTTGAACATTTCTTTAGGTGTTTCTCAGCCATTCGGCATTCCTCAGCTGTGAATTCTTTGTTTAGCTCTGAACCCCATTTTTTAATAGGGTTATTTGTTTCCCTGCGGTCTAACTTCTTGAGTTCTTTGTATATTTTGGATATAAGGCCTCTATCTGTTGTAGGATTGGTAAAGATCTTTTCCCAATCTGTTGGTTGCCGTTTTGTCCTAACCACAGTGTCCTTTGCCTTACAGAAGCTTTGCAGTTTTATGAGATCCCATTTGTCGATTCTTGATCTTAGAGCATAAGCCATTGGTGTTTTGTTCAGGAAATTTTTTCCAGTGCCCACGTGTTCCAGATGCTTCCCTAGTTTTTCTTCTATTAGTTTGAGTGTGTCTGGTTTGATGTGGAGGTCCTTGATCCACTTGGACTTAAGCTTTGTACAGGGTGATAAGCATGGATCGATCTGCATTCTTCTACATGTTGCCCTCCAGTTGAACCAGCACCATTTGCTGAAAATGCTATCTTTTTTCCATTGGATGGTTTTGGCTCCTTTGTCAAAAATCAAGTGACCATAGGTGTGTGGGTTCATTTCTGGGTCTTCAATTCTATTCCATTGGTCTATCTGTCTGTCTCTGTACCAATACCATGCAGTTTTTATCACTATTGCTCTGTAATACTGCTTGAGTTCAGGGATAGTGATTCCCCCTGAAGTCCTTTTATTGTTGAGGATAGCTTTAGCTATCCTGGGTTTTTTGTTATTCCAGATGAATTTGCAAATTGTTCTGTCTAACTCTTTGAAGAATTGGATTGGTATTTTGATGGGGATTGCATTGAATCTGTAGATTGCTTTTGGTAAAATGGCCATTTTTCCTATATTAATCCTGCCAATCCATGAGCATGGGAGATCTTTCCATCTTCTGAGGTCTTCTTCAATTTCTTTCTTCAGTGTCTTGAAGTTCTTATTTTACAGATCTTTTACTTGCTTGGTTAAAGTCACACCGAGGTACTTTATATTATTTGGGTCTATTATGAAGGGTGTCGTTTCCCTAATTTCTTTCTCGGCTTGTTTCTCTTTTGTATAGAGGAAGGCAACTGATTTATTTGAGTTAATTTTTTTTTTCCGGAGCTGGGGACCGAACCCAGGGCCTTGCGCTTCCTAGGTAAGCGCTCTACCACTGAGCTAAATCCCCAGCCCTATTTGAGTTAATTTTATACCCAGCCACTTTGCTGAAGTTGTTTATCAGCTTTAGTAGTTCTCTGGTAGAACTTTTGGGATCACTTAAATATACTAGCATGTCATCTGCAAATAGTGATATTTTGACTTCTTCTTTTCCGATCTGTATCCCCTTGATCTCCTTTTGTTGTCTGATTGCTCTGGCTAGAACTTCAAGAACTATATTGAATAAGTAGGGAGAGAGTGGGCAGCCTTGTCTAGTCCCTGATTTTAGTGGGATTGCTTCAAGTTTCTCTCCATTTAGTTTAATGTTAGCAACTGGTTTGCTGTATATGGCTTTTACTATGTTTAGGTATGGGCCTTGAATTCTTATTCTTTCCAGGACTTTTATCATGAAGGGGTGTTGAATTTTGTCAAATGCTTTCTCAGCATCTAATGAAATGATCATGTGGTTTTGTTCTTTCAGTTTGTTTATATAATGGATCACGTTGATGGTTTTCCGTATATTAAACCATCCCTGCATGCCTGGGATGAAGCCTACTTGATCATGGTGGATGATTGTTTTGATGTGCTCTTGAATTCGGTTTGCCACAATTTTATTGAGTATTTTTTCGTCGATATTCATAAGGGAAATTGGTCTGAAGTTCTCTTTCTTTGTTGTGTCTTTGTGTGGTTTAGGTATGAGAGTAATTGTGGCTTCGTAGAAGGAATTCGGTAGTGCTCCATCTGTTTCAATTTTGTGGAATAGTTTGGATAATATTGGTATGAGGTCTTCTATGAAGGTTTGATAGAATTCTGCACTAAACCCATCTGGACCTGGGCTCTTTTTGGTTGGGAGACCTTTAATGACTGCTTCTATTTCCTTAGGAGTTATGGGGTGGTTTAACTGGTTTATCTGTTCCTGATTTAACTTCGATACCTGGTATCTGTCTAGGAAATTGTCCATTTCCTGAAGATCTTTAAATTTTGTTGAATATAGGTTTTTATAGTAAGATCTGATGATTTTTTGAATTTCCTCTGAATCTGTAGTTATGTCTCCATTTTCATTTCTGATTTTGTTAATTTGGACGCACTCTCTGTGTCCTCTCATTAGTCTGGCTAAGGGTTTATCTATCTTGTTGATTTTCTCAAAGAACCAACTTTTGGTTCTGTTGATTCTTTCTATGGTCCTTTTTGTTTCTACTTGGTTGATTTCAGCTCTGAGTTTGATTATTTCCTGCCTTCTACTCCTCCTGGGTGTATTTGCTTCTTTTTGTTCTAGAGCTTTTAGGTGTGCTGTCAAGCTGCTGACATATGCTCTTTCCTGTTTCTTTCTGCAGGCACTCAGCGCTATGAGTTTTCCTCTTAGCACAGCTTTCATTGTGTCCCATAAGTTTGGGTATGTTGTATCTTCATTTTCATTAAATTCTAAAAAGTTTTTAATTTCTTTCTTTATTTCTTCCTTGACCAGGTTATCATTGAGTAGAGCATTGTTCAATTTCCACGTATATGTGGGCATTCTTCCCTTATTGTTATTGAAGACCAGTTTTAGGCCATGGTGGTCCGATAGCATGCATGGGATTATTTCGATCTTTCTGTACCTGTTGAGGCCCGTTTTTTGACCAATTATATGGTCAATTTTGGAGAAAGTACCATGAGGAGCTGAGAAGAAGGTATATCCTTTTGCTTTAGGATAGAATGTTCTATAAATATCCGTTAAGTCCATTTGGCTCATGACTTCTTTTAGTCTGTCGACATCACTGTTTAATTTCTGTTTCCATGATCTGTCCATTGATGAGAGTGGTGTGTTGAAATCTCCCACTATTATTGTGTGAGGTGCAATGTGTGTTTTGAGCTTTAGTAAGGTTTCTTTTACGTATGTAGGTGCCCTTGTATTTGGGGCATAGATATTTAGGATTGAGAGTTCATCTTGGTGGATTTTTCCTTTGATGAATATGAAGTGTCCTTCCTTATCTTTTTTGATGACTTTTAGTTGGAAATTGATTTTATTTGATATTAGAATGGCTACTCCAGCTTGCTTCTTCTGACCATTTGCTTGGAAAGTTGTTTTCCAGCCTTTCACTCTGAGGTAGTGTCTGTCTTTGTCTCTGAGGTGTGTTTCCTGTAGGCAGCAGAATGCAGGGTCCTCGTTGCGTATCCAGTTTGTTAATCTATGTCTTTTTATTGGGGAGTTGAGGCCATTGATATTGAGAGATATTAAGGAATAGTGATTATTGCTTTCCTTTATATTCATATTTGGATGTGAGGTTATGTTTGTGTGCTTTCATTCTTTTTGTTTTGTTGCCAAGACGATTAGTTTCTTGCTTCTTCTAGGGTATAGCTTGCCTCCTTATGTTGGGCTTTACCATTTATTATCCTTTGTAGTGCTGGATTTGTAGAAAGATATTGTGTAAATTTGGTTTTGTCATGGAATATCTTGGTTTCTCCATCAATGTTAATTGAGAGTTTTGCTGGATACAGTAACCTGGGCTGGCATTTGTGTTCTCTTAGGGTCTGTATGACATCAGTCCAGGATCTTCTGGCCTTCATAGTTTCTGGCGAGAATTCTGGTGTGATTCTGATAGGTCTCCCTTTATATGTTACTTGACCTTTTTCCCTTACTGCTTTTAATATTCTTTCTTTATTTTGTGCGTTTGGTGTTTTGACAATTATGTGACGGGAGGTGTTTCTTTTCTGGTCCAATCTATTTGGAGTTCTGTAGGCTTCTTGTATGTCTATGGGTATCTCTTTTTTTAGGTTAGGGAAGTTTTCTTCTATGATTTTGTTGAAGATATTTACTGGTCCTTTGAGCTGGGAGTCTTCACTCTCTTCTATACCTATTATCCTTAGGTTTGATCTTCTCATTGAGTCCTGGATTTCCTGTATGTTTTGGACCAGTAGCTTTTTCCGCTTTACATTATCTTTGACAGTTGAGTCAATGATTTCTATGGAATCTTCTGCTCCTGAGATTCTCTCTTCCATCTCTTGTATTCTGTTGGTCAAGCTTGTATCTACAGCTCCTTGTCTCTTCTTTTGGTTTTCTATATCCAGGGTTGTTTCCATGTGTTCTTTCTTGATTGCTTCTCTTTCCATTTTTAATTCCTTCAACTGTTTGATTGTGTTTTCCTGGAATTCTTTCAGGGATTTTTGTGTCTCCTCTCTATGGGCTTCTACTTGTTTATTTATGTTTTCCTGGAATTCTTTCAGGGATTTTTGCGATTCTTTCAGGCATTTTTGCGATTCCTCTCTGTAGCCTTCTACTTGTTCTCTAAGGGAGTTCTTCATGTCTTTCTTGAAGTCCTCCAACATCATGATCAAATATGATTTTGAAACTAGATCTTGCTTTTCTGGTGTGTTTGGATATTCCATGTTTGTTTTGATGGGAGAATTGGGCTCCGATGGTGCCATGTAGTCTTGGTTTCTGTTGCTTGGGTTCCTGTGCTTGCCTCTCGCCATCAGATTATCTCTAGTGTTACTTTGTTCTGCTATTTCTGACAGTGGCTAGACTGTCCTATAAGCCTGTGTGTCAGGAGTGCTGTAGACCTGTTTTCCTCTCTTTCAGTCAGTTATGGGGACAGAGTGTTCTGCTTTCGGGCGTGTAGTTTTTCCTCTCTACAGGTCTTCAGCTGGTCCTGTGGGCCTGTGTCTTGTGTTCCCCAGGCAGCTTTCTTGCAGCAGAAAATTTGGTCTTACCTGTGGTCCCAAGGCTCAGGTTCGCTCGTGGGGTGCTGCCCATGGGCTCTCTGCAGTGGCAGCAACCAGGAAGACCTGTGCCGCCCCTTCCGGGAGCTTCAGTGCACCAGGGTTCCAGATGGTCTTTGGCTTTTTCCTCTGGCATCCGAGATGTGTGTGCAGGGAGCAGTCTCTTCTGGTTTCCCAGGCTTGTCTGCCTCTCTGAAGGTTTAGCTCTCCCTCCCACGGGATTTGGGTGCAGAGAACTGTTTATCTGGTCTGTTTCTTTCAGGTTCCGGCGGTGTCTCAGGCAGGGGTCCTGCCGCTCCTGGGCCCTCCCCCACGGGAGCCCAGAGGCCTTATACAGTTTCCTCTTGGGCCAGGGATGTGGGCAGGGGTGAGCAGAGTTGGTGGTCTCTTCCGCTCTGCAGCCTCAGGAGTGCCCACCTGACCAGGTGGTTGGGTCTCTCTCTCTCCAGGTCTGGGAGCAGAGAGCTGCTGCGGGCCGGGATCCGCGGGTGTGGGACTTCCGGTAAACACAGAACGTGCCCGGTCCTAGAGAAATTCTGCTTCCGTGTGTCCCAAGCTCACCAGGCAGCTTTCTTGCAGCAGAAAATTTGGTCTTACCTGTGGTCCTGAGGCTCAGGTTCGCTCGTGGGGTGCTGCCCAGGGGCTCTCTGCAGCGGCAGCAACCAGGAAGACCTGTGCTGCCCCTTCCGGGAGCTTCAGTGCACCAGAGTTCCAGATGGTCTTTGGCTTTTTCCTCTGGCGTCAGAGATGTGTGTGCAGGGAGCAGTCTCTTCTGGTTTCCCAGGCTTGTCTGCCTCTCTGAAGGTTTAGCTCTCCCTCCCACGGGATTTGGGTGCAGATAACTGTTTATCCGGTCTGTTTCTTTCAGGTTCCGGCGGTGTCTCAGGCAGGGGTCCTGCCGCTCCTGGGCCCTCCCCCACGGGAGCCCAGAGGCCTTATACAGTTTCCTCTTGTGCCAGGGATGTGGGCAGGGGTGAGCAGTGTTGGTGGTCTCTTCCGCTCTGCAGCCTCAGGAGTGCCCACCTGACCAGGCGGTTGGGTCTCTCTCTCACCCGGTCTGGGAGCAGAGAGCTGCTGCGGGCCGGGATCCGCGGGTGTGGGACTTCCGGTAAACACAGAACGTGCCCGGTCCTAGAGAAATTCTGCTTCCGTGTGTCCCAAGCTCACCAGGCAGCTTTCTTGCAGCAGAAAATTTGGTCTTACCTGTGGTCCCGAGGCTCAGGTTCGCTCGTGGGGTGCTGCCCACGGGCTCTCTGCAGCGGCAGCGACGTCATTGTTTTTAATAGCTGAGTAATATTTCATTGTGTAGATGTACCACATTTTCTGTATCTATCCCTCCATTGAAGGACACCTGGGTTCATTCCAGCATCTGACTTTTATAATTAAGGCTGCTATGAACATAGTGGAGCATGTGTCCTTGTTATATGTTGGAGCATCTTTTGGGTATATGCGCAGGAGTGGTATAGCTGGGTCCTCAGGTAGTACGGTCTCCAATTTTCTGAGGAATAACAAAACTGATATCCAGAGTGCTTGTATTGGTCTGCAATCCCACAAACAATGGAAGAATGTTCCTCTTTCTCCACGTCCTTACCAGCATCTGCTGTCACCTGACTTTATAATCTTAGCCATTCTGACTGGTATGAGTTGCAATCTCAGGATTGTTTTGATTTGCATTTCCCTGGTGACTAAGGATGTTGAACATTTCTTTAGGTACTTCTCAGTTATTCGGTATTCCTCGACTGAGAATTCTTTGTTTAGCTATGTACCTCTTACTTAATAGGGTTATTTGGTTCTCTGGAGTATAATTTCTTGAGTTCTTTGTATATATTGGATATTCGCCCTTTATCAGATGTAGAATTGGTAAATATCTTTTCCCAATCTGTTGGTTGCCTTTTGTCCTATTGACAGTGACATTGCCTAACAAAAGCTATGCAATTTTATGAGGTCCCATTTGTCAATTCCTGATCTTGAGCATAAGCCATTGGTGTTCTGTTCAGGAAATCCCCCCCACCCGCCCTTCTGTTCAAGAATCTTCCACACCTTCTGTCCTATTCGTTTCATTGTATCTGGTTTCATGTGGAGGTCCTTGATCAACTTGCACTTGAGCTTTGTACAAGGAGATAAGAATGGAATCGATTTTCATTCTTCTACATGCTGACAACCAGGTAACCAGCACCATTTGTTGAAAATGCTGTCTTTTATCCCACTGGATGGTTTTAGCTCCTTTGTCAAAGATCAAGTGACCACAGGTGTGTGGGTTCATTTCTGAGTATTCAATTTTATAATTTTATTCTACTGATCTACCTGGCCTGTTTCTGTACCAATACCATACAGTTTTTTTTTATCACTATTGCTGTGTAATACAGCTTGAGGTCAGGGATGGTGATTCCCCCAGAAGTTCTTTTATTGTTAAGAATAGTTTTCACTACCCTGGATTTTTAGTTAGAGAATATCATCCTGAAGGAGGTAATCCAGTCACAAAAAAACACACATGGTATACACTCACTGATAAGTGGGAATACCCAAGATACAATTAACAGGTCATATGAAGCCCCCCAAAAAGGAAGATCAAAGCATGGATGCTTCAGTCCTTCTTAGAAAGGGGAACAAAATACTGAAGGGAGGAAGTGTGGACACAAAGGGTGAAGCAGAGACTGAAGGAAAATCCATTCAGAGACTGCCCACCTGGAGATCTATCCCATATACAGACACCAAATGCAAACACTATTGGGGATGTGAAGAAGTGCATGCTGACAGGAGCCTGATATAGCTGTCTCTGAGAGACTCTGCCAGGGTCTGACAAATACAAAGGCAGATGCTTGTGGCCAGCCATTGAGCTCAGCACAATAGAGTAGTTAGAGAAAGTACTGGAGGGGCTGAAGAGGTTTACAACCCATAGAAAGAAAAACAACAACAATATCAACAAATCAGACCTCTCAGAGCTCCAGAGCTCCAGAGGATTAAACTGTTAACCAAATAGTACACATGAAGGGACCCATGGCTCCAGCCACATATGTAGCAGAGGATGGCCTTTTTAGTCATCAGCGGAAAGAGAGGCCTTTGGTCCTGTGAAGGCTTGATGCCCCAGTGTAGGAGCATTCATCAGCGCAAGAAGTTTGGAGTGAGGGGTGAGTGGGGGAGCAGCCTAATAGAAGCAGGGGGAGGGAGGATGGGATGCGGGTTTCCGGAGGAGAAATCAGAAAAGGGGACATTTGAAATGTAAATCAATAAAATATCCCATTAAAGAAAAGAAGCCATCACACTCCACATTCGTTCCAAAATATGCCTTAGGCTACGCATGTTGGATGTGTTTATACAGGCAGATGGCTTTCAGTACAAAACTCCATACTAGAGTTTAACTTAGCTTTCATCCTTTCTGTATGTGTTCCAGAATCCTGCCTTTATTCATTTGCATGACCAATAGGTAGAATATCCACATGCATGCATCACGTGGGCACACTATTCTTAAGGGATATACAATATGGCCAATAATAACTTTATGCGATTTTTCAAATTAAATGAGTATAACATTTAATATAAATTTTTATTTTAAAAGTCTCATTCTATCTTTGTCTCCAACTAATGCTCTCTAGGGATAGTAAGCATCTCATGAAATGACTTCTTTTATATATTTGAAGACTATTTCAAACATTTGGCATTTATCTTACTTTAATGACTTAGGTGATACTAAGTCCCAATCTTCTGTATAGCTTCTCTTGATTTGGATGAGAGAAAGAAAGCAGGAAGTTGACAGAGAAGAAACTAAAATTTGTTTTTATTCAATTCATTCAAAGAGCTTTACCTCTGTGATTGCCTTACCACTTAAAAATGGACATCTGGCCCCCTAAAACTGAGAAAAGCACGATCTCATATAACTGTAATGTGAGACACGTGTATCATTTTAATTCTTCTAACTATTCAGATCCCAAAAGTATAAAGGGAAATGTTCAAATTAATTTTAACAGTATCTAACCCAATATATCATTCAGACCTCATATAAAGAAACCCACTCTGAAGATTATGAAGACCCATTTATTTATATGTTAGATGTCTTCTCAGGGATTGGCTTTGTGTTTACAGAGGATAAGGGAGGGAAACCACAGTCAGAATTGTGCCTTTTCCAGGAAAACTCCAGATTTGTTTCCAGAGATTTCCTGGGTCTCAGAGAAGTCTAGTCAAACTGCAAGAAACCATCTTCTTAAGATTAGATTACAGACACTCACAGCTAAAGAGTGGATGGGGCTTGGGGACTCATGGAAGAATAAGAGGAAGAAGTGTGACCCAAAGGGGATAAGAACTCCACAGGAAGATCAACTAACCTTGGGGCTCTCAGAGGCTCAACCAACAACCAAAGAACGTACACCAGCTGGACCTAGGCCTTCATATGTAGCTGATGTGCAGCTTGTCCTTCATATGGGCCTCAAACAACCGGAATGGAGGCTATCCCAAAAGCTGTTACCTGTATGTCGGTTATGTTCTGCTAACTGGGCTGCCTTTTCTGGTCTCAGTGAAAGAGGAAGCATCTAGCCTTGCAAAGACTTGGTCTGGCAATACCCAAGTTGACCCCTACCCACTCAGAGAAAGGGAAATGGGGGAAGGATTGTAGGAGGAGGCAGTGAGCTGGATGCAAAGTGAAAGAGTAAAAAAAAATAAGAATTTTAAAAGATTAGCTGATTATTAATGGTTTTGATTACAATTACTATAACTTTCAAAAACCTCCTAATTTGTATTTCCTAGCATAATTTGCTATAGTATTCTAGCCACACTGGCTTATTAATAAAGTGACAGGTGGTATACCCTAAGTGGCATCATTCACAACATGAGTAATATAAAGAAGATTAAATAGTAATTTTATTTTGTAAATTTAGTCTTCATAATTCAGGTTCCACTTTATTATTAGAAATAATTTTAATTTTGGCTTCTCTCATATGTGAATATGGACTGAGGGCTAAACAATGATGATGTATTTGATACAGCTTATTGTAAATATTTGAGCAATAATTCTCAATGGTAGTTCATTTTGCGTAACAGGAAACATTCTGAGATTATTTTTTTCCTTTTTGTTTTTTTTTTTTGCTGGTTATTTTATTTATTTACATTTCAAATGTCATCCAGCTTCCCAGTTTCCCCTCCACAAGACTCTTATCCTATCCTCCCCCAACCCCCATGCTCTATGAGACTGCTCCCGCCAGCCATTCATCTACCCACTCCTGCATCAGCAGCCTAGCTTCCCTTTATCCTGAGTCATTCAGCCTCCACAGAACCAAAGGGCTCCCCTCCCATTGATACCAAATAAGTGAGCTGGAGTCATGGGCCCCTCCATTGTACTCTTTGGTTGGTGGTTTAGTCCATGGGAACTTTGGGAGATCTAGTTGGTTGACATTGTTGTTCTTCCTATGAGGTTGCAAACCCCTTCAGCTCCTACAGTGCTTGCTCTAACTTCCCCATTGGGGTCCCCCTGCTCAGTCCAAAATTTGGCTGTGTACTTCCACATCTGTGTTTGTCCAGCTTTGACAGAGTCTCTCAGGAGACAACTATACCAGGACTCCTGTCAGTAAGCACTTCTTGGCATAAGCAATAGTGTCTCGGTTTGCTGTCAGCTGACGGGATGGATCCCTAGGTTGGCCAGTCTCTGCATAGCATTTCCTTCAGTTTCTGCTCCACTCTTTGTCCCTGAATTTTCTTTGACAGAAGGAATTCTGGACAAATATATTCGAAGGGGGGCCAATCCATCAATTGGGGGTTCTGCCTATCCACTGGATATGGTCTCTATTGGTTATATCTCCCCTTTGTTGAATATTTTCAATAAGTCCTCCCTGTTGGGTTTTGGGAACCTCTTGGGTCCCTGGCATCAGGGACTTTCTAGTGGCTACCACCAGTTCCCCCTCTTCACTGCTACACACCTACTTTCAAATTTCTGACACTCTGTACTTCATCCCCATCTTCTCCCATATCTGAACTGGCCTTCCCTTTTTTGCCATTTTTCTCTCCCTCCCAGATCCCTCTCTCCCTCTACTTCCCAGAGATTATTCTCTTCCCTATACTTAGTAGTACTGTAGTGTCCACACTTTGGTGTGATCTTCTTTCTTCTTGGGTTCGATATGGTCTATGAGTTGTATCATGGGTTTTCCAAGCTTCTTTTTGCCTAATATCCACCTATCAGTTGGTATCTACCAAGTGTGTTCTTTTGTGCCTGGGTTACCTCACTCAGGATGCTATCTTCAAGTTCCACCCATCTGTCTGCAAAGTTCATGAAATCATTGTTTTTGATAGCTGAGTAGTATACCATTGTGTAAATGTACCACATTTTCTGTATCCATTCCTCTCTTGAGGGACATCTGGGTTGTTTCCAGCTTCTGGCTATTATAAATAAGGATGCTATGAGCATAGTGGAGTATGTGTCTTTGTTATATGTTGGAACATGTTTTGGGTATATGCCCAGGAGTGGTGAGGACCTGCGTCCTCAGGTAGTACTCTGTTCAATTTTCTGAGGAACCGTCAGGCTGATTTTCACAGTGGTTGTACCAGCTTGCCTCTTACCAGCAGCAATGGAGGAATATTCCCTTTTCTCCACATCCTAGTCAGCATCTGCTGTCACCTGTGTTTTTGATCTTAGCCATCTTGATTGGTATGAGGTGCAATCTCAGGGTTGTTTTGATTTGCATTTCCTTGATAACCAAGGATGTTGAACATTTCTTTTTTTATTGGATAGTTTATGTATTTACATTTCCAGCGTTATCCCCTTTCCTTCTTCCCCCATCTCCCATCCACCTTCCCCTTGCTTCTATGATGATGCTCCCCCTCCAACCTACCCACTCCAACCTAAACACCCTAGCATTCTCCTACTTTGGGGAAAAAGCCTTCAGAAGACCAAGGGCTTCTCCTCTTATCAATTACAGACGATGCCATCCTCTTCTACACATGCAGCTGGAGTCATGGGTGCCCCATGTGTACAAATACCATGTTGTTTTTATCACTATTGCTTTGCAGTATTGCTCGAGTTCAGGGATGGTGATTTTCCCAGAAGTTCTTTTATTGTTGAGAATGGTTTTTGTTATCCTGGATATTTATTATTCCAGATACATTCGAGAATTGCTCTTTCCATCTCTGTGAAGAATTGCGTTGGAATTTTTTGGGGGATTGCATCGAATCTGTAGATTCCTTTAGGTAAGATGGCTATTTTTACTCTGTCAATCTTGCTAATCCATGAGTATGGGAGATCTTTCCATCTTCTTAGGTCTTCAATTTTTTCCTTCAGAGACTTGAAATTCTTATCATACAGATTTTTCACTTGCTTGGTTAGTGTCATACTGAGGTATTTTATATTATTTGGGACTATTGTGAAGGGTGTCCTTTCCCTAATTTCTTTCTCAGCCTGTTTATCTTTTGAGTAGAGTAAAGCTAGTGATTTGTTTGAGTTAATTTTGTATCCAACCACTTTGCTGAAATTGTTTATCAGCTCTTGTGTTCTCTTGTGGATTTTTTTTTGGGGGTCACATATGTATATTATCATATCTTCTCCAAGTAGTGATATCTTAACTTCCTCCTTTCCAATTTGTTTCCCTTTGATCTCCTTTGTGTCTATTGCTGTGGCTAGAACTTTAAGTACTATATTAGAAAGGGCGAGAGTGGGACCTTCTCAGATACTTAAAAACACTTTTCATGGTCACAATTAAAAGTATATATGACACTACTGGCACCAATTAGAGAGACTATTTAGTGTCATTGAATGCAAAGGATTGTCCCACCGTGGGATCAGATCATATTCACCCAATGGAAGAGTATCACAGTGCTAAGCTAAGAAACTGGCTGTGAAGCTGAATGTGGAGCTATAAAGGAAAAAAAACAGTGTTGATAAATCCAGACAGAAATGCTCTTTGATGATTTGTTTCAATGCCTGGCAGATTATTTTTTTCAGACATATGAGTGAACTTGTACCCTCATCAGCACCTGTCTGACATTATTCAAAGTCACAGTGAGATGAGAGTTAACAAATGACATTGTGCATGCTAAGATAATTAATTAATCTTAGAAACTGAGGGAAGACTTCACAGCCATATGTATCTGTTTAGAAGAGGAATAAATGTCAATAGCTCTCTTTTCAGAGGAAATTGAGAGTTTCTGAATGGCTTGTCTTGATTGAGTAGATATAACACAGATAAAAATGAGAATTAACAAATGCAGGTTTTAAAATATGTACAGTAATTACTATCTTCTCAAACCACCTGCTTAATAAATAGTTAATCAAACAAACATCATTGGCCTTTGTAAAGAAAGCATATGATAGTTAAGAATAAGTAACCCTTTAGAGGTAGCAATAACTTTCATCACAAATTTACTTCTCTCCTAATAAATTTTGAATTCAGAATTAATCTCATATTCTAAAGATACATATATCATCACAAATTGAATAAACTTTTGATCTCATATTTAGAAAAAATCATCAGCTAAGTATGAAGTATGCCCCATCTAGTTGGCACAACTTTTGATTAAATGCAATGTCAAGTGCCACTTATAAATGTATCTTAGAGTCGATATTCTAGCATGTACTTCCCGTTAGTTCCTACAATTCACTTCATAAACTGTTAAGTATGCAAAAGCTAAGCTATTGTAAATTTAATTGAATTTCATACTAAATATTCTCAGTTTGTCTTGAAAGTAATTAAGTTAAGGACAATCAGAGTGTGTGATCATTTTCTGAAAATAGTGGGAGACATAATGAAATTTTTACTTTTTAAAGAGACTGATTTTGTGATGATTCTAAGTTTTCCTTTTATTTGAACAAAGACGTCATTTTCTGCAATAATTATTAACAAGCCTGTTTCAGATCTCAGCAAGTAATGAACCAGACTGCCTCTATCTTGGGCTTGGAAGCCATCTTAGAGTAAAGAAAAACTAGACTCATCCCTGTTTATGATTAAACCTGTTTCTCAAGGATTGGCCTAAGCTCCACCAGGCACCTCAGCTGCAAATGTTTCTGTACTGCCTGTTCCAGGAATTGCAGCAATGCCTTTGTTTCAAAAGGCCAGAAGGTCATCAGGACTACCTTGCCGTCACAACTTTATTTCAGGGTGTTATGACTGACTTGTTATGTTTATGTTTTTGTCCCTGTAACCCCACCTGTTTCACCAGCTGAATCTCCCATTTGAAGCCTCCTAATCCTGAGTTATAAAAAATAAAAGCATTGTTTTCTGCATATCAGGTGCTGACTCCTCAAAGCCTACTTTGGGTGGAGGGAGCTCATGTACCAGTTAAGAAAGCTTGTTTTAGTTAATAGCTGGCTCTAATTAATTTGGTCATGATGGTTTGGGTTGGTGGTCTTTCTCCTCCCATCTTCGGGATTAACACATCCTTCTTAGAAAATTTTATTCTTTGTTGTGGAATTTACAAGTTTAGTTTCTGGTATGGTTTAAATTTTATTCCTTTTCTGGTTTTTTAAAAATGCATATTCTATGTTTCCATAGACATACAAAAAGAGAAGGCTGAAAAGCAGGAGAAACCTGAGAAGAAAATACAAACTAAAGGTACAGTTTCATTTTATGCTGTCGTTGCTCCTTTGTCTCCCTCTCTTAAAGCTTCTCCTGCCCTTTTTCCTCTTCCTCTTCTCCCTCATCCTCTTCTTATCCCCCTTCCTCCTCTTTACCTCATTTTGAGGGGGTACACATTTTTGGTATACTTGAATGACAGAAAAACATTTCCATGATTAAGATTTTTACGTTTAATTTTTATGATAGTCTTCACAGAAACATTTTCTTCTCCAGTTAATTCTAAGTGTGACTGTGTACCGTTCATTGATAAACTAAATGAAAGTAGCTGCAGAATTGGTGAAAATCTTTACTTATAATTTTTCCTCAATAAATAACATTATGAATATTATTTTTCTCAACAAAGATGTGTTTTTCCTTTCATCCCTTCCTATGATGATTTGGAATTCACGTTTCAAACACAGAGTCTATATAACTTTAAATGCCTTTGTTATTATTGGTACAGATATTGGTACCTTAGATTACATCGCTAGTCTCCTACTCTCTTCACAGCCTCTAGGGGTAGATAGGCTGTGACAACATAATAATTAGTAGTCCTTTCTGTCTTCTGAGTCTGAATCTAGAAACTATGATCATACAGTAGAAGCATTTCAGTATAGCCAACCCAACCTGGCTCACGTGGCAAGTGATACTTTTCTGTGAGTGATCCATGAAACCATAAAACTAATGGCATTCAATATGAACAAATTTCTAAGCATGACCAGATTTTCCAAAGGGGCACTTATGCATAATTTTGGATGTTGCAGGTGGTGAAAAATTCTCACCATTACCATATTTATGGAATATAGAGAAAAATAATAAAAGTTCCCTATAGACAAAATTTAATTGTTGGAAAATATGGGTATGCTGGGCAGTAGAAGAGTGCTTGCATAGGATATATGGAAATCTAAGTTCAATTACAAGCACCTCCCTTATGAAGAATTTTTAAAAAGTGAATGTAGTTGCATATATATTATATTAAAAATTAGCTAATGTAAAAAATTAGCTCCCATTCGTAGAACAGTTGAAAATACTGTTTTTAAATACTAGAAACACCTATTAGCTTGTGATATCGTGTTTGTCTATGTTGTGACATGATACTGTTGCTGATAAACATAGCTTATGCATGCATTTGGACTATCCCAGATAATACTTTAGATATTAAATACATAACCCATAACTTTGAATTCTGGATTGGTCAGCCAAAACTTACACCATCAAAACACTATCACTACCAAATCGTCTATCTATGCTTGTATTTAAGGGCTAATATCTCCTTGCCTTTATGTTCCTTTTCTGGTTTCTTAACTCTTTTGGCCAGGAAAATCGGACATTGCATTTGGGCAGGGATTGGCTAAGGGAACCATGACTAAACTGACTGCTTCTCTCTGCCTGAATTAAAGAGGAATGCAACTGGCTCCAACTGGTGAAGGTCTGCCCAGCTTTATCTTGTGGACTCTATTGTTATTTAACTGCAAAGCTGGGGAAGTGTGTACAGTAATGCCCGTGGGAACATTTGCATTTTGGACCTAGCTCTCAAAATCCTGCTGTCAAAGTCTTTAAGCAGCAGGCTGTGGAGTGGGTTTATTAAACCAGTGGGTAGCACGTAATTAAAACAGTGGATTTGGCTGAAGTTTAAAATAAATTTGTCAAAGGCTGTGCTGGAGATTAGTCACGTGAATATGGTTCTTGAGTAGAATGAATATATCAGAGTAAAATGAATACTTCTGAGAGACAAAACAACAGACAAAGGTAGACTATAGACAGATGCGTGATAGATGAGATGTAAAGAGATAAATAGACAGAGCACAAAGATACATTAATATTTTTATCTACTTTCCCCTCTATGGGAACACAAGGGGAATATTTCATTTGCTTTCTATTGTCCTATCTATATCCGAGATAGAATGATGTCTATATTCTGTTCCTCAATAGTTTAATGACAATGTAAAAATAACTATATTTTTAAAAAACACTTTTAGACCTGTTTGTATATGTAGTGGATAAATGAAATGTTCTCTCAATTATATTCCAGTTTGACTGCGGATAAATGTGATGGCTTGTTGTAGTTTATATTGTCATTAAACCAATTGTTAGTCTTTTTTTTTTTAAAAAGCATATAGCACTTCTAATATGTGATCATTATAAACGACAAACTTATAAACAAATACCCTAGCTTAAAATTTTTGTATATACTAAAGCTGAAGTATTTTATGGCCAGATAAGAGTTTTGGTGGTAAATAAAACTAGATTATATGCGATTTCACTCTCTTCTGTTTTGTTTTTCTCTTTTCCTTCTTCTTTTCCTCCTTCAGCTGACTGCCCCTTTAAAAAACAACAACAACAACAACAACAACAATAACAACAACAAAAAAAACAAACACACACACAAAAAAACCCACAACCAAAACTTCTAACTCATATAAAGTCTTTCATAATACATGATAAGTTTATGATTGGAATATTTGCTCATCAAAGAAACATAGAAAAGTAAACAATGTGGAGTGCTAGAGAACAAAGAGTTGTAAAATCCAATCCACTCAAATCTGTTAAGTGATTCATATTAAAGTGGGACAAGTAATTTCAATTCTATTAGGCACTGAAAACAAGATTTTTTAAAGTTTTTGATGTTTGGTGATTTAACTTTATAAGGTCATATTTTGCTCCTTTGTTTATTTCGATGCCTCCCATTGGGGGATGAATAGGAGAGTTTCATGTTGTTAAAGATTAAACCTGGCAATATAATTCTGTTATTGCTTTAAGCATAAGCACTGACATGTTAATTAACATTTGCCTTCAAACTAAATTAGTCTTGGTAATATTTCCCATAATAAAGTCGGAACTTATTCTGTGATTATAACTTGGACAATGTACATACCTATGATCTTGCACTGAGTCAGCATAGTGAATAGTACTGTGGGTCGGTAAGTTGGCTTAGTCAAAACACAACCATAATGTAACTCACCCTAGACTGCTAAATATCATTAAATCAAACATGAATGTGTGCAATGAATTTCCAACCATAGAAGAAAGGTTCAGCACAGCAAGATTTAACACATTTGTATGAAGAATTCTCTTTCCATACAAGAGTGACAGTTTGTAATAAAAGCTTTCATAGGTCAAAATGATCTTGGAGAACAGCTTTTATATAAAGTCTAAGGTTTTATAATGTGTATTTGTCAAGTTAAAAGAGCTATTAAGAGGTTTCCGCCTGCGTCCAGAGCTGACCCTTTTCCGCAGCTTTCGGTACCCAGATTCTGTTAGGGGGTGAGGAGAGAGCTGGACTCTCAGAAGTGCAGACAATCCTGAGCACACAGGAGAGACCACCACTGCTGCTCATATTTCTGGCCCAAGAGGAACCCTCCTGGAGCCCTCTGGACACAGGAACCTAGGACAGTCAGTAACAGGATCCTTCCAGTCTCCGCCTGCACCTGGGGCTGAAAGCCAGTCTCCAGAATGCTGACACACCTGAGAGCAGAGGTAAGACCACCACTTCTCCTCCGAAGGACCCTACTGGAGCCCTCAGGACACAGAAACCCTTCACCTGGAGTTGACCTGATCCCAGATCTCCTGGTAGAGAGAGCTGGACTCTGAGAAGTGTAGACAATCCTGAGAGAGCACAGGTGAGACCACCACTTCTGCTCATATTCCTTGCCCAAGAGGAATGCACCTGGAGCCCTCTAGACACAGGACCCTTCCAGTTTTTGCCTATGCCTAGAGCTAACTCTGTGACACAGCTCTCTGTACCCAGATCCCACTGGGAGAAAGCCAGTCTCCAGAAGTGCTGACACACAGGCTTACAGGAGGGTCAAGCTACTGTCAGAGACAGCAAGACCAGATATAACCAGATGGTAAGCGGCAAGCACAGGAACCTAAGGCACAGAACCAGGACTACTTGGCATCCTAAAATCAAATACCAGATATTCCAACACACCGGAAAAGCAAGATTTGGTTTTAAAATCACATCTCATAACGATGATAGAAGACATAAATAACTCCCTTAAAGAAATACAGGGCGACACATGTAAACAAGTAGAAGCCCTAAAGAGGAAACACAAAAATCCTTTAAAGAATTACAAGAAAACCCAACCAAACAGGTGAAGGAATTGAACAAAACCACCCAGGATCTAAATATGGAAATGGAAACAATGAAGAAATCATAAAGGGCGACAACCCTGGAGACAGAAAATCTAGGGAAGAGATCAAGAATTATAGACCCAAGCATCACCAACAGAATACAAGAGGTAGAAGAGAGAATCTCAGAGGCAGAAGATACCATAGAAAATATTGACACAACCGTCAAAGAAAATGTAAGACACAAAAAGCTCTTAATCCAAAACATCCAGGAAATCCAGGACACAATGAGAAGATCAAAGCTAAGGATAGGAGAAATAGAAGAGGGTGAAGATTCCCTACTTAAAAGGCCAGTAAAAGAACTAAACATTTTTTTTTAAATTTCTGAATTCAATAATCCATTTCTAGTATGATTTAGTTGATTAATAAGTGTGTTGATTCTTTTTCTGGTTGTATAGAATTAAAATTCTACCAGTTGTTTTCAAAATGAATTGTATATACAGTTGCACACACTAAAGCTAGAGTATAAGCACTATTTTTCTGTACTAGTGGTTGAGTATAACTTATTTTTTAAAGGACTGAAAATGAATGAGTTGTTACTGGAGTTTCATCTGGGATCCACTTAGAATTCTGGTCCTTGCATTTTATACCAAAATAATTTAGACCAGGTGCCTAGAGTATCCTGAGTAAATAGTTGGCATTCTCAAGAGATGAAAATAGAAAATGTCCAAACTGTCCACCCAGAGTAGAGTATATGTCATTTAATAGATTTAAGTTGACTGCCTTGACCCTCTAGCTCTCCATAATGGTATGGGGAAATTTTTATTTATTTATTTATGAAAGCTTAGACCCTATAGATTAGGCTTGTGCCCAACTAACTTATATAAGTTAATAGGATGTTTATATGAATCCACCTTTGTCATGCGTTTCATTACCTCTCATTCTTTCCTGCACATCTGACTCTCTCTGCATTTGGCTGGCGAATTCCTGATTCTTCCTTAGAATTCCTATCTCTACCTAGAAATAGCACCTTTCCTCTCTTATTCTGCTTTATGCTATCACATCCTTTTGGAATAATCAGAAGGTGCTAGGGAAATACAAAATACTCAGGTGTTACAAAATACTCAGGCAGGTAATAATCTAATAAAAATAACAACTATACTCAACCTTGTGCTTATACAGAAATCTTCATTTGAATAATACAAAAACATCCTTTACACAGTAAAGAGATAATCATAACAGAACAATGGCCATAAATAGGCCATGGTACCTATTTAAATGTTAAGCATATTTTATATTTATAAAGTCTCTGCAACAGACAAATTCCCTGAGTAATATTTTCTCGTCAAGGTAATTGACAGATCACCTTGGATTGACATTTGTAAGTCAGGGCAATGATTTGCGAAGTCTGTTCTGAATAGTATCATAGAAGGTTGAGCGCTCTTAGAATCAATATCGAGCTAAAGACCTTCCTTGAATCCCAAGATGTCTTTTCCCAGTGCAAGAGACAGGGCTAAGGTCTTACTACCCTGACCAGTAATTGGCGTTGAGCCTGTGTAGTTAAATGCCGTTATATCACTTCAGAATAATATGATAACACAGCTTAGGGAAAGTACTGGACCCACCAGTGTGTAAAGCTGTACAAAATTGTAGAGAGCCACCAAGCCTCGTAAACAGTGTGGTGGTTTGAATGAGAAGCATTTGGATATGTGGTACACAGCTGCTGGCAGTTAAGGGAAGCTTAGGAGTTGTGAATTTGCCGGTTGAAGTATGTCGCTAGGGCTTTAAATTTTCAAAACCCTCAGGGACCTTTGGAATTTGCTCTTTCTGCTCTACATTTTGGTTGGAGATGTGAGCTCTGGACAGCCCCTGTCAGCATTCCTGGTCCTTGTTGCCATGGTTCCCCATCATGAAGGTGATGGACTTTTATCCCACTGGAACTATATGCACAAATAAACCTTTACATTGTAGAAGTTGCCTTGGTCATAGTGTTTTATCACATTAGTAGAAAAATAACTAATGCAAACAGAAACTTCAATCTCTGGCAAGTTTAAGTTTAAAATGTTATATTGTTGGGAATTGGATCAAATGCTTTGTCTTATTTCGGCTCCTAAAAGCAGTGCTTCCAGACCCGAGGGTCTCTGTCACTGCATCCCCGCCCCAATCCAGCTTTAATTGATAATGAAGAATTGCCATAGAGCCGTTGGTTGGGTAGGGAGACAGGCAGGAGTTTTAGATTGCAGTGTCAAGGAATCGAGAGAGATTGGAGAAAGAAGAGAATCACTGTGGCTTGGAGGGAGAAGAATAAATTTTAAGAGCTAGGGGAGAGAAGCATTCTACAATCTAGGTGGAAAGAGAATGAGGCCCTACAAGGACAAAGGGGGTTGGAGGGCTGTCTAGAAGGTAACAGAGCAGCAAAGGTAAAATATAAATTTAGATGATGCAATGTTAAGCCAGAAATACTGGAGGGAAGTGTTTGCTAGCCACGGGGTGGATTTAGATGTGTCCAACCATTGAGCAAGTCAAGGCATATTAAAATTAGCTTGTGTGTGCGCGTGTGTGTGTGTATGTGTGTGTGTGTGTGTGTGTGTGTATGTGTGTGTGTGTGTGTGTGTGTGTGTGTGTGTCTTTCATGAATCAAGAGAGCTCTAGGGGCAGGTGCAGTATGCACAATGGGGAGCCAAAGCAGTTTAACTAACTTACCACTACATTAATTTCTTGGTTTCATGAGCTCTTATTAATGAAGGATACTTCAGGGCTGTCTAAATAGCTATTTGAACTAATTGAACTGTATAGGCTAAGAAATAAAGACCCAAAATTGGGTGGGTATGGAATTTGGAGTAGATTTAACAGGATTGGGGGAAGGAGATAAATATGATCAAAGTGTAAAACAATGCATGAAATTCTCAAATAATTAGCAAAAATACATTGTAACTTCTTTTTAAAATATATTTGCATTTTTTAATTTTTGAGATTATACCATAATTACAGCTTTTATTCCTTCTTTTTCCTCCCTCAAACCCTCCGGTATACCCCTCTTTACTATCTTTTATATTCTTGACGTACTTTTCATTAATTGCTTTTACTTGCAACATATACATTTGTACATGTATATGATGTATATGTGTATCAACCTTTATCAACCAGTCTGTGTTGGCAAGACCTGAGATTGTGCACCTGAAAGAGTGAAGCAGACCACAATCTGATGCTACAGATGGCCTTTTTCTCAATTTCAGTGTGTTTTTATACACTAATATAACAGAGGAAGGAATGAGCCAAAGAAGGTTGTTTGAGTTCAGGAAAACATGATCAGAAAAACATGTAAATAAAATGTTGTAAGCACATATTAAGTGTTCACAGGTCAGCCCTTTCCTGGAACTTTCTCGGAATAGAGCATTTGAAACAAAGTTGCCTGGCAGATACTATAGATTAAACTTGGGAAAGCACAAAAGGGAATCAGAAGACCATATCCAGATTCAGGGCACACGCACCAAATTTGTGTAGCTATGATCTGGCATCTAACAGGAACAAACATGTTTCACAAATTGAATATAAATGTTTTTCATAGGCGGTCCAAAAATCCTGTCCAAGAACAACCCAGGGAATAGAATTCGCCAGAGATAAAGGCCCCCTGAAGGTCTCTCAGGCACTGCTCAACATGCATTATTCTTTTGACCATCTTCCCACACGTGCATACATACATCTTTCTAAATGCAACATGCTTACCCCATCTTCTGTTACTAGTATGCATGCTTTTAGGGAGGTTCATTTGGTATTAACGAACAACTTAAGGTTGAAACAATATGGGTAAGTATTGCAGATCGGTAGAAATATTCAATTTTTCAAAACTATTCACTGATACCTCCCACAGTTAAAGCACTAAAATAAATCTCAAAATGCAGAAATTTATTAAAATAAATGTCTGAAAATGCTATGAAGTAAAACCATGAACCTCAAAGCATAATGTGTATGGTTCACAGTAGTATTATTCAGTATTTCTGAAGTCAAATATAATCCTAGATGGTTTACTTAGTTTGTTGTCACCTGTCACTTAGAGAATTTAGTACAAACAGCTGTACTTAAACACTTTCGCAAAAAAAGATTTGATTTAGAACTGTGATAAGAGGACCTCAGAGAACGTTGTAACTACTAAGAACTAGAAGACACAAGATAGTATAATCTCTGAAACACCCAGAAAATATATGTCCTTCTGAAGGCTGCTAGGATAAAAAACAGAAGCATGCAGGAGAGCTGGAGAGGAGCCATGTGGGAGAGAGACATACACTTCAGAGTTGAGCTAAGCTGAATATTCTGGTCAAAGAAAGGTCAGTCTTGACAAGAGCACAGATGGTACAGCCATGCCAACTCAGATGCCAAGCCACAGAGCCACTCCAACTGGTGGATTCCATTTGTTATTAATTATGAGCCTATCAAGGGGACTTTTGTTTCATGTAAACAAGAATGGAAAACAAACTAAGCTCTCACAGGTGCAAAAGCTTATTTTTACTCTGGGTTAAAATTACCCTCAACAAAATATGGCTTGCCAGGATAGGTCCGTAGCACATTGGTAGATTCTTGTTTTCTATGTGGGTGATAGGTTCTTGTCAGAGATGTATCAGCAATACTAGTTACTGTTGTTAATGTAGCAAAGTATTTTTATTTAAAAAGCCCTTATTCTTGCATTGCTGGGTCTAAAGTCATTCCAGTATTTGGCATTTTAGCACTCACTTGCCAAAGTTTGACGTTTCTGTCTAAGCATTTGTGGTGGCTTTCTGCCATTTTGAACAGCTCTCTAGGGCCTCGAAGTCCAGCTGTTTCACTAAACTGTATTGTGAAGTTAATTCCGAAGGGGGATAATGAAATTCCAGCATCTACCACGGTGTCTGTAAATCAACATTTTTGATTGAAGGAACCAGCTTTTCTCCCTGGGTAATGGGAATGAGGAGTTAATATGCTAATTTAGCCCCTTTGCTCTCTGGTTTTGTAGTAATTCTCTCGCTTATGCCTGTGCACATGTCAATCTTAGAATCTGCTGGTGGAATGGACAGCCAGCTGTCTGAGTGCTGAGGCAGAGACGCAGATTAGGTATTCCCTTGGGGGTCTTTAGTCAGGATTCCAAATGCACAGTTTATCTCTCAGAAACTGGGTTCCCCCTAGAGAAACTTTAAAAGTTGTTTTGCTTTTGCCAAGAATTTTTTTTTTGGATGTCAGTTTAATTAACAATAAGCCAAAGAAAGAAAAACGAGTTCATTGTGGTCTCTGTTAGTGCTGATTTCCTACTCTTACTTGGTGAGATTTTTTTTTATTGAAATTAGCTTTTCAGAAGCACCTAAAATTTCCATTAAGAATGAAAGGGAAAAACAATGTAGTATCTAGGTGTTCTGAGGTAGGGTCCCACTTCCTGCTTCTAGATAATAATCTAGTATAATTAAGAAATTTTCGTAAACCACAAAAGTGTCCAGAGATTGAAACCAAACAGAGATTGAGAGAAAAAAGCATATTGGGTGTTCTTACAAAATATAGGAAGTTCATGTGTTCCAAAATATATCGACAATGAATTGAGTGAGAGATACTGAGATAAACAGAGTCTGCAAAGGTGTAATGTAGTACATCCCTTAAAAGAGTTATATCTACTGATAAGTCACATATAAACAATGGCAACATTATCACATGTTAATATAGAATTAATACATGGCATAATTGATGTCCAAACTAAATAAAGATAGAAAACAATTTTACAGAAAATCATTTGACCCAAAAATGAGGAACCGTTCATGGAATTGGAGATTGAAGATGAGGACAAGTGGTTTAGGAAATATAAAATGAAAGACACAAAGAAGCAGAGAGAAAAGTGGCACAGGGAGAACAGTATTGTTCTCTGGAGTTATGAAAACTCATGTTACAACTAAACGTAGCATTTAAGGTAAAATGAATCAGAACACCATGAAAATGAAATGTTTCTAAACTTGTGATAGTTCGTCTTTGTGAATGATGCTATGCTAAACAAAGGTAGGACAATTAGATTTGTTTTTTATGCATGCCTTGTTAGGAGAAATGTGAAACAACATTAACAACAACAGTAACAAATGATAAATATATACACAAATTTTCACATCTCAGACCATATATTATTGTATTGAATGATTCAGTAATGTCACATCTACAGCAGGTATCCTGCTCTGACATTTGGAAATAGACTTCTTTCTTCTTGTCCTCACAGTCTCTGACTAGGTAAATCTCCTCACTTTTTTTCCACATCCTTTAGTGTCACCAGTACAAAGGTGACTTCTCCAAACATTTATGAGATCAGGTGCTATTATCTATGCCAACATGACATTTGGCTTATTTTCTCTGTGGCAATTACACTAAATGCAATTAATTACTCTGCAATTATTAGTTTGGCACTTGTCATCTATTAGAGTGTAGACATTTCATTGAAAAGGAAGGTATTTGTCTTGCCAAAGAGAATCTTCATCAGTCGACGGATGTTCTCTGCATATTGCTGTGTAAAAATAGGTTAGGGAGGGGATAAGAGAACCTGGGTAGGAGAATATCAAAAAGCTTATTTTGAAAGAGTTTAATGACTGAATTATAATTAAGCAGTATAAGAGAGAGAAAGATGAGTGGGCTACTCTCTCTATTTCTAGGTTGGCGATTAATGTACACTGTGGGTAAATAATAAGGCAAAGGTTTCTCTTAAATTTGAATACTCTTGGAATAAGTTTACTAGATTACAGTTCACTAAATTATGTTTTCTTTCCTTTGGAAAAAGCGTGAAAGCATTCTAGTCTTGCTTATCCTAAAACCATTCAACATGAATTATTTCTCTAAAGTTTTGACACATATTTTTTTAGTCACTGCTCTTTGCTTTTGGTTCAGGAGACTATATACATCCTTGTGTTGATATTTCTGATATTCATCCAATATAAAAACTGGACTATTTTTTAAACATACTGTGTGTGTGTGTGTGTATGTGTGTGTGTGTGTGTGTGTGTGTGTGTGTATGAGAGAGAGAGAGAGAGAGAGAGAGAGAGATCTTCCAAATTATTGATTTAAAGGGTGAAAAACTTAGGAACATTTTTATCTTTTATGTCCATATATTTTAGTCTGCTTATGCCTAGATGTGAAATAAAGGTAATCATTTTTAAGTTTTATCTAATTATATAAACAAATCTTCATGGTAGCCAACGGGTGAATTCTGCAGGTACTTTATAAACTAAACTGTCATGCAGTTATCCCATAACTTCTGTTGATTCAAATTAAAAGTGCTATCTGCTTCTTTCCAGTTTCGCACAGAGAAAAGGAGAAAGGAAAAGAAAAATTAAAAGGCGAAAAACCTGAGAAGAAAGGTATGTAGTTGTTCTTTGTGCCACTTTAGCATTAAAGAATTTTCCCCTTTGGCATTTCTCCTCATTATATTTAGACTTTAAAACTGATGGCTTCTTCTAAAAGATATATTATGGTTATATTCATGGAAAAAGACCACAAAAGAGAAATCTCTGAACTAAAGAGAATAAAGTATTAAGCTCTTGTCCCCATGTTACTTTTAAGATATATGCCAGCCTTTCTTCTGGTAGTTTTGAGCCTGCCTTAGAGAATATTACTTGAGAGAAGAATAAAAAATCTGGTCATTTTTATAGATGAGGCCATTTTCCTCATTTTAATTAAATTGCCTATTATCTTACATGTTTGATATCGCTTATTTATTGGGCAGGGATAGGTAAGACAGTTTCACTGTTTAAATCATGAAGATGAATATGAAAACCTTCCCCACCCTGCTCTAATCTGTATTTCCCATTCTGTCTCACCCCATGTGCTGACACAGCCACTTGTGCGAGGCTTTGTGAAGCTCACTCGAACTTTGTTAACAATATGTACACAATCGCTATTTCTATAATGTATGTATCACACAAATTAAGACAGCTAAAGGTATATATATATATATATACATATATATCTTTTCCATCATATTAGTAATTTATATTATTGTTTCTCCCTTTTTTCCAAAATCTAACATGTCTTATATTCTGACATTCCTAATCAAAAATACATCCTAGAGAACTTTCCATACCTATTTTTCAAAGTTTTATAGTATTTGAGAGAGGAGGCGATCTTACATCACAAGCCTTAGCTTACTATTTGTAGAATTTACCTTAATGTGATTTTAGTGTTGTAGACTTTCTTCTGATTCACAGTTCATATCTCTTGCCCATTTATTGCAGTGTGTGTGTGTGTGTGTGTGTTTGTGTGTGTGTGTGTCCGTGCCTACACATTCATGTACTGTGGTATTTCTACTTCAGGAACGTTATTAGGACCTTTATTAGAAATTAAGTGTAGGTGGGCTGAAGAGATGGCTCAGTGGTTAAGAGCATTGAGTGTTCTTTCAGAGGTTCTGAGTTCAGTTCTCAGCAACCACACGGTGCCTCACAACCATCTGTAATGGGATCGGATACCCTCTCCTGGTCTGTCCAAAGATAGTAACAATGTACTCAAGTACAAGAAATAAATAAAATTAAATAGGAAGAAATTAAGTCTATACTAGTAGCTCTTTAAGTTTCATAAAATGTTCCTTGGTTTACATTTTTCTTTGATACATTGCACTCTCTCTCACTGTTTTATGTGAAGTAAGATTACGGTTTGATATTTTCCTGGTGTTTAGATCACATTTTAATCCTCAATATCATAGCTGACTGACTTTTCTGGTTGATGGAACACTGCAGCTTAGATAGAATATGTAGAATGAATGTGATATTTATGAAGCAGAGCAGTGGAAACATGTTTCAGTATGACTTATTACATATTCATTCTTGAATATTAGAATAAATAGTGCACTTTTATTAATATTTGCCTAGTGGAAATTTCGTTGAAATTTGTAGCTATTATCCGCTTTGTCTGTCTCAGGCATATTTGTGCATTTCTCATATGATGGTAAGATAGAGAATTATGAACATAAAAGTCTATGTCCCGACAAAATCAAATAATTTCGTGGTTCATATTAAGTTTCAAGTTTCAATATTACTGAATGTTTTCTTTTAATAATTAAAAGAATGCCCTTAAATTAGGCATGTAGAGAATTTACTCAGAATAAAAATCAGAGATAGAATAATTCCTATAAGTCTTCCTCTGTTTACATATGCCAATTAAAGATGTTTATGTTTTAATATGCATTATTGAAATGTTGACACTTTCCATAAATTAACTGTTTATTTGAAATATAGGAATATGTTACACATGCTATCAGACCTCTGAGGTTATCTTCATTTTAACACTAAGACCTAACACTGTCTTCCTATTTACAGAACAAACAAATGTTAAATAAATTAATGTTGATTAATTACATTAAATATCGGGAAGATATTTCTCAGGTATCATGTAGGACATTACTAAATTAAAATATCTGTTATTTTAATAATAATTTTCATTATTTTATTCAGTATTGTTGATCCTAAAAGAGGTGTATAACTCCTTAGGGAATCATTGACAATGTTTTGTTTGTCAGAATGATGTGATATACAAGAATCAGTGAGCAGGTACTAGAAAGGTTCAGCCTCTTTGTGATGCTCAAATCAGTCTGATATATCAGTAAGTTGCTCTTTCCAAAATGTCCATGATGCTCTTGTTAAGGAACACGTTGTTTAATTGTTCTTCAGCTATAATGTAAATATCTCCTGTTATTAATGCTAAAGAGTTACTTTCACAGGATATATGTGCTTTATTTTTGTTTAAAAATTTCTCATTTTTAGTTTCCTGAAAGCTTCACATATTTGTCATAGAATCAGCAAAAGAAAGCTGACAGATCTAGCTTTCAACATACCATCTATTTGTGTGGTTGGGTTTTCTGTTTGTTCTGGTCAGGATCTAACTACTTAGCCCTGGCCATCCTGGATAACCTCAATCTCACAGAGATCTTCCTGCCTTTGTCTTCTGAGTACTGGAATTAAAACCATTCACTACCGTACCCACCTATTTTCTAAATTTTAATTAATTAAAAATAATTAATTAAATTAGACTAATTAATTAATTAGATTTTCAAGACATGGATTGTCTGTACTATTAGCTGTCCTGAAAGTAGATCTTTAGACCAAGCTTGCCTTGAACTCACAGAGATTCACCTGACTCTGCATCTCAAGTGCTAGGATTAAAGATGTGTACCGTCATTGCCTGGCTACTTTCTGATTTTTTGTGACAAAGCTTATTTTGATTCTGTACACTATTACCTACTGATTACGGTATTCCTAAGATGGGTCCAATAGTGCCATAAATCTCCAGTTATTCTATAGAACTGTAATTAGAAGGAAATTGGCTTTGAAAACTATTAAAACAATGTGTGATTTGTAATTTGCTAATGTTACTTTTCTGTTTAAGCAACTCACAAGGAGAAACTTGAGAAAAAAGAAAGAACAGAGACAAAGATGGCAGCAAAAGGTACCCCTTCTCTTTTATTATCTTCAGTTTTGACTTTTGTTGATGGCTAGAGTGTACATTTGGGGGAAGTGTGAAGTTTTGTAATAATTTTCCTCTTCATTTAAGTACAATGATTTAATATTGGATATCTACATTCCAATGTACACATGGAAATGTACACATGGGAAGAAATTTGAAGGTTTGTAAAAATTTTCCATTTCATTTAAATATAATGATTTAAAAATTTATATCTAAAGGCTAATAAAACCAAAACACAGTTTTTAAAAATATCAAAATGTGAAAGGAAGATAAAGTGTCCTCACATGTGAGTGGTAGAATTTTGGTCTGTCTGACCTTTGTCTCACAGTCTCATCCCCTTGCCATGGGGGAGGTAGGCAAGTATGATCCAATAATAGAAAAATGACCCTGTTGTAACTGTCTACATTCAATAAACAGTTCCAAAATACTTAGGAGCATAGAAATTTCACAGGATGGAAAGCAAGTTTTGAAGTGTGTCTTCTTATCCTCCATGGCTACCATGAAAATTACGAGGGTCACAGCAAAATCTTGATTTTTATGTTGAATAAATGTGGAAGCTTAGTTCTAGCTAAGGAAACTCACTAAAGGGCACAGTAGACTGATGACTTTATTTTGGTCTTGTGAGTCCTGTGAGGAAATAAGAATTTGTACACAAAAAGCATTGATACATTTCAAGTCTATAAAGTCATCACTTCCTTATTTTGGAAGGTTAATTGACCTATAGTTTTTTTTACCCTAAGTTGGTTTGCCAAATGTTTTAAAATATACATTTTTAATTAATACTGCAATACTGTCTCCTCAAACAGAACAAACAAATGTAAATATTTTCCATTTATTTTAAAAATATGAATTTGATATGAATGTAAGATCAATATAAAAGTTATATTGGAGCAATCTTATTCCAGTATCATTAAAAAAGATCCTACCTCTTTGTGGGAAAGAATGTATCACTATGAAATGAATATTTATATAAGAATAATTGAATTTTTTGAATAGGTTCTAAAGGAAAAATCTGTGGTTACTACAGTTCTAGCAATAGGAAACAGACATATCTGCTCCTGCATTTATCACTGAGAACACAAGTTCATGTCAAAATACTTATCTTTTTATGTGGAAGCTGGGATTGATTTCAAGTCCTTACACTCTTATGACAAGCAATTTACCAACTAAACAATCTCCCTATCGCTCCAAATTCTTAAAATTATGTTAAGATGAATTCTTTAAATAAAAATTCCAAATTAGAATATTCAAACACCAAATGCAAAGTTTTATCTTTGTAAAAATAATTAGAAGCAGGTATGTTGGTTCATAGTGCTAAAACAATAAATTCTCTCAGCTACTTAGAATAGTACCCTCTCAGTCTCAAACTACACATGGCTCAAGTTTGGTTCTTCTAGTTCACTGAGGCTCCCTTTAACCCTCTGTTGTTTGTCACATGTTCACACTGACATGATAGTTGATTGTCCTAGGCCTGGCAACAGAAAAAAATCAGGATGGAAATTATGATATTGTGAAATTGTGAAAGTTGACTACTATGAAATTTTAATCCAATTACTTCCGCCATAATCTATTGGTTAACATATTATAAGACTAATCAACATACACTAAGAGAAGAAGGGGTTATTGGAAGTCATCTTAAGTCTACCAATTACCAATGCTTCCTATTTTAATATGTTAATACTGATAGATATATGTAAACAAATTACATACATTTTTATACTTATGTAATCTTCTCATGTATGTATGCTCTCATGACAAGCAATTTTACCAACTAAACAATCTCTCCATCTACCTTTATATCTCTATATCTCTATATAGAGAGACTATATTAGGAATGGCAAATGTATACATGCTCTTTATATGATATGTGAATTTCTAAAAATATAAAATAAGGATAAAAAGGCCCAAACTAAGCAGGCGACATTGAGTTAAAAATTAAAATGAATTCCTTTAGAACATTGTGATCAGCATTGAAGCTAATGACTCCTGATGGTACTTTCAAATGACACCGTGTGCTTTCTGTTCTGTTTCAAACACAGTGTGTTCAAGTACAATAATTTTCCAGACCATCCTAGAAACTCTTCTTGAAAGAAACATGCATATTCATTGTCGTCCTGTGCTTGGTGCTTATATTAGACACTCTACCCAGAGTGCCTATTTTTTTGTAGATCATAAAAATAACAGAGAGGAAAGAAGAGAAGATAGGATGAGAAGTCTAGAGGTGTGAACCCAAGTTCTGTCTGGTTCTCGCACCACCCTGCTGTTTTCTAGTGAAAGACAAATTTACTTGTTTTCAGAAGTTGATGGTACAAGAGGGAAGTCTTCATTTTCATGCAAAAAAGTTATTATAATGCTTCCATTGAATGTGTGGTCTGTCTTTAAGAGAATCGACTTTGCCAGTTATAAAATTCAGTGGTATTAAAATACATCAGACTTTCACTAATGGTTAACTCAACAGTAACATTTATGCAGCGAGAAATCCATGAAAAATTTTACAGTGATTATGTTGGATAAGTTGGATGCCATAATGTCTATCCCAGTGAAATCACAATACAATTTGTCTTTGAGGCATGTTGTTGTAGTACATATTACTTGAGGGTTTCTATCCCACCTTAGATTATTTAGTTCCCAAATAAAAGAAATTATTTTTATATTTATCATATAAATACATGTTTATATTTTTATATTTATCATTTAAATATATGTTTATATTTTTATATTTATAATAAGCATTAAGGCACTAAAGCTGGACAGATAGCTCTATGCTATATTGTCTACTTTGCTGTTAACAATCCTGAACTACCGTTTGCCATGCTCTGCCTGAGCCACTCCTATTCCGGTTCGGTGGCCCTCCTGCCCACGGCTCATGGTCCACCTACAACATGCTACCTTCTTCCTTGTTTCTTTCCGGTTCGGTGGCCCTCCTGCCCACGGCTCATGGTCCACCTACAACATGCTACCTTCTTCCTTGTTTCTTTCCCTCTCCCCTCTTGTCTCTGCTGAGATCTCTGAGCCCAGCATCCGAAGTCCCACCTACCTCTCTTCTGTTCAGCTCCAGGCTGTAGGTATCTTTATTCAACCACCCCAATAGTAAAACCAGAAATCCAAAGCAGTCTCTTCACCTGCAAATTAAGGAAGAGATTCACCTTGCTGATGCCATGTACATCAAACACAACATATTTATAAGTTTATAATATCCTAGTAACAATATTTGCAAGGATATCCATTTTCTATTGTCTTGTTTGTCACTTAAAATGGTACTTGAAGAATAATGAAAGTTGAAGAATTGTGTGACTAAAGAAAAATAACCGTCTTAACTTCTTGTAGAGGACAAGAAAATTAAGACTAAGGAAAAGACCGAAGAAAAGGCTAAGAAGGAAATGAAAGTTGGGAAACAGGAGAAAGCGAAACCAGCAGCTGCAAAAGCCAAAGAAACTCCGAAAACAACACCGAAAGCCAGAGAGAAGGATGACAAAGAAACGCCAGCTGTGCCCAAGCATGAGCAGAAAGGTAAACTTTCCAAGGAGGAGAAGGAGGCAGTAGGAGGTCCTAAAAGAATATTGGACAAGAAGCAGATATAGTCAAGTTAAACTCCGAAAAAGACTAAAATTAAACCTCAGATGGAGGAAAAAGATATCCAAGTCAATATGCCTGAAGTACATACGGCCACTGGGTATTAACATACAAATAAATATAATAAAATGCATTCAAATAGCTAGACGTATTTTCAAGTGTTTTAAATACGGTGGAGTGATCACCTGAAGTTATTTAAATTTGGGGCTGCATACTGAATCTCGAGGATTTGGCAGAACAATTAAACAATTGTATGGGTTAGACTCTGGGAAAGGCGGTTTTAAACATTGACAACAGCAGCATCTCTCAAGGTGTTGTTGCTCCAGGAGTCAGTGCATAATTCATATAGGAAAATGAATATATAAAAACTTCACTTCCTCGATACTGATACCATTCAGAGCATGCACATTAAATTATCAAATCATTTCATTGTTGTAGGAAACCTGCTATATAATAACGAAGTGTTGGGCGCTTTTCTATTCTTCTTAAAAATGTTTTAACTATAAGATATATGGTCTGCATAGGACAGTCGTGCTTTTCATCAACTATGATGTATTACTCACTTCTCAGAAATAGACCATTTACAGAGAGGAAATTCTTTACAGAAGGGTGCTGTGTGAAATTAAAATGGTCACCAAGGTCCTCTTTGTCCCACCATTAAGGTGCTTTTTGGGTTTGGATCTCCAAACCCATTCCTCAGTCCAGGTTACTACAAATCCTGATCTTCACATAATACACAGTGTCTGCTCTGTGGAATCTGTTTCTGAGAAATATGTATCTTTTCTTGTGAATGTTACAAAATAAAAATTTCCTTGACTCCAGTACCAATTGAATAATTTTATTCAAAACCCAAGATGGACAACTTGGTGTCTATACAACTTTATTGTGACTTTTAAACTTTTTAATAGGAAGGCTATTTAAATGGTACAACTGGAAACATTTTTTCTCTTACAAACTACATAATATGAATTACATTCTCTTTGTAATTTCATTATATTTTCCAACATCACAATGTTTATAAACTTTGATATGTAAGTAATGCATGTAAACTTTAATTTACGTAACAAAAGGCACATGTATAGAACATATTTAAGGAATCAAGAAAAATCCTCTTTTCGTGGTTCATAAACTTTATGTAAATTTCATTCATTTCAATTTAACTTTGGAAATTTGAACCTATTGTTTTCAAGATGATTACAGGATCTTGAAAATTGAAAATATAAATTTTTATCCTTAAAATAATATCACATATGAATGTGTGCACTGTAAAAGGATATAATAATGAGAAATACTTTAAATGAGTATTTCACTGTGATAAAAATCAGAAACGTTAATCATTTGCTTCACTATATGGACAGTTGGATTCTATGTCAAATTCAGATCACCCTTTAAGGAAGAAAATTGTAACATGAAACCAAGTATACTTAATCTATAATTTTATAATGTAAAATGTCAGAATACTTAGCAAGTAACTAGGCACATGACTAACATTTGAGATTTTTAGTGTCTCCCAGGGCTTGGAAACCACACTTCAGTTACTTTAGGACACTTTCAAAGGGTGTTTATTTTCCAGGTCACAAATACTATATTTTGCCATATCACTAATGAAATTTATTAAAGGTAGGATTATATGCCAGTTCTGTTTTCAATTTACTGTCTTGATTGTTATGTGAAGAGCGAGTTAGGCATTATAAGGAAGAGAAGTATCAAAGTGATTCTAACATCTAAATAAACCCAAAGGCTATGGCGTGGTACCTACTGAGTACTGTTACAACCAATAAAGAAAATGATATAATTTGGTAGATAATAATTCAAACTGTAATGGCTGGTCAAAGAATAATAATTTGTTTCTTTCCTTTTCTTTTTTAATTTTCTGTTCTCTTTTTCCTCATTCTTTTTTCTTTCTTTTCTTTTCTTTTTTAACTAAGGAGATATTTAAGAGCATTTGATTTTAAAACATAAGTCATGTGATCATAGTAATGTAAACAAAATAAAGATACGGTGTTTTCTATTTTTTAAATAGCTTTGATTTTTAAATTCCTAAACTGATAACACAACAAAATCGAGTTATTGTGAAATAAGGTTTATTTGCTACGTTGAAGTATGCTGAATAAGGGCAGATACACACAAACATAAATGTAAATAAATATATACATATTTTATGTTCAAATTAATGCTGTTTGTGTGTCTGTGTATGGATTTGCGCAGAAGAATTTAGGTCCTCTAAAGATGAGAAGAAAGATGAGAAGAGGTCAACAGGTTCACCGGAGCTGATTCTGAAAGTGGAATTTGGCTCTTCAAGTGCAGAAAACAGCTGGGAATTGGGTGTTCTCTCCAGCCCCTCATACAAACAGATTAAAAAAATCACTTTAAAAATCCAATTCACTTGGGTTTTGTTTAGGGGCACAATCTTATCTAGGACAAACATTTGTTGGTAAAATTTGCTTATAGAGTAAAATTATCAATAAACACCTCATTGTTTATATATATGATTTATAATATATATATAATATATATGTTTATAATATATATGTTTATAATATATATGATTAAAACAATAAAATGCCTACTATAAAGTTACCAATACTTATTATATATTCTTTTTATAGAGCATTTCAAGTTCACTCAAAGCAAGGTAACAAAGTTGACATGATTTGACATGTCTCCCTGGTTTCTGTGGGGAAGTAAATATCTCACAGCTGTTACACACACTATACTCAGCTTTTTGTCATTTTCATCCTTTTAACCATGACTCAAGTACTGGTGGAACCCAGAGAAAGCATAGCTGTCAGAATCTGCCATAGAGCAACACACCACACTTACCCTAGCATGACTAGAGATGATTTTTTAAAAGTCATTTCTGCACATTTCAATTGACTGATGTTCCACAGGGAGCCCCAGCCAGACATCGACAGCTGAGTAGATTCATCAGTACTCCCTGAGGAGGCATGAAGGCAGGAATGGACAACATAAATTAATGATAGCAGAAAGGGTTTTTTTTCCATTTTTTTCCCAAAGTGGTGTCAAATAGGGAATTGTCATATAGAAGTTACTATCCTATAACTACAAATGCCAGAATGGAGGGACAGTCCAGATTTTCTTTAAGGGTAGTTTCCTACTATATTCAGAAGGATTTAGAGAACTATTTCCATAAATTGATTATTCTCAAATTCAGAAAACTTGACTATGGTTTGTTCTCAGGCAAGTAAAACCAAACTTGAACCTTATAACCTTACTAGAATTTTCACAGATTGTTAAGGTCATCACTGAGGACAGGTGGAATCCAGCACTATAAAAAAAGTTTATACATACATATAATATGTCAAATGTATATATAATTCTTATATATGTATAAAATATATATACATGTACATGTATATGTATGTAATATACATGTATATTATTCTTAAGTTCCCCGTCGTATGTTGAAGTTATTAGAAAGCAATGTCACGTCTTTTACATGTAGTGAATACTTTTAAAATATATTTATATAGGTAATATTCTAGGTGTAAAAAACAACCAACCAAACAACCAAAAGCAAAACAAAACGAGACAAAACAAAAACAAAAAAATTGAATCCACAAAGGATTTTCCACTTTATATAAAAAGCGTATTAGACTATTCATAAATTAATTAAATGAATAGTTTTGGAAACAGATATCATGGGCATACATAGTCTCTTCCTTATAAACTTCAGACAGACGTGACAAATAATAAAAGAAAAAAAGCCAGGAATTTAAAATACAAGTAGCGATTTTTGTGGGAAAAAAGAAAAAAGAAAAAAAAAAAGAAAAAAGAGGAAAAAAAAAAAAAACCCGGGGCTGCAGAGAGTGATTCTGTAGTGGTATTGCTATTGTCTTGGTCAAATGTATTTTCTAAGCCAGTTATAAAATGAAAATTTAAGAAAAAAATCTGGAGTGCAAGGCGGTTAGTGGGGGGTTGATCTTAGAATGAATGATCAAGTGATTTTTTTTTAAGGTGAGGAAGCAAGCATCCTGCAGAGCCCTCTCAGAGAGGGAATTTATGAGATGGAACTCTGGAAGCCAAAGTCTCATCTCTCCTTTAGCTCCGAGTCTTTTTAAGAGTCTTTGAGAGTTTTCCATCACCTAATGTAGGACTGGTCGGTTTGAACAGACAGATAGGCTCACAATTTTTGGTCAAAGCCTGGTCAGGCTGTGAACTTGGAACACTGGTCCACCAGCAGGGGGTCTTAAAGGATGGAGAAAACCGATATCAAGCTGATTTTAAGCAGTGTGAGGAAGTCATCTTGATCATCTGAGGTTTCTGTCCCTATCCCTCAGACTGTGTAGGATCTAACTCCTAGCCAGCCGTCTAATTATACAATGTGGGGGACTGTTAAACACTCATAGTATCAAACCCATGCTGTTCCAACTTTTTAAGAAACGGATCCTGTACACGCATTCTGGCATATTTCCTATCTTTGGAGAAATATTCCTGAGCCACAGCAAGGAGTAACCATATGTTAAATGAGGTCCAAAACAGGGGAGAAGATGGGCATATCACACTACTCCAAATCCATATTGTCCATTTAAAGAAAAAATATTCTTAGCTTTGTTTTATAGCAAAATCTCGTGTCTAGGAAGGAGAAAATAGTACCGATTTTAATGTTACTTTTGTCTAACACCAAAGAAGTCCCGTAGCCTGGAATGAGGCAGAACCCATCCTTGGAAGTGTTTCAGCAAACGAGTAGATTTGTGGGCTTGTCTGAAAACGGGCCACTTCATTTCAGCAACCAGAATACATATAAACTTTACAAACGTTATAAGCTTTGACTCGTCCTTATTAGGTACTAATGAAAATAATTTTAGTTTTTAGATTTATTACAGTAAATACATTCACTATTTTAAAAATGACCAAGACCCAGCAAAGCTTCATAAATAAATGCTCTTGGATATTTATTTCTACAAAATAAATACAGTAATTTTCTGTTTGGTGAAAATAATTTTGAACTATTAAAACTGTGTCGTACCATATAAATGCAATAAACTTTCTTGGTGCTAGAGCTTCCTATGCATTTGGTGAGTTAGTAAAATGTCTAATAAAAAGATTTTAAAATGTAAGTCATTAAATACAAGGATCATAATAATATACGTTTTAAAGATGCTGTGATAAAGTTCGTGAAATCTTTTATGGTGGATATTAGGGTTAGATTGACCATGGGGGAATTCAAAGTTTGCAATAATATTTATTTCCATGGGCTGTATATAATGAAGAAGTAAAAGAAATACCCAAATCCTGAACCAATTTTAGACTCTGCCTGCATCAACTGTCTGGTTACTTTGCTGGTGTATGTTTATGGACTACAGACTAGTCAAGATCAGGAAATGATCACATAATGATCAGTCAGTTAGTTAGCTTGTTATTTCTATCATTTGGTGCTCTTGACTCTCCAGATCACATTTCTGATAAGGAGAATTTCCATGGATAGGACCCTAACAGGTTGCAATGTGCTTGCCCTCTGTGCCTTATTCCAGAATTACCAACATTCTCACTTGGATAGTCAGCAGATGTACTGGGTCCAGCAGCTGGTAACATCCTTTAGTTGGAGAAAATTTTCTTTTGTGTACCTCATGTTTCCTTCTCAAACATTTCACAAGGATACATGACAACAATTGCTTTAAAGTAAGGAAAGGATCTTGAATTATCAAATATTTTCTACCCTAATAAAACCATGAAAGTCTGTTTCCATATTTAAAGCTTTCATAGGTAACGAGTGGGACCTTCTGCATGTTATGTATTTTCTTTGTATGCTCATAAATCACAATTTATTCCTTCACTGAGATAAGTAGCAGCCAAAGTAGATGTGTGCCATTTTGTTTGCTCTGTTACATCCTGTTTTCATGCAGAAATGGCAGATGGTGATGACACACTTTCATTGCTTCTTCTTTTTCTCTATTCTGTCAGATCAGTATGCGTTCTGTCGATATATGATTGACATGTTTGTCCATGGGGATTTAAAACCAGGTATTCCAAACAATTCTTATTTTTGTCTGTCTTAATAGCCTTTGTTCTAAGACTCTCAGCTTTATCTGTACTAAGCTATGTTTTCATTTAAAAACTTGCATAATGCATGTGCAGATCTAGAATAAAGAAAATAAAATACAGAAATAATAACTGGTGCTGGGACCTTTAACTACCTGTGTTCGCTGCATGGCCTGTTGCAAACGGTGTCAGGTGAAAGCTCAAAGATGCTAATATCTTCATACATAAAAGTGCTAATATCTTGAATAATATCTTGGAGTGAAGCAATGAGTCACTTGATTTGATTCTTGGTAAATTTAGAAGAAAAGACTTATAATGAAAATATTCTTTTTTCTGATTATGGATAAAATTCACAATAAAATATATCACTGCTCAAATACTGAGTCTTACTTTTCTAAAACATTTCGATTTTCTTACTTATGGTCTTTGGTGAGTCCAGAAAAAAACACTGATAGAGTTAGTGAACTTTGGTTCACATCTCTGCAATGAAGAAAGGCTTTCAATCACACCAAAACACCTCTACTCTTAAGTATCTTTAATTTTTCTACAGAGTATGCTTAGGATAGCTTACTTAAGATGAACAACTTTATTCTTTGTACTACGTCTTATAGAATATTTAAAAATCTGTCAGACTAAATATTCTGAATAGAAGCTGATTGTTGAAAACCAACTGTACTTTGCTTCCTTAGCTGTCTTGTGGACATCTTCCTGAAATGCTAATTATAATTGTACAAACACTGACAATCAATCATAGCAAGTATAAAATAACCTAGTTCTAGAACTCTAGAACACAAAGTCAATCCTAGTAACTGACTTTTTAAAGATACTTTAGACTTCTTTCTTCCCTCAATTTCTTTCTCTTCCCTCCTCCTTTTCCTTTCTCTTCTCCTTCTCTTTGTGCTCTTCCTCCTGTGCCTCCTCCACCACCCCCTTCTCCTTCTCCTCAGATTTTTCCTCTGCCTCCTCTTCCTTCTCTTTTTTTCTCTACGTTTATGATTTAGAAACTGTGATGAAAAAAAATGAGCATTGAAATTGTAAGACCTTATTGACGAAACTAATATCTGTCAAAATTTTGTATGTAATTCCCTAAAATGTTTGGTCAAAATGTAGAGGAAGGTAGTGTGATCACTTACGAAAAGTGGATTTTGAGCAAAAATGTGTAACTCATTTATGGCATGTGAGTTTGAACCAGTTACTGCACACCTGCTCTTCAATGTCCTCGCATCTAAAATAAACTCAGAGTAATGGCATCATCTGCAAAGCATCCAGAGGATGCGCAGAACAATGTCATGCTGCCCCAATATTTAAAATTATTTTATCACAACCTTTGCATACATACGTACAGAAAGTGACTACCTAAATGCTGATGTATATATACAGTAAATGCAATTTTCTGAAAATACTTGTTGCCTACATCATTCAGCTATGGTAGTTGGAGAAAGTCTTACTCTAGTTAGATAGGAGGTCCAACTCTTGTTATCCATGACTCAGGACACTGAGGAAGGAGGTTCAAGAGTTCCTCACTGGCCTGAACTTCAGGGAAGATACTATGGAGCAAAGAAAAATAAACAAACATACAAAGAAAGGAAGAAAGCCGTTTTGCTTTTGTGGGATCAACTGTGCTTAGTATGCGCCAAGTTTTTGATATGCATGGATTGATAAATGACTAATATATACTGTGTCCTTGCTCTTTCATTAGCTCCTAAGGTTCATCATTTAATAAAGAAAACTGTTCTTTTGCTACTGCATCTATCACTATTATCTGCTAATAAATGACAGAGGGTTTTCTTAAGAAAGATTTTGATAAACCTAGCCAGGCGTTGCCAAATGCAGCAAGGCCTACTGACGTTTTAGCTGTCGAAATATTCATCAACTCTTTATGAACTCTGACTACAGAGGAGGTCAGAAGGAATAAGAAAAGCATCTCTAAGGGGGTTAAAGTGGATTTTGCTAATGGACACACAGAGAGTTCTCCATAATGAACATGTACTGACACTCCACAAACCAGAGGCTTCAATCCCCAGCAGTGTCTGTTACTCTAACTCAAAACACTGTTTCTGAAAAGTTTGTGAGTACATCTCTCAACTCCATGAATTAACGTATCTTCTCTGATTTACTTCATCCATTGTCTTGAAGGCCAATATGTGAATCAATGTTTTCCGTTATATTTCTTGGCCAAATACTAACATAGAAGGAGAAGAGAATTAAAGGTTTGCAAAGTATTTGACTTTTTCTAAGTGCCACAGAGGGGGCTATACTCTCCTACCTTTGTGAATCGGGCAGTGTAATAATGTGACTGATTGAACACAAAATATGACAAACAGTTATTTCAGAAAAGGGAATGAAAAATGATTTAACTGGGCACATGGATTTAGAAAGAAGATCGACGATAAAGAAACTTATTCTGAGTGACAATTAGAAAATGAAATGATTCCTGCCAAGCTTATTGATCCACGTGTATCTACTATTTATACCTGTTTCCATCTGCTTCCAATTAGGATCAATGCTATGCCTGTTATTTTTAGCTGGACTTCATCACTAATTATTAGTAATGAGTTTTTAAAAACATCATTTGAATTTTTCCTTTAGAATTCAGTAACCCCTTATAGAATCTTGTCGCACTCTTAAAAGTCAGGACGAAAAGGAAATGTATTGGTGACAACATAAATTAGGCACCAAATTTTGCTATTTTATCTCAGCAAACAAAATACTTCTGATGAATCTTTAAGAGTTAAATCTGAAATGTTATCACTATAACTGAGTACAAGTTCAAAGTGCCTTCTTTCCTCCTAGTGAGCAGTTCCATAAGATAATGATAACCCTGACTTCAGTTTCAGAGACAGAGGAAAAAGACTGTATCGGTTTTTTACATGTGATTGCCATTTCCCTATACTGATTCACTTTATATTAAATTTGAGTAACACAAAGGAAATCCTGTATAAATCTTCAAGGGCAGTAATTTACTTTCTATTGATTTAAGAAATATTGTGAACACTGAAGATAGTCTTTTGAGGAAAAGAAAAACTATTATATTATCCTGGCTTTCGGTAATTCAACAACCATAAAACTGCTTGATTGGGTAGGTTGGCAATGCTCCAGTATGGTTTTTTTGTTTTTGTGTTTTTCTTTTCTTTCAGTATTGTTTGACATAGAGAGACTCAGAGACAGAGAGAGAGAGACACAGAGAGGGACACAGAAACAGAGAGTGAGGCAGAAACAGGGAGAGATGGCAGGGCAGGAGGGAGGGAAAAAGGGAGGGAGGGAGGGAGGGAGGGAGGGAGGTAGGGAGGGAAAAAGGGAGGGGAGAGAGAGAGCTGGTCTTGTGTTACAAGTCTTAAAGTTGAAGATTTCACTTTGTATAAAAATGATCCATTTGTCTCTGTTGTATGAGACATCTACACAGACATTATTTTCAATGCTGAGACTGAGTTTATTTTGTATTGTTTTATATTTTGGTGTATTTAGAAATCAATTGTACCTGTGGTCAAAGTAAAATATCCAGTTTATTTATACCGACATTGTTTCTAATTCCAGTTTTATATTCAGTACCTTGTGGCTCAGTACATTTTTTCTTAAATAACATTTATACCCATAGTTTCATTATTTTGGTAGCCAGAAAAGAAACATGATTCTTCTTGTCACATTGTCTTTTTGTGAACCTCAGCCTGGGTCTCATGAACTTGTATGGATTCCTAAGCAGAGTCATCCAGGCTGTGGAAGACACAGTTTCTGTAAGTAGAAAAAACTTATGACCCACAAATGTCTTGATACTGACTGTAAACTAAGAAACAAATATTTAGTCCAGAGACCAGGACTGGTGTGCCCTGGATTAGTAACTGTAGCACACTGCCCCTGTCAGTTTTTCACCTCTGTAGCTATTATGATTCAACTTTAATATAACGTAAAAGTTTATTTCTCAGAAGTTAGCCTACAATCATAATTCTTGTATCTAGATGACTTTTTTTAAATTTTTTTTTATTAACTTGAGTATTTCTTATATACATTTCGAGTGTTATTCCCTTTCCCGGTTTCCGGGCAAACATCCCCCTCCACCCTCCCCTTCCTTATGGGTGTTCCCCTCCCAACCCTCCCCCCATTGCCGCCCTCCCCCCAACAGTCTAGTTCACTGGGGGTTCAGTCTTAGCAGGACCCAGGGCTTCCCCTTCCACTGGTGCTCTTACTAGGATATTCATTGCTACCTATGAGGTCAGAGTCCAGGGTCAGTCCATGTATAGTCTTTAGTTAGTGGCTTAGTCCCTGGAAGCTCTGGTTGCTTGGCATTGTTGTACATATTGGGTCTCGAGCCCCTTCAAGCTCTTCCAGTTCTTTCTCTGATTCCTTCAACGGGGGACCTATTCTCAGTTCAGTGGCTTGCTGCTGGCATTCGCCTCTGTATTTGCTGTATTCTGGCTGTGTCTCTCAGGAGCGATCTACATCCCGCTCCTGTCGGTCTGCACTTCTTTGCTTCATCCATCTTGTCTAATTGGGTGGCTGTATATGTATGGGCCACATGTGGGGCAGGCTCTGAGTGGGTGTTTCTTCAGTCTCTGTTTTAATCTTTGCCTCTCTCTTCCCTGCCAAGGGTATTCTTGTTCCCCTTTTAAAGAAGGAGTGAAGTATTCACATTTTGATCATCTGTCTTGAGTTTCATGTGTTCTGTGCATCTAGGGTAATTCAAGCATTTGGGCTAATAGCCACTTATCAATGAGTGCATACCATGTATGTCTTTCTGTGATTGGGTTAGCTCACTCAGGATGATATTTTCCAGTTCCAACCATTTGCCCACGAATTTCATAAAGTCATTGATTTTGATAGCTGAGTAATATTCCATTGTGTAGATATACTACATTTTCTGTGTCCATTCCTCTGTTGAAGGGCATCTGGGTTCTTTCCAGGTTCTGGCTATTATAAATAAGGCTGCTATGAACATAGTGGAGCACGTGTCTTTTTTATATGTTGGGGCATCTTTTGGGTATATACCCAAGAGAGGTATAGCTAGGTCCTCAAGTAGTGCAAAGTCCAATTTTCTGAGGAACCTCCAGACTGATTTCCAGAATGGTTGTACCAGTCTGCAACCCCACCAACAATGGAGGAGTGTTCCTCTTTCTCCACATCCTCGCCAGCATCTGCTGTCACCTGAGTTTTTGATCTTAGCCATTCTCACTGGTGTGAGGTGAAATGTCAGGGTTGTTTTGATTTGCATTTCCCTTATGACTAAAGATGTTGAACATTTCTTTAGGTGTTTCTCAGCCATTCGGCATTCCTCAGCTGTGAATTCTTTGTTTAGCTCTGAACCCCATTTTTTAATAGGGTTATTTGTCTCCCTGCGGTCTAACTTCTTGAGTTCTTTGTATATTTTGGATATAAGGCCTCTATCTGTTGTAGGATTGGTAAAGATCTTTTCCCAATTTGTTGGTTGCCGTTTTGTCCTAACCACAGTGTCCTTTGCCTTACAGAACCTTTGCAGTTTTATGAGCTCCCATTTGTCGATTCTTGATCTTAGAGCATAAGCCATTGGTGTTTTGTTCAGGAAATTTTTTCCAGTGCCCATGTGTTCCAGATGCTTCCCTAGTTTTTCTTCTATTAGTTTGAGTATGTCTGGTTTGATGTGAAGGTCCTTGATCCACTTGGACTTAAGCTTTGTACAGGGTGATAAGCATGGATCGATCTGCATTCTTCTACATGTTGAACTCCAGCTGATCCAGCACCACTTGCTGAAAATGCTATCTTTTTTCCATTGGATGGTTTTGGCTCCTTTGTCAAAAATCAAGTGACCATAGGTGTGTGGGTTCATTTCTGGGTCTTCAATTCTATTCCATTGGTCTATCTGTCTGTCTCTGTACCAATACCATGCAGTTTTTATCACTATTGCTCTGTAATACTACTTGAGTTCAGGGATAGTGATTCCTCCTGAAGTCCTTTTATTGTTGAGGATAGTTTTAGCTATCCTGGGTTTTTTGTTATTCCAGATGAATTTGCAAATTGTTCTGTCTAACTCTTTGAAGGATTGGATTGGTATTTTGATGGGGATTGCATTGAATCTGTAGATCGCTTTCGGTAAAATGGCCATTTTTACTATATTAATACTGCCAATCCATGAGCTTGGGATATTTTCCATCTTCTGAGGTCTTCTTCAATTTCTTTCTTAAGTGTTTTGAAGTTCTTATTGTACAAATCTTTTACTTGCTTGGTTAAAGTCACACCGAGGTACTTTATATTATTTGGGTCTATTATGAAGGGTGTCGTTTCCCTAATTTCTTTCTCGGCTTGTTTCTCTTTTGTGTAGAGGAAGGCTACTGATTTATTTGAGTTAATTTTATACCCAGCCACTTTGCTGAAGTTGTTTATCAGCTTTAGTAGTTCACTGGTGGAACTTTTGGGATCACTTAAATATACTATCATATCATCTGCAAATAGTGATATTTTGACTTCTTCTTTTCCGATCTGTATCTCCTTGACCTCCTTTTGTTGTCTGATTGCTCTGGCTAGAACTTCAAGAACTATATTGAATAAGTAGGGAGAGAGTGGGCAGCCTTGTCTAGTTCCTGATTTTAGTGGGATTGCTTCAAGTTTCTCTCCATTTAGTTTAATGTTAGCATCTGGTTTGCTGTATATGGCTTTTACTATGTTTAGGTATGGGCCTTGAATTCCTATTCTTTCCAGGACTTTTATCATGAAGGGGTGTTGAATTTTGTCAAATGCTTTCTCAGCATCTAATGAAAGGATCATGTGGTTTTGTTCTTTCAGTTTGTCTATATACTGGATCACGTTGATGGTTTTCCGTACATTAAACCATTTCTGCATGCCTGGGATGAAGCCTACTTGATCATGGTGGATGATTGTTTTGATGTGCTCTTGGATTCGGTTTGCCAGAATTTAATTGAGTATTTTTGCGTCAGTATTCATAAGGGAAATTGGTCTGAAGTTCTCTTTCTTTGTTGGGTCTTTGTGTGGTTTAGGTATAAGAGTAATTGTGGTTTCATAGAAGGAATTCAGTAGTCCTCCATCTGTTTCAATTTTGTGGAATAGTTTGGATAATATTGGTATGAGGTCTTCTATGAAGGTTTGATAGAATTCTGCACTAAACCCGTCTGGACCTGGGCTCTTTTTGGTTGGGAGACCTTTAGTGACTGCTTCCATTTCCTTAGGAGTTATGGGGTTGTTTAACTGGTTTATCTGTTCCTGATTTAACTTCGGTACCTCATATCTGTCTAGGAAATTGTCCATTTCTTGTAGATTTTCAAGTTTTGTTGAATATAGGCTTTTATAGTAAGATCTGATGATTTTTTAAATTTCCTCTGAATCTGTAGTTATGTCTCCCTTTTCATTTCTGATTTTGTTAATTTGGACACACTCTCTGTGTCCTCTCGTTAGTCTGGCTAAGGGTTTATCTATCTTGTTGATTTTCTCAAAAAACCAACTTTTGGTTCTGTTGATTTTTTCTATGGTCCTTTTTGTTTCTACTTGGTTGATTTCAGCTCTGAGTTTGATTATTTCCTGCCTTCTACTCCTCCTGGGTGTATTTGCTTCTCTTGTTCTAGAGCTTTTAGGTGTGCTGTCAAGCTGCTGACATATACTCTTTCCTGTTTCTTTCTGCAGGCACTCAGCGCTATGAGTTTTCCTCTTAGCACAGCTTTCATTGTGTCCCATAAGTTTGGGTATGTTGTACCTTCATTTTCATTAAATTCTAAAAAGTCTTTAATTTCTTTCTTTATTTCTTCCTTGACCAGGTTATCATTGAGTAGAGCATTGTTCAATTTCCACGTATATGTGGGCATTCTTCCCTTATTGTTATTGAAGACCAGTTTTAGGCCGTGGTGGTCTGATCGCACGCATGGGATTATTTCTATCTTTCTGTACCTGTTGAGGCCCGTTTTTTGACCAATTATATGGTCATTTTTGGAGAAAGTACCATGAGGAGCTGAGAAGAAGGTATATCCTTTTGCTTTAGGATAGAATGTTCTATAAATATGTGTTAAGTCCATTTGGTTCATGACTTCTCTTAGTCTGTCTACGTCTCTGTTTAATTTCTGTTTCCATGATCTGTCCATTGATGAGAGTGGGGTGTTGAAATCTCCTACTATTATTGTGTGAGGTGCAATGTGTGTTTTGAGCTTTAGTAAGGTTTCTTTTACGTATGTAGGTGCCCTTGTATTTGGGGCAGAGATATTTAGGATTGAGAGTTCATCTTGGTGGATTTTTCCTTGGATGAATATGAAGTGTCCTTCCTTATCTTTTTTGATGACTCTATTTGAAAATTGATTTTATTTGATATTAGAATGGCTACTCCAGCTTGCTTCTTCCGACCACTTGCTTGGAAAGTTGTTTTCCAGCCTTTCACTCTGAGGTAGTATCTGTCTTTGTCTCTGAGGTGTGTTTCCTGTAGGCAGCATAATGCAGGGTCCTCGTTGCGTATCCTGTTTGTTAATCTGTGTCTTTTTATTGGGGAGTTGAGGCCATTGATGTTGAGAGATATTAAGGAATAGTGATTATTGATTCCTGTTATATTCATATTTGGATGTGAGGTTATGTTTGTGTGCTTTTCTTCTCTTTGTTTTGTTGCCAAGACGATAAGTTTCTTGCTTCTTCTAGGGTATAGCTTGCCTCCTTATGTTGGGCTTTACCATTTATTATCCTTTATAGTGCTGGATTTGTAGAAAGATATTGTGTAAATTTGGTTTTGTCATGGAATATCTTGTTTTCTCCATCTATGTTAATTGAGAGTTTTGCTGGATACAGTAACCTGGGCTGGCATTTGTGTTCTCTTAGGGTCTGTATGACATCAGTCCAGGATCTTCTGGCCTTCATAGTTTCTGGTGAAAAGTCTGTTGTGATTCTGATAGGTCTGCCTTTATATGTTACTTGACCTTTTTCCCTTACTGCTTTTAATATTCTTTCTTTATTTTGTGCGTTTGGTGTTTTGACTATTATGTGACGGGAGGTGTTTCTTTTCTGGTCCAATCTATTTGGAGTTCTGTAGGCTTCTTGTATGCCTATGGGTATCTCTTTTTTTAGGTTAGGGAAGTTTTCTTCTATGATTTTTTGAAGATATTTACTGGTCCTTTGAGCTGGGAGTCTTCACTCTCTTCTATACCTATTATCCGTAGGTTTGATCTTCTCATTGAGTCCTGGATTTCCTGTATGTTTTGGACCAGTAGCTTTTTCCGCTTTACATTATCTTTGACAGTTGAGTCAATGATTTCTATGGAATCTTCTGCTCCTGAGATTCTCTCTTCCATGTCTTGTATTCCGTTGGTGAAGCTCATATCTATCGTTCCTTGTCTCTTGTTTTGGTTTTCTATATCCAGGGTTGTTTCCATGTGTTCTTTCTTGATTGCTTCTATTCCCATTTTTAATTCCTTCAACTGTTTGATTGTGTTTTCCTCGAATTCTTTCAGGGATTTTTTGACTCCTCTCTATGGGCTTCTACTTGTTTATTTATGATTTCCTGGAATTCTTTCAGGGATTTTTGCGATTCCTCTCTGTAGGCTTCTACTTGTTCTCTAAGGGAGCTCTTCACGTCTTTCTTGAAGTCCTCCAGCATCATGATCAAATATGATTTTGAAACTAGATCTTGCTTTTCTGGTGTGTTTGGATATTCTATGTTTGTTTTGATGGCAGAATAGGGCTCCGATGGTGCCATGTAGTCTTGGTTTCTGTTGCTTGGGTTCCTGTGCTTGCCTCTCGCCATCAGATTATCTCTAGTGTTACTTTTTTCTGCTATTTCTGACAGTGGCTAGACTGTCCTATAAGCATGTGTGTCAGGAGTGCTGTAGACCTGTTTTCCTGTTTTCTTTTAGCCAGTTATGGGGACAGAGTGTTCTGCTTTCGGGCGTGTAATTTTTCCTCTCTACAGGTCTTCAGCTGTTCCTGTGGGCCTGTGTCTTGAGTTCACCAGGCAGGTCACTTGCAGCAGAAAAGTTGGTCTTACCTGTGGTCCCGAGGCTCAAGTTTGCTCGCAGGGTGCTGCCCTCGAGCTCTCTGCGGAGGCAGCAACCAGGAAGATCTGCGCTGCCGTCCGGTAGCTTCAGTGCACCAGGGTTCCAGATGGTGTTTGGTGTTTTCCTCTGGCGTCCGAGATGTGTGCAGAGTGCAGTCTCTTCTGGTTTCCCAGGCGTGTCTGCCTCTCTGAAGGTTTAATTCTCCCTCCCACGGGATTTGGGTGCAGAGAACTGTTTGTCTGGTCTGTTCCTTCAGGTTTCGGCGGTGTCTCAGGCGCAGTTGTCCTGCCGACCCTGGGCCCTCCCCCACGGGAACCCAGAGGCCTTATACAGTTTCCTCTTGGGCCAGGGATGTGGGCAGGGGTGGGCAGTGTTGGTGGTCTCTTCTGCTCTGCAGCCTCAGGAGTGCCCACTTGACCAGGCGGTGAGGTTTCTCTCCCACGGGGTCTGGGAGCAGAGAGCTGCTGCGGGCCGGGATCTGCAGGTGTGGGACTCCCGGTGAACACAGGAAGTGCCAGGTCGTAGAGGAATTCTGCCTCTGTGTGTTCCGAGTTCACCAGGCAGGTCTCTTGCAGCAGAAAAGTTGGTCTTACCTGTGGTCCCGAGGCTCAAGTTTGCTCGCGGGGTGCTGCCCTCGAGCTCTCTGCGGCGGCAGCAACCAGGAAGATCTGCGCCACTGTTTCCGGGAGCTTCAGTGCACCAGGGTTCCAGATGGCGTTTGGTGTTTTCCTCTGGCGTCCGAGATGTGTGCAGAGTGCATTCTCTTCTGGTTTCCCAGGCGTTTCTGCCTCTCTGAAGGTTTAGCTCTCCCTCCCACGGGATTTGGGTGCAGAGAACTTTTTATCTGGTCTGTTCCTTCAGGTTCCCCCAGTGTCTCTCTAGATGTCTTTTACTTGAGTCAATTACTTATGTCAGAGTTATTCGTTTCACCTTAAATGTCATTTATTTTCCTAAAATTGGGGGTATTTACTTTGGCAAATTCTCTTTTACTGCACAAAGCTATTATTCTGTAGCCTATTCTCCATTTCAATGGGTTTTAAATTCAGAGCTCAAAAGAGCCTTGAGAAGCAAATTAATCTCCTCATTTTAGTATGATCATTTGCCTGGAGTTTAATGATTTTTAATTTATTTTTTATTAAAAATAATTATTTTCATGCAATATATTCTGATCATAATTTCTCTTCCCTTATTCCCTCCTCCAATATTCTTCCCACTCTTCCAATTTTTCTGTCTCTCCTTCACTTAACCATACAAGCAAAAAGAAGGCAAAGAAAAGTAAACTAACAAAGGTAAAAGGAAACTAAGCAGAAGTATATAAAACATGCACACAAACACATACATGCACATACATACACACACATACACGTCCATACACAAACATACATGGACATAAACATAAACTCACTTGTGCACAAAGTCAAACACTTATGTACATACTAGCATGCACAAAACCATATATATATATATATATATATATGTCACCAAATCACACACACACATGTAAAACATAAATATTTATATGCACATACACACACTCAAATATGTGTCCCCTCAAAAATGTCATTAATATGTCAAGTAAGGTTAAAAACAAACAAACAATATAAGAGAAAATTCTCAAAAATACCTACAAATTTATTTTTGTTGCCCATCTATTGCTGGATAAGGGACTTTCCCTTTAAGTGTGGTTTGTATATCCATAAAGTCTCTCTTCAAGAAAAACTAATTTTTTTTGTTACAAGCAATTGTTAATTAAAAATAACTTATTCATTACAGATGAAAACTTTTCTCCAAGCCCAATGTCAGTGCTTGGATTCTATGGGTCCCAAATTCGTTCAAGCAATGTGCCTGCTGCTCCAGTATCTTTGAGTTTATACTGTTGTATCGAGAAGACTTTTTTTTTTTATGTAATCTATCCTTTTCAGCTTTAACTATCTTTTTGCCTCCTCATGTGTATGGTTCTCTGAGCTCTGAGGGGAGGGATTTGTTCAAGATATTTCATTTAAGACTGAGTGTGTCAAGGTCTCTCACTCTGTACATTTTCCAAATGGACGTCTCTGTTTCTTTTCATATACTGCAAGAGACTCTCTAGAAATGAATAAATAAGACCTTAACTATGAGTACGAGAGAATGTCATTAGAAGTCATTTTATTGATACATTCCTTTAGCAGAACTGTAATATTTCGTTTTTCTCTAGGTCCATGCCTTATTTAACTCAGAATCTTGGCTTCACAAACAATTGTAGACATGCATTCATGGAGTAGACCTTAAATCAAATCAGATATCATTGGTTGTTCCCATAAGATTTGTGCCATTATTGCATTAGAGTATCTTGCACTCAGGACACTATTATATAGATCACAGGGTTTGTGATATGTTGGTGTGGTAGTTTGAATATCCTTGGCCCAAGAAGCAGAACTACTAGGAGGTGTGGCCTTTAAGACCTTTGTCCTGTCTACCTGGAAGCCAGTCCTATAGCAACCTTCAGAATGAGAGGTCGGACTCTCAGCTCTTCCAGCCCCACCTCTCAATTACTGCACCTCCATGCCTACCTGGATGCTGCCATGCTCTTGCCTTGATGATAATGAACTGAATCACTGTACCTGTATACCAACCCCAATTAAATATTGTTGTTTATAAAAGTTGCCTTAGTCGTGGTGTGGTGTCTGTTCACAGAATAAACCCTTAAGACCAGGGACTCGGGTATTGCTGTGATAGACCTGACCATGTTTTTACTTGGAGGGATGTGTATTTTGAAACTTTGGCATTGGAACGCAGTGGACTATTTTAAGTGGGCTTAATGGGCCATCTTAGTAGGAATATGGAAGACTTTGTTGCTGAGAGTGATTGGAACTGTGCAGACCTGGCCCAAGAATGTTCAGTGGGGAATTTCAGTATGTGGCCTAGAGACTGTTTTTGTATGAATTTTGATAAAGAATGTGACTGCCTTTTCCCTTGTACAAAGACTCTACATGAGTCTAAGGTAGAGAGATTTGTATTAATTGCATTGACAAAGGAAGTCTCAAAAAAGCCCAGCAGAGACTGTTTTCTGGTTTAGTCTTATAAAGATCAATTTAATGAAAAGGAGCAACTGGAAAAGGAAAACTATAAAATTTATGATTCAAGTAATAAAGGGTCACCAGGAAGTAAAATAGAGCTCAATCCTATGTTCAAGGAGATAAACGGATTAAGGAAGTGGTGACTTTGGGGGAAAGATCCTATTATAGGTTGTACATACCTTTAATGCTAGAAGAAAAGGGCAAGCAAATCACCTAGGTCAAGGCCAGCCTCATATAGACTAAGTTCCAGGTAGAGGAAAGCTTAAGTCCATGTGTGTTGGTACATGCCTTTGATCCCAGCAGACCTCTGAGTTCAAAGTCAATCTAACAGAGCAAGTTTCAGAACAGCTAAGCTTAGGCAGTGAAAAGACTTGGAAAACAGAACACTGGTGATAATGTAGCAGAACAAGAGGGACATGTTCCAAGTCTAGCAAGCAGCAGAACTTGGCAGCTTTGGCTATGTGACTCTGGTTTTAGAGTCAAGAATAGAAGGGACTATTGGAATAATTAAGGCTGTTTAGCTGGAGTTAAGAAATTAGCAGTGATTAAGAAGAGACCAGCATCGCTGAGGTGAAATCTGGAAAGTGTTTTCTGAGATCAAAAGAAGGTGAGTACCAGAGATAGCCAAAGTTGTAACTTTTGCTTCAGCTGGACTTGATAATGTGTAACAATCACCTATGTAGTACTTGTTTTGAAGGTATGAAGTGGTTATACTTGGCACTGTGAGAAGTCAGGGAATGTGACTTGTGAGGGGTGAAGTGTCAGTTGTAGTTGTCGGCACAGGACTGAAGGGATCATGCAAAGAACTTGAGCCTTGTCCCCGTGAAGAGAGCCTATGAGAGACTGTTGGTAAACCATAGGTATAGCAGAAGACCCTAGTGTATTGTAGATGCTAGTACTGTGGGATGATCACCAAGAACAGCAACAGGAATGAAGTAGAGTTAACTAGAGCCTAGAGTGCTAAAGAGAGCAGAGCTGGAGAAGTAACCACAGCCCTTTGGAGGAGCCCAGAAGATCATATGTGGATCCCAGACACTGGAACAAAAAGATGTGCAGATGAAGGTGACCTGGAGACTCCAAGATGTTAAAGATGTCAGAGCTGTGGGAGGCCTGCTGAGAAAATCTGCTACTAGGGTGTGGAACCAGCCCAGGAGAGAGAAATTTGTTGCAGTCAACAAACATAAAATAGGAGATGGCGACCTGAAGCTCACTTTGACATTAGACATGGAGATGCAGAATTTGGAGTTTGCTCAGCTTGTTTCCTGACTTGCTTTGGGGATTACAGTTAAGTTATTGGATGAATCTCAGAAGAGATTTTGAACTTTGAACTTTTCACATTGGTGATAATGATATAGACTATGGGAACTTTGGAAACTGGATTAAATGCATTATTTATTATGCTATGACTAGGCATGGCAACCATAGACTAATGTGTTTGAATGGGCCAATGGAGGGTCAGGGAGTGGAATGTGATGGATTGCATATATTTGACACAAGGAGTAGCACTATTAGGACATGTGGCCTTGTTGGAGTGGGTATTGCCTTGTTGGGGAAAGTGTATCTCGGTAGGTTTGAGCTTTAGGATCTTAGTCCTAGCTGCCTGGGGTCTGGCTTATACAGAATGACTTTTCTTGACACATGCACTTACCTACTATTCAGGATTTTTTAAATAGCTCTTTAGTATGTGCCATTTATTTTGGATGACACATTCTTCTGTATGTGTCCAGGAGAAGTATAGCTAGATGTTTAGGTAGTTCTACTCCCAGCTTTCTGAGAAACAGTCACACTGATTTTCATAGTGGCTGTACAACTTTATTCTCCCACCAACAGCCCATCAATGTTTCCCTTATCCTACATCTTCATCACTATGAAGTGTCACATGCTTTTTTTTGGTCTTGAGTATTTGGAATGGTATAAGATGAAATCTCAAATTAGTTTTGATTTTCATTTCCCTGGGAACTAAGAATGTTAACCATTCTTTTGTTTCACAACCATTTTGTATTTTATCATTTGTGAACTCCCTGTTTAATTCTCTGCCCTATTTTTAAATTGAGTTGATTTTTATGTGTAATTTCTTTCTAACTATCCTTTTTTTTAAAAAAAATATTTTTATACATTTTAGATATTAGCCTTCTCTTGGATGTGGAATTGGTAAAGTTCTTTCCCCATTCTGTAGCCTGTCAATTTACTTGAATGACGTTTCCATACAGAAGCTATTCAGTTTCAAGAGGTCCCATTTATTAATTGTTGATTTTAATGCCTGTCCTGTTGGAATTGTTTAAAAAGTCTCCTCCTGTGCTAAAAACTACTCCTCATTTTCATATCATTCAGAATAGGGTATCTTACCTTATATTAAGGTAATTTGTGGTTTTATGCAGGATGACAAGGACAGATGTATTTGCATTCTTAAGCATGTAGCCATCCAGTTTGAGTGGCAGCATTTCTTAAGCATGTTATCTTTATTTCGGTGAGCATTTTAAGCTTTATTATAAAAATCAGGTATCTACGGGGGTATGGATTTATGTCTGAGTCTTTAATTTGGTTTCATTAATCAATGTGTCTGTTTATGACAATACATGTTGTTTTTATTATTATGTATCTATGTAGTACAACTTGAGATTAAGGATGATGCACATTTTTCTTATTGATGGGGATTTTTTGAAAAACTTTCCTGGAACTTTTGTATTTCCATATGAAACTGAAAATTCTCCTTTAAATTTCTGTGAAAAAAATGTGTTGGAATTTTGAATAGGAATTTTGTCACTCTGACATTTTCTTTTTTTGATAGGATAGTCATTTTCACTGTATTAATTCCATTGATCCATGAACATGGGAGATCTTTCTATCTTCTGATACCTATTTCAATTTCTTTCTTCAATGTCTTAAACTTTTTATTATATTGCCGGGAGCCTCCAAGCCTGGAGAGGGTAGTGGTGGAGGCACAGAGTAGTACTCTTGGTGTGGCTTTAAAGTCTAAGGGTCTCTGAAAGTTCTAGCTCTCCAATTATACTGAAATGTTGATAATTTCTAAAAAAAGTCCTAAAAACGTTCTTACTCTTTCTGAGGGTAAAAGATGATTGACACCTATAACCTGAAAGTGGGGGACTAAGTAACGTGACTTTTGTTCCATCTCAGCAGAACTACCTCAGCTCTAACATTCAGCCTGCTAGTCAGAAAGTGACACTTAGAAAAGAGATTATAGAATTTATTACTAAGTTGTAAAACGTTTCCTATGAAATCTAACTAAGGGAAAAATCCTGAGTGGGGAAGGGGAAAAATTCTTTAAGCAGGGAAAGGAAACATTCTATTAGGAAAACATTCTACTCTTTGTCCCCAGCACTTATACATCTTTTGGAATACATGATAAAATGTTACAAAGTTACATCACAAGTTCACACAAAAAAAATCAAATCATAAATTGAAATAGAAGTTTACAATACAAAATGTTTACATGCATATCCACTAGGAGTAATTATATATGTAAAAATCCATCACTTATAACAGCTCCACAAGTTCACTGAAGGTTTAAAACCATAAGTAAGTTATTGGTGAAGTTTTGTATAGATAAACCCAGTCAATTTTATATCTTCTGTACTATAATAAAGCATTAGTTCACTTTTTATGACCTTTAGTTAATTGTTTTACAACCTCTTCGAATGTGCTCTGAGTAGGACAAAGTCAGGTTACTATCTAAGAGCAATTAACTTGTGACACTTGGGAGACTGGCAGAGTTCTTATTGCAGTTTTGCCTATCAGAAAAGGACTTAATTGTAGTCCCATTATAAAAGAGCTTAATAATCACTGATATAATTTCAGAAATTCTTATACTATCATCATTAAAACTAAAAAGTCATCTATTTGTCTAGCATCACTATAAGCTGTTACTTAGTGATTATTATATATGTTTAATAATAATAGGGAAAAGCATAGTAATAGCAGGAATCTTTTCCTAAAATGAACTCTTCCATCACCCTGACAACTAAAAGTGAACCTGTCGCAAATTATATAATAATCTGAAGCAGGCCATCTCACAAAAATCACCTGCTAGTTATTAGCTTGTCCCACTATGGCCCCTGACATTATATAAGCCTTTTATTTGCTTAGAGTTAGTCAAAGATATTTTATATTATTTAAGTGTATTATGAAAGGTGTTTCCATGATTTTGTTCCTACTTTCTTTGTATTTGTATATAGAAAAGCTACTAATTGTTGTCCTTTAAATTTTGTCCTATAATTTTGCTGAAAGTGCTTATCAGCTATAACGTTCCCTGGTAAAGTTTTTAGAGCTATTTATGTATACAATCATAACATCTGCAGAGAGACACTTTGAATTATTCGATTCATAATTGTATCTTTTTGGTCCCTTCAGTTGTCTTATTCTCTGGCTAAGGTTTTAAGTAGTATAATGATGAGGTATGGAGAGAGTAGAGGACCTTGTCTTGTTCCTGATTGGGTTTTCTTTGATTTGGTTGATGTTGGCTGTGGGTTTTCTGTAAATCTCCTCTTTTGTGTTGTATATTCCTTGTATTCCCAATCTCTTCAGGATTTTTATCATGAAGGGTTGCTGGAGTCTTTTCAAAAATCATTTTGTCCATCCAGTGAGGTAATTATTTGCATTTTAATTTCAGTTTTCATATGTAATGAGTTATATTTCTTGATTTACATATGTTTAACCATCACTGAATCTCTGGGATATAGCCATTATTATCAAGATGGATATTTTTTTTTACTTTTTTATTGGTTATTTTATTTATTTATGTTTCAAATGTTATCCCTCTTCCTAGTTTCCACTCTGCAAATCCTCTATCCTATCCCCTCCCCCTGCTTCTATAAGGATACACTCCCACTCAGAAACCCACTCCTGCATCACCACCCTAGTATTCCCATACACTGGGGCATCAAGCCTCTACATGATCAAGGGACTCCATTCCCACTGATGCCAGATAAGTCAGCTGGAGCCGTGGGTACTCTCTGGTGGGTCTGGTTGGTTGATATTGTTATTCTTTCTATGGGGTTGCATATGCCTTCAGTTCCTTCAGTCCTTCCCCTAACTCCTCCATTGTGGTCCCGATGCTCAGTCCAATGGTTGGCATAGAGTATTAAATGTATATTGGTCAGGTGATGGTGCCCGCACTGCCATGGTAACTGAGAACGAGGCATAGGACTGGGGATTTAACAAAAGACAGAGACTCAAGTCATTTGTGCTACAAGAATGCCAAAGCTTTACTGAGGTTCACAGTATACATATACACCAAGTCCACTGTGTGGAAAAACCCCAGAAGCACAAGGGAAAAACAAGTTAAGGTTCTCAGAATAAAAACAGGAGCATGGAAATGACAAAAAGAACTTTACATTCTCAGGATAAAAACAGGAACTAACTCAATGGTGTTAATGCTCATTGGCCAAACAGCAAAGTCCAAGATGTTCTTTTCTTAAAACAAAAAGTTCCACAGGTGTCAGCAAGGCTCAGCAGGGGTCAAACACTGAGGTAGGCCAGGAGGGTCTGACAAGTCCCCCTTTTTATTTTTTAAAGTAGCACCTGTCTTTGGTCATTCTGGGAAAGCCAACATCCCTACCCATCATTGGGGGTCTCTGCCAGTCTCATAGCCCCTTCTTAGGTGGGTGCTGATCCCAAAGAGTTGTCCGTCATAGGCTAACTACTTCTTGTAAAGGCTGAGCCAGATTTGTGCCAAGGGATTGTCTCCTTCCAAGGAGAGCAACACTTGCTTAGTCACTGCCTGGGATTGGGAATGTTGTCTACGCATGGGACAAAGAAGTAAAAGGCCAACTACTGTGGCACCAAGGGCTATAACACCAAGGGCCACTGTAAGGTTTTGAAGTCTAGCTGGAGTCATATAAACATGCATGAAGATAGGAGAACAGGAGGCTATATGAAGTCAAGCTGTTCCTGTCAAAGTGCTCTCTGTTGATTTAGATTGAGAATGCCCAATTGTCAGCAACTTCTCCTTTAACTTGCTCTACTGTGCTTGCCTTAACAACAGATTGGGAGAGGGCAATCCTAGACACTGCAGCCACAGTGGTTGCAGCAGCAACGTCTGTTATAATAGAACTGATGATGCCAAAGTCTCTCCCATGATGGTTCAGAATCAGCTGACCCTCTCCCAAATGACCAACAGGCAATGGAACGGGCAGCTTCACGTAGATAGCATTTCTGTGAAGAATAGTCAAAACTATCTCCAAACCACAAAGAAAAATGGAGGAATTACACAGGGGAAGGAAGAGATATTAAAATTTTTACTAAGCCTACTATTTTCAAATTTAAGGGAACCTTCAAAAGTGATAGATGTATTCCAAGAGGCAGTGGAATTCAAAGCTACCCCCTATTTTAATATCAGAGGAGCAGCATCCAGGCAGGTAAAAGGAACACAAAGAAACATTCCAGAGGGAATTAAAAGGAACAATGCTCCCTGCCTGCAACTGCTCCCACCCAAGTCCATGCACTGCCTCCAATCTTTCAGAGAAAAGGGGCCACAACTCCACCTATACAGAATAGGAAGCAATTTAGCAGTGGCCCCCATGACAAACCTCCCAATCCTGTCCCATCTGCATGGGCTTGAACAACTAGGTCCCCATCAGACACAGGTTGAGGGTCTCCCACAACAGGTATCTCCCAAACCCATTCCGGAGGCAAATACCTGTTCATGCGGCATCCTCTGCACTGGTTGGGATTGAGTGATAACAATGTTCCTTCCCTATCCCGCAGCAGCATCTCTCCAAGCTGTCTGAGTGCACTGTTCCATATGATACAATCTCCCCCAGACAGCACTGCCCTATATAATTGTAAGTAAAGAGAACAAGGGAACCATAAGCAGAGCAACTCCTTAAAACTCAGAGGAATATGTTGTCTAATAAATTGATGTGCATTGTTGGGGTCCAGGATCTCAACAACAGGATACACTGCTCCCTGTCCAGGGGGAGGCTTAGGAAAAATTACGGTTCTCCTTGGAGCCTTTTCTCCTTAACAGCACCTCAAGGAATGAAAGGGTTCACAGACAGGAGGAATAGTACCTGCCTCTTCTATAGAGAAGGTATTTTTACTAGGAGAAGGAAATTCTGATTTTTTTAAGCAACCCTGAACTTATTAATCTTCCTTTTAAGCTCCTCTGTTTCTTTTTCTAATGTCTCTTCTTCATCCTCCTATGAGCTTGAATCCTGATGTGAATCTGAGAATTGTAAAGACTTATGAGAGGCATCATCTTTTGCCACTCTGATTGTTCTTTCTATCTCTGACATTTGTTCCTTTATTTTAGCATTAGTATTCAAGACAGCATCCTTGACCAATCTCCACAAAGAGAACATGACAACAAGAATGCTCTCAGTGCCATCTCTCTGCAGTGTTTTTGAAATCTGTCTTAACATGTTCTCAATCAGGAATACTAAGTCCTCCTGAATGAACAAACCAGGGATTAGTCTTTTCTAAAGTTTTAATAAATTCTTTAGCTGTTTCTACCTTTATCCCTTTTCCCTGCTGTTTGAGCAGAGCTACCATCTGATCTGATAGCTGTAATGTGGAACTCGAGGTTCCCATGGCATGATCCTTTTACTCACTGTGAACTAAACTTACTTTCCGTTCATTGCTGCGCTGCCGCTCACCCAATAGTTCCTTTCACTTTGCCTGCTGGCTTCCTGGAATGAGCCCATCAGGGTCTCTTCACTTTTCCGATCTCGGTGGAACCTCCACTTGATGGCACCTGTACCGCCATGGTACTGAGAACCAGCTGTAGGCCTGGGGGATTTAACAAAAGACAGAGACTCAGGTCATTTGTACTATGAGAATGCAAAAGCTTTACTGAGGTTCACAGTATATATACACCAAGTCCACCAGGTGGAAAAACCCTGGAAGCACAATGAAAAAACAAGTTTACATTCTCAGGATAAAAACCAGAGCATGGAAGTGACAAAAACAAGCTTAGTTTCTCAGGATAAAAACAGGAACTGACTCAACTGTGTTGCCCCCCATCAGCCAAACAGCAAAGTCTGAGATGTTCTTTTCTAAAAAACAAAAGGTTCATATGTGTCAGCAAGGGTAAGCAGGGGGCAAACACTGAGGTAGCCCAGGATGATCCAACAGTCAGGCCCTGGCAGAGCCCGTCAGGGTACAGCTATACCAGGCTCCTGTCAGCAAGTACTTTTGGGATCAGCAATAGTGTCTGGATTTGGTGTCTGCAGATGGGCTGGATCCCTAGATAGGGCAATTTCTAGATAGCTTTTCCTTCAGTCTCTGCACCACTCTTTGTCCTTGCATTTCCTTTAGACAGGGGTAATTCTGGGTTTAAATTTAGGAGATGGGTGGGTGGCTCTATTCCTCAACCAGAAGCTGTGATTAATCTCTGGACAAAATCTTGACAGGTTATCTCTTCCCTTTATTAGGTATTTCAGCTAATGTCATTCCTGTTGGGTCCTGGAAGCCTCTTGCATTCCTGGCATCTGGAACTTTGTAGTGGCTTCCCCCAGTTTTCCATCCCTAACTGCTGCACACTGCCATTCAATTTTCCAACATTCTGCCACTTCTTCCCTTCTCTTTCCATACCTGATTCTGCCCCAATTCCCTCCCTTTCCTCTTTCCATCAAGTCCCCCACCTCCGCTTTCTAAATAGGACTGAAGCATCCACACATTGATCTTCCTTTTTCTTGAGCTTCATATGGTCGGTAAGTTGTATCATGGTTATTCAAAGCTTTTTGTCTTATCATTGATGCCTTACCATGTGTGTTCTTTTATGTCTTACTTAAGATGATATTTTCTAGTTTCATCCATTTGCCTTCAAATTCCACTGTCATTGTTTTTAATAGCTGAGTAGTACTCTATTATGTAAATGTACCATATTTTCTGAATTCATTCCTCTGGTGAGCCATATCTGGGTTCTTTCCAGCTTATGACTATTATGAATAGGCTGCTATGAGCATAGTGGAGCATGTGTCCTGTTGTATGTTGGAGCATTTTTTAGGTATATGCTCAGGAGTGGTAAATCTGTGTCCTCAGGCAGTACTATGTCCAATTTTCTGAGATACTGTCAGCCTGATTTCCAGAGTGTTTGTACCAGCTTGCAATCCCACTAGAAATGGAGGAGTGTTCTTTCTCCACAGCCTTGCCAGCATCTGCTGTCACCTAAGTTTTTGATCTTAGCCATTCTGAATTCTGTCAGGTGCAATGTCAGGGTTGTTTTGATTTGCATTTCCCTGATGGCTATGGATGTTGAACATATCGTTAGGTGCTTTTGGTCATTTGAGAATCTGTACTTGAGATTCATTGATTAACTGTGTACTCCACTTTTAATAGGGTTGTTTGGTTCTATGGAGTCTGACTTCTTGAATTCTCTGTATATGTTGGATATTAACCATTTATCCAATGTAGCCCTCTATCCCTTTTTCCAATTGGTAGGTTGCAGTTTTGTCTTATTGACAGTGTCCATTGCCTTACAGAATTCAATTTTATGAGATCACATTTGCCTATAGTTGATCTTAGAGCCTGAGCCACTGCGGTTCTGTTCAGAAAAATTTCCCATGTGCCCATGTGTTCGAGGCTCTTTCCCAGTTTCTCTTCTATAGGTTCAATGTGTCCGGTTTTATGTCAAGGTACTTGATTCACTTGGACTTGAGCTTTGTACAAGGAGATAAGTATCAATTTGCATTCTTATACATACTAATTGCACCTTGAGCCATTTGTCTTTTCTCCAAACAGAATTTGGCTTTGTTTTCAAAGATCAAGTGACCAGAGGTGTGTGGGTTTAATTCTGTATCTTCAATTCTATTTCAATGAACTACATGTCTGTTTCTGTACCAATAACATGCTATTTTTGTCACTATTGCTCTGTTTTATAGTTTGAGATCAGGGATGATTAGTCTCCCAAAATTTTTATTATTGTTGAGAATAGTTTTCACTATCCTGGCTTTTTTGTTATTCCAGATGAATTTGAGAATTGCTCTTTCTATCACTGAGAAAAATTGAGTTGGTATTTTGATAGGGATTGCATTGAATCTGTAGACTGTTTTTGCTCAAATGGACATTTTTACAGTGTTAATCTTGTCGATCCATAAGCATGGGAGATCTTTCCATCTTCTGAAGTCTTCTTCTATTTCTTTCTTCAGAGACTTATAGTACTTGTTATACAGATCTTTTACTTGCTTAATTAGAGTCACAAAAAGATATTTTACATTGCATGTGAGTATTGTAAAAGGTGTAGTATTCCCTAATTTCCTTTGCATCCTGTTATCCTTTGGTAGAGGAAGGCTATTAATTTGTTTGCGTTAATTTTATTTCTAGCCATTTGCAGAAGTTGTTTATCAGCTGCAGAGTTTTCTCATGAAACTTTTAAGATCACTTAACTATACTATCATACCATCTGCAAATAGTAATATTTGACACTTTCCTTTCCAATTTGTATCTTTTATTTTTTGCCTCCTTTTGTTGTCTAATTGCTGTGACTAGAACTTGGAATACATTATTGAAAAGAGAGGGGGAGAGTGTGCAGCATTACCTAGTTTCTAATTTTCCTGAGATTTCTTCAAATTTCTCTTCATTTATTTGATGCTGCCAATTGGTTTGCTGTATACTGCCCTTATTGTACTCATGTACAGTCCTCAAATTCTTGATATTTCTAAGACCTTTACCATGAAAGGATTTTGTATTTTGTCAAATGATTTTTCAGCATCTGATGAGATGATCATATTTTCCCTTTGTGTTTGTTTATATAGTGGATTATGTTGATAGATTTCCATATATTGAATCATCCTTGCATCCCTGGGATTTAGCCTACTTAATCATGATGGATGACCATTTTGATGTGTTCTTGGACTCTGTTTGAAAGAAATTTATTGAGTAATTTTGCATCCATATTCATCAGTGAATTGGTCTGAAGATCTCTTTGTTTGGTCTTTGTTTAGTTATTAGCATAATTGTGGGTTTATAGAACTAATTAAGCCAAGATGAACTCTCAATTCTGAACATCAATGCCCCAAAGGCAAGGGCACCTTCATTTGTAAATGAAACATTACTAAATGTGAAAGCACACATTTAAGCTTACAAATAATAGTGGGAAATTTCAACACTCCACTCTCACAATGCATAGATCATGGAAATGAAAACTAAACAGAGACACAATGAAACCAGCAGAAGTTATAAACCACACGGATTTAATAGATATCTATAGAACATTTCTCCTTAAACCAAAAGAATATATCTTCTCAGCACCTCACATTAACTTCTCCAAAATTGACCATATAATGGGACAGAAAATAAACCTCAACAGCTACAAGAAGATGGAAATAATTCCATGCATCCTATTCTATTACCAAGGACTAAGATTGGTCTTCAATAACAACAACAAGAACAACAACAACAAACACACAAACAAACAAAAAACCAGAAAACTCACATATACTGGAAGCTGAACGACTCTCTACAGAATGAAAACTTGGTCAGGGAAAAAATAAAGAAATGAAAGACTTTTAAGTATTTAATGAAAATGAAGATGCAACATACCCAAACTTAACCCAATGAAAGTAGTGTTAAGAGAAAAACTCATAGCTCTGAGTGTCTCCATAAAGAAGCAGGAAAAAGCATACATTAGCAGCTTAACAGCATATGTGAAATCTCTAGAACAAAAAGAAGCAAATGCAAACAAGAGGAGTAGACATCAGGAAATAATCAAACTCAGGACTGAAAATCAACCAAGTAGAAACAAAGAATACTATACAAAGAATGAACAAAACCAGGAGCTGGTTCTTTGAGAAAATCAACAACGTAGATAATAAACCTTGAGCTAGACTATCCAGAGGGCCCAGAGACAGCATCTAAAGTAACAAAGTCAGAAAAGGAAGACATAACAACAGAAACTGAAGAAATTGAAAAAAATCATCAGATTCTTCTTCAAAAGTCTATATTCAACAAATGTGGAAAATCTAGATGAAATGGATGATTTTCTAGCCAGATATCAAGTATCAAGGTCAAATTTGGATTAGGTAAACTATCTAACTGTCTCATAACATCTAAAGAAATAAAAGCAGTCATTAAAAGTCTCCCCAACCATAAAAAAACCATGATCAAGATAGTTTTAGTGCAAAATTCTATCAGACTTTCACAGAAGACCTCATACCAATACTGTCCAAACTATTCCACAAAATAGAAACAGATGGATATTCTTTCTTGATATATCCTATATTTGGTTGGAATTAATTTATTGAAAAAAATTTGCCTCTATCTTCATAAGGAAAACTTGTCAATAATTTTTGTTGATTTATGTGTGTGTTTGTGTGTGTGTGTGTGTGTGTGTGTGTGAGTGTGTTGTGTGTATGATTTTGATATTAAGGTATTTCTGGCCCCACAAAAAGAATTAGGTAATGTTACTACTGTTTTTATGTTTGAAGCATAATTTGAGGAGGATTGGTCTTGATTCTTTGAAAGTATGGGAGAACTCGCTGCTGAATCCTTGGACTTTTCTGGTGGGGAGACTTTCAATACTTTTTCTATGACACTGATTGTTATTGGGCTGTGTAAGGTGCTGATGTGATCTTTATTTCACCTTGGTACATGACCTATGTCTGGAACTTTATCCATTTTCTTTATGTTTTCTAGATTCGTGAAGCATAGGATTTTAAAGTATATCTTATGAGTCTCTGGATGTTTTCAGTGTTTATTCTAATATTTCCCTTTTCTCTCTAGTTTTATTAAGTTTGATCTTCTCAGTCTTTATTTAATTTTGCTAAATGTTTATCAAAGCACCAAATCCTCATTTCACTATATCTTACTGCTCTTTGTTGTAATATATTGATTCCAGCCTTGTCATTGATTAATTTTTGCCATCAATTACTTTTGTGTGTGATTGTTTTCCTTCTTTGGTAGAACTTTCAAGTGTGCTCTTAATTTAATATGTGATATCTCCAATATTTTGAAGGCACTTAGTGCTATGAACTTGCCTCTTAGTACTACCTTCATTCTGCCTAATAGTTAGGGTGCATTGTATTTTCATTTTCATTGGGGAGGATTGTGAAGAAATTAGAAAAGAAATCATTTTCAGAATATATGAAGAAAATGTATTTTCAATAAAATATAAATATAAGTATATAAATATAATTTTAAAATGATTTTATTTAATTTATATATGTGAGTACAGCACCATTGTCTTTGGACACATTAGAAGAGGGCACTGAATCCTACTACAGATGGTTGTGAGCCACAATGTGGTTGTTGGAAATTGAACTCAGTGTTCTTAGCAGCTGAGCGATCTCTCTAAGCTATAGATGTATTTTTAAAGTAAAATACATATTTAATTTTTAAATTTTTTGTTATACTTACATATGTAAAATTTATTTTTCTGTATTTCTGATTTATATTGGTTTGTTCAAATAATTAATTTTATTTCATTGAATTTTTTCTCTGTTGTTTGTTTTTGACATCATTAAATTTGTACTCTTACTTTTATTATTTGTTTTATTTAATTTTGATGAATTTATTATTTCCCTTAAATGCTCTCTTATCTCCTGAGTTGTTAAAATTTTTTTATTGTTTTCCTTGGGTTTCAGTATTTGCCTATCTCTCTGCTATTGACAGTGACTTTATTTCCTTTTTTAAAAATTGGATATTTTGTTTATTTACATTCCAAATGTTATCCCCTTTCCCTGTTTCAACTCCGGAAACTCACTATCCCATTCCTGCTTTTTTAGCATGCTCTCCCACCCATCTACCCACTACTGCTTCCCAATCCTGGCATTTTCCTACACTGGGGCATCAAACCTTCACAGGTCCAAGAATCTCTCTTTCTATTGATGCCAGACAAGGCCATCCACTGCTACATATTCAGCTGTGGCCATCGGTGCCTCCATGTGTATTCTTTGTTTGGTGGTTTAGTTCCTGGAAGCTCTAAGAAGTCTGGTTGGTTGATATTTTTATTCTTCCTATAGGGTTGCAAATCCCTTTAGCTCCTTCAGTCCTTCTCTAACTCCTCCATTGGGGACCCTGTGCTCAGTCTAATGGTTAACTGATAGCATCTTTCTCTGTATTTGTCAGACTCTGGCAGAGCCTCTCAGGAGACAGCTATATCAGACTTCTGTCAGCTAGCACTTCTTGGCATCAGCAATAGTGTATGGGTTTTGTGGCTGTATATGAGATGGATCCTAAGGTAAAACAGTCTCTGGATGGCCTTACCTTCAGCCTCTGTTCAACACATTGTCTCTGTATTGCCTTTAGACAGGAGTAATTCTGGGTTTAAAATTTGGAGATGAGTGTGTGGCCCCATCCCCCAAACAGAGGCCTTGCCCAACCTATGGGTATGGTCTGTACAGGTTCTCCCTCCCACCTATTGGGCATTTCAGCTAATCTTATCCCTGTTTGCTTCTGGGAGTCTCTTGCTTTCCTGGCATCTCAGACTAAGTCATCTTTCCAGCTCCTTTTTTTTTTCTTTTTAGTATCAGTTGTGATCTACTTTTTATTCTGCAGTTAGTTGTTTTAGCTTTGAGGAGTTCTTGTGCTTTCTATTGTGTCTATTGTTGACATCAAGTTTTAATCCATGGTAATCAGATAAGTGCATGGTGGTATTCCAACTTTCTTGTATCTTTTAAGGGTTGATTTTTATCCATGTAGGTGGTCAGTTTTGGAGAACATTCCATGAGCTTCTGAGAAAGTATATTTCTTTGTGTTTGAGTGAAATGTCTTATGAATATCTGGTAGATTCATTTGATTTATAATGTTATCTAATGTCAGGATTTTTAGGCAATTCCATTATTTTGATATTTGCTTATTATTTTGGTCTTGCATATTATTGCAAAACAAATAATGATGAGATAACTATTAAACTGATAAAATAGAAAATGGCCAATATGTGAGAAAATGACAATGATGTAGATTCCATAGTATGTTTCAGAATTTTGAAATTGTCTAGTGGTATTGGTAGGATGGTTATTCCAAAATACAGTAGATATTATTCTGTTTTAGAAGCATAAGCAAACTTTCTAATTTTTCCTCAGAATACCTATAAGAAGAAAATAAGCTAAATATGTGTTAGTCCTTGTAACTAGTTAGAATAAGTAAATGATAGGATAAAAATGAACCCAATTTTCTTAGTAGCATACTAAAAATTAATTCAGAAAACAAATGGGCAGGTCATTCAAATTAGGCTTTGAGTCTTTGTTTTCCTGTATTTTGGAAGCTCTTATGGTTGTTGATATTAACTTGTGACACATAGGCTTATATTTATTAATCTAGAAATCTTGGGATTGATATGGAAAATGAGTTTAAGTTCATAGGGAGATATGTAGCAAAAACTGAACACAAAATTTATTAAAAGCATCAAAAATGAATGTGCATATACTCCTTTCCCTTTCTTCTTTCCCTCTTTTTGAAATAGAAGCTTACTGAGCAGAGATAGGGAGTTAGAATGATCACAGAGAAATATAGGGAATGCATACCACCTTTAATGTTCCCCCAATTCATCATGTCCAAGTGTGTTTGTCAAATTAGAGGGAAAGATACACACGATTACAAAGGTTTTGTGTCAAGGCAAGGCTATACAAAATCTTAAAAAAATCTTCCCACCATTGACTTGTTTTGATCATTTATTTTCTACTGGATTCCTTAGATGCCTTTTAAAATGTATAAGATCATTCCTGTCATAAGAGTGAAGGTATATAATTCAAATCACTTGGTCAAAGCTCTCTCTCTCTCTCTCCATTTCTGTTTCTCCCTCTCTGTCTCTCTGTCTGTCTGTCTGTCTCTCTCTTTTTCACACAAACAAACAAACAAACAAACAACACACACACACAAACACACACACACACAGAGAGAGAGAGAGAGAGAGAGAGAGAGAGAGAGAGAGAGAAAGAGAGAGAGAGAGAGGGAGAAGCAAGAGCTCAGATTGGGCATTTTTCTAGGTTTCTGTGATTGGCACCAAGTCTAATTTCCTGATAGAAATGGGGAGCTGCAAGGGCTCCTTATACATGAACTATGAAGCCTAAAATGGGATATGAAGCAGAGTCTGTATGTTAGATACTTTGAAAAGAATGAAACTTCAAAGAACAGTCAGAAAAGTTCAAGGAAGGGGAAAGGGCCTGTTTGAAAGGGTGGATGGGGAAAATTACGATGCTTTTAGGAAGTTCCCAGAGAATTTAGGGTCTGGAATAAGTAGATAGTAAAAAGTGAGATATCCTAGCTCACTGCAATGCACAGAATAGAAGAATAAATACACTTTCTATCCATTAGTTGAGTGGCAATAGGAGAACGTGTGAAGATTCCAACCCCTAATAATCTGCTTAGTACCTGTCAAATTGCAAGGAGATTGTATATATTTACACATTTGTATATAATCAATTTTCACGTTTAATTTTTACCTTAGTAAATGGTTAACAATGGTGTGGAATTTGAAAGTGATGTGAGAAATGGAATGTCTAGGATAATAAATAGAATAGTTCATTACAGAAAATCATGAGTATTTTTTGTTATTCATTAATCCCAGATTGAACACAATTAGGGGACTAGGAAGACAAAAGGAAGGGTTAGACAGATCTGCTGATGAAGTTGCCTCATGTGGAGCTTAACTTTCTGTTGACTCCCGATACTCACAGCATGGAAGATCAGAGCCAAGTCTTGCATTCTGACATCTAACATTCACAAATGAAAATTTAAAATATAATACAAAATATACTAAAAGTTCTTGCTTTCTTTAATAAATGGAGTGGAAGGAGGATATAAGCTAAGTCATAGAAAACTTAATCATAGAGTTGATTTATATAGCACAAATTCTAATCCTCACAAAATTCTAGAGGGAAGTCATCATTTCCTCCTGCTGTCCAGAAGATAAGGTGTATCTGAGGAAATGGAAGGACCAATGAGACATTTGATTAAATGCTGATGAATGCGGACTGGTAACTTCATTTGTACATGAATAAAACAGAAAATGAACAAGGTCATGACTTTGACTGTAAATTTGATATGTTACCAAGACAATGATGTTGACAGAATAAATACGTGATGAATCAAGATTTGAAAATAGTAGAAAATAAATGGATGTATTTTAATGACAAAATGTAGGACAATTGTCTAATCAAGTGCAACTCACACTTGATATAAAAACCTTTCAAAGATTTAAAAAGAAATGTAATGGAAAGTGACATTGCATAGAGCAAGATCAAGAAATACATTTTCATGGGATTGGATTAAAGGGAAATTGCAAAATATTGATGAAGCCAATGTAGCTAAAACACTGTGTTCAATAATGAAGTTTAGGAGTTAATGCTGCAGTGTTAGTGGAACTTATTCCTTATACACACATGGCAGGTGACACTGTAAAATCCAAGCACTACACCGTCCCCTCAGTGTTAGTTCACTCATTGTAGAGGTATCCTGACATCTAGATTTAAAAGACACATGGACAACTATGCTCTAAAAAGAATACAGCCAAAGTATGTCTATCCATTCATAATTTCATTAAGTAATATTTTTCCTTCTTCCTATGGGTTAATTTGATCTGTATTTGATTTTCTCCTATTTATATTATTTAGAGAGCAATATATTTTTCAATTATCCTTTCTTTTGCAATTTATTTTTTATTAGATACTTTATGAATTTACATTTCAAATGTTTTCCCCTTTCCTGGGTCCCCTCTCTACCATCTTACCTCACCCTACTTCTATGAGGATGCACCCTTTCCCACCCATCCATTTCCAACTCACCCGGCTGTATTCCCCTACACTGGTGAATCCAGCCTTCATAGAACCAAGGGCTTCTTATCCTATTGATGCCATATTAAGCCATCCTCTGCTACATATGTTGCTAGAGTCATGGGTCCCTTCATGTGTACTCTTTGATTGATGGTTTAGTCCCTGGGAGCTCTGGGGGAACTGGTTAGTTGATATTGTTGTTCTTCCTATTGGGTTGGAAACCCCTTCAGCTCCATCAGTCTTTTCTCTAACTCCTCCTTTGGGGTCTCCACATTCAGTCCTATGATTAGCTGCAAGCATCCTCATCTCTATCTGCAAGGAGACATTCATATCAGGCTCCTGTAAGCAAGTACTTCTTGGCATCAGCAACTGTGACTGGGTTTGGTATCTGTATATAGGATTGATCCCCACATGGGGCAGTCCCTGGATGGCCTTTCCTTCAGTCTCTGCTCCACTCTTTGTCCCTATATTTCCTTTAGACAGGGGCAATTCTGGGTTAAAATTTTAAGAAAGGGTAGATGGCCACGTCCCCCAACAGGGGGCCTTGCCTAACCTCTGGATTTGGTCTCTATAGGTTCTACTTCCCCTCTGTTGAGCTTTTTACCTAATTTCATCCCTGTTCAGTCCTGGGAGCCTTTGCTTTCCTGGCATCTGGGATTTGCTGGTGGTTATCCACATTTCCCCATGCCCCATTGCTACACACATCTGTTCAAATTTCTAGCCCTCTCTATACATATCATCACCCTCTATATGTCATTGATGTCTCCTCTCATATCTGATACTGCTCCCCTTATTCCCCCTTCCTCTCCTCTCTTCCTCCCAAGACCCTCCCACCTTCTACATCCCATGAGTATTTTCTTTCCCCTTCTAAGAAGGCTGAACCATTCACACATTCCACTTATCAGTGTGTGCATACAATTAATGTTTTTTTTTTTGTGACTGGGTTACCTGACAGGATGATATTTTCTAGTTCCATCTAGTTGCCTAAGAATTTTTGAAGTCATTGTTTTTAATGGCTGAGTGAAAATATACCACATTTTCTGTTGAAGGAAATTGGGTTCTTCCAAGCTTCCAGTTATTATAAATAAGGCTACTAGGAACATAGTGAAGCATGTGTCCTTGTTATATGTTGGAGCATCCTTTGGGTATATGCTCAGGAGAGGTATAGCTGGTTCCTCAGGTAGTACTATGTGTTCTTCTCTGAGGAACCACAGACTGAATTCTACAGTGGTTGTACCAGGTTGCAATCCTTACAACAATCTTAAAATCCTCTGTCCTCAACATGAGATGTGATTTTAAATCCAAATCTTGCATTTTAGTGTGATGGGGTATCCAGGATTTGCTGTGGTGGGTGAACTTGGTTCTTTTGATGCCAAGTAGCTTGGTTTCTTACTTAGGTTCCTGCCCTTGCCTTTTGCCATCTGGTTATCTCTGATGTTACTTGGTCTTTCTTTCTCTGAATGGGCTTGTCACTCCTATGGGCCTGTGAGCCTGTGATCTTAGGAAGTAAGAGCACTCCTGGAAGACAGTCTCTCTCTGGGCAGGATTTGGGTACAGCATCCAGAGGTAAGGCTATCTCATAGCCCTCTGTACAAATTCAGATCCTGTTACTATTGAAAAAGAAAGACGTGCATGCTACAGGGACCTGACATAGCTATTTCTTAAGAGACTCTGCCATAGCATGACAATACAGAGTCGAATGCTCACAGTCAACCATTGAACTGAACACAGGGTTTCCAGTGGAGGAGTTAGAGAAAGGATTGAAGGAGCTGAAGTAGTTTGCAACCTCAAAAGAACAATACCAACCAACCAGAGTTCCCTGGGATTAAACCTCCATGCAAAGAATACACATGGACAGACCCATGGCTACAGCTGCATATATAGCACAGGATGGCCTTGTTGGGCACCAATGGGAGGAGAAGCCCTTGGTCCTGCCAAGGCTCCATGCCCCAGTATAAGGGAATGTCAGGGTGGGGAAAGGAAAGGATGGGTGGCTGGGTGGTGAAGCAACCTCATAGGATCGGGGGAGGGGGAGGGAAAGGGGGTAGGGACTTTCAAACTTATTGAATATTGTATTATTTTTAGGAACATGGGTACGTTGTTATCCAAGTAATGGATATGCCAATTAATGTCCAAGTAAGTGTAAGCATTCTTAGTCCTCAAATGTTCATGTATGTGTGTATATGTGTATTTGTATGCTGAAACATTAGAAATTTGCCAGGCAGTGGTATTACATTCCTTTAATCCCAGCACTGGGAGGGAGAGGCACACAGATCTCTTGAATTTGAATCCAGCTTGGTCTACAGAGCAAGTTCTATGACAGTCAAAGGTACATAGAAAAGCCTGTCATAAACAATCAAACAAACAAATAAACAAACATCCAATGTAGCATTGTTTCAGATGTCCCTTCCCTTGTCTAACTGCAACTCAGTATATCAACTGATGAATGTATTTTCAAAAAGTAAGGTGAGAGACTCAGTGAAATAACAATTTTTACACGTATAAAATGTTTTATATTTCCAAAGGACAAGAACATTTCCAATTAGGCTACCTTAAATAATGCCATATACAACAGCGATGAAGCAATACATTCAAAATCTAAAGAGCACAGAATTTTTAGAGATGCTTACAGATAAAAGTAAAAGCTTTCATACATAGTCCTGAGTTCATTTACTATAGTTTCAGTCAGTAAATTACATTGTCTCAAATCTCCCATAATTCTACTTGGATTCCTTATTCAGTTAATATGACAAATCCTAAACTCTGACTACTTTCAATCTAGAACAAAAAGCTTTTTTAATAATCAATCAATCAACTACATAGTTTGTTTTCAATCTATCCTAAATGCAGTTTCTCCTCCTTCTACTACTCCCAGTGCTCTTCACTTTCCTACCAATGGACCTACCACACTGCACCTACTATTCCTTCTGAAAACAACAGTCCTCCCTGGAATATTCACTCAACATGACATAACAAGATATAATAAGACTAAGCACAAACCCTTATATCAAGGCTGATCAAGAAAACCTAGTAGGAAGAAAAGGGTCCTAGGAGGTGAGGAAAGAGTCAAAGACAATCTCCTTACCCCCCCCCATTCCCAGTTTTAGGAGTCCCACAAGTACACTAAGCTGCACAGATAGGACATATATGCAGAGAACCTAGCACATAGCCATGCAGACTCCATTACTGCTGCCTCAGTCTCTGTGAGCCCCTATGAGCTGGACTTAGTTGATGATGTTTGTGGGCCTTGTTCTGGTGTTCTTGACCCCTATAGAGCCCACAATTCTTATCCCACCCCCACCCTGCCCTTTCTATCGCCAAGAGGAGGGCCCTGAAGGAGATCTCCAATTTGGGCTCAAGCAGAGAACTACCACAATCAAACAAACAGAAACAAAATAAAACAAAACAGAAAACCCAGGAACCTGAGATTCCTTAGCTAAAACACAAGCTACAAAGTGAAGCACAGTTATTTAAGAAGAGATTGAATTATTTTTTAACCCATGGACTAGGAAGGGCTAGAAAGAAGTTAGTGAAACAATTATCATAGAAAGAATGATCTAGTGGTAGAGCATGCACGGGGCTCAAGAGTCAGGTCTTTGCACAGTCAAATCTTGCCTCTACATTGGGCTCTGTCTTCAGACCTCAAAGCCCTGGGTGAACAGTGTGTGAAAGACAAATTTAGAAGACATAAGACTGTTGGTTCTGGGGAGGGCAAGCATTTCTTGAAGGGATGGAAAACATAAGCAGCAGTGTTGTGGCAACAAACTAAGGACAGCAGACAAAGTTCAACAGGAACAGCATGTGTTGGCACCTCTCTATGAGAAAACCTTAATGACTTTCATGATGAGCAAATTGGACTGTGGCAAGAGCTAGTGGAAGAAGTTACTAAATGCAATTGGCAGTTTAGAGTCACTAAGTCTGCAGAAACCACACTTGTGATACAATAATCTTAACAAAGTCTCTAAAATTTATAACCTGTTACCTCATCCATCACTGACTCTATAAAAATATACTCTTTTGGCTTTAATGGAATAGTCTCTTATATTTGGACAGTATCAAGATCACAAATGTCACAATATGCCATCATTGCAATCACATTTATTTGATGTTTGGAATGTAGTTTGTGGAATTTAATTTCTGGACTAAAGAAAGGTGTTTAAAAGGATACACTTTGGAATTGTGCTGAAAAAAATTGTTCTATTAATCATTTTATTTGTGTACATTTCAAATGTTATCGCCCTTCCCAGTCTTCCCTCCACGATCGGCCTGCCCCCTCCCCCTGTCCTTTGCTTTTAACAGTATGCTCCCTCCAACCTACTCCCACCTCACCTCTCTAGCATCCCATTTCTCTGAGGCATCAGATCTCCACAGGACCAAGCCCCTCCCCTCTCTGCTATATATGTAGTTGAAGCCAGGGACCAGCCCATGTATACGATTTGGTGGTTTCATCCCTGGGAGCTCTGAGCAGTCTGGTTCGTTGATACTGTTGTTCTTTCTATGGGGTCGCAATCCCCTTCAGCTTCTTTAGCCATTCCCCTCACTCTTCTATTGGGAACCCTAGGCTTAGTCCAATGGTTGACTTCAAGTATCTGCATCTGTGTTAGTGAGGTGCTGCCGGAGCCTCTCAGAGGACCGCTATACCAGGATCCTGTCTGCAAGAACATGATTACTTTTTTTAAAATATGAATTTGTTTTAAATTCTATTCCTGTCAAGCATTAGTCTCCTTATTTGTCTCTAGCTTCATCAGTTAAATAAACATAAAATAATGGAAGATGTGGAATTCTAATAAGTTTATTATGACATATTATGATTCTGAAAGTCCCACCATTTCTCCTTTAATAGCACACATCTGGCTATCATTCAGAATTTCCTGTTTAAGTCACAGTGAAAGTTTTAAGAAAAGCTTTAAGTTTCAATTGTTAAAGATGTCAGGTATTGTCTAAAGGTTGGGGAGACGAAAAACACCAAGTTGACTCGTGAAGGGGCCCATGACTCCAGCTACATGTGTACCAGAGGACAGCCTTATCTAGCATCAGTGGTATGGGAGGCCCTTGGTCCTGTGGAGGCTTGTTGTCCCAGTGTTCAAGGAATTCCAAAGGGATGAGGCAGAAGCTGGTGATTGGGTGGGTGAACATCCTTTTAGAGGCAAAGCAGAGGGGAGATGGGATAGAGGGTATGGGAAGGGAGAACAGGAAGGGGAACAGTATTTTAAATGTAACTAAGTAAAATAACCAATAAAAAATAAATTAACTATCAAACCCTGAAAAAAAAGAGGAATGAACCGTTTAGGATGGCCATGAATCTAGGAGGCAACTTGTTCTCTGATGTGGCTCAGACCAGAAACCTACACTGGGACCTGAAACCTGTGACTATTAGGAAGACACATTTCCAGGGACTCAGGGCTTTTCTAGCTTCCTCTACTTCTACTTCTTTTGTATTTCTCACTTAATTATCCTGTTGTTACCATTCTTTCCCTAGCAAGTCCTTTCTTTGTAAACTGCCTTTTGTACGCCTTTGAAAAACATTTGCCTTTAATTCCTCCGAACAGTATACCTAGGCAGGAATGTGCTATGTTTTCTGAACTGAATTCTTAACTTACACTATTTATCTCAATGAAAATAGTTTATCCCAAAGCAGTCTCTTTATTCGTTTGAAGAAATAGTCTTGTTATTTAAAAATGTGACAGGTTTCTAAGCTCTGTAAGCAGGCTTGTGTAAAGATTTCCCCAGGACTTATTGTTGGTCCCTCTAGAGACTGAAACCCAGAATTAACAAAGACTGATTCAATGCATCCATCACAATCTGTACACAGCAGACAGAGGTAGATGAAAATGAGAGAAAAGGTGAAAGACTGCCTAATTATGAGTTTGTATAATCCCTGGATTCTCCTTACTAGCAAGAGAATGATTCTGTTTTGAATTAGAATGTCATATAAGGGTCCATTGAAGATTTCAGTCACTATAAGTGGTTATACACAGAGAAATATACTGGCAGCCTGTTGAGGTAGTCCAGTTATACCAACGCTCTTGACTGGGGCAAAGAACATATTAACTGACGCTTCTTTTCTCTTAGTTTGTTTCCCTTGTAACGTAGCAAGAAAATCTCCTCTAAGCTTTATCTCCTAGATTTTTAACATTTGTTTCTCCTCGCCTTAAGAGGACTTCTCAGTAGAATATGTGGATATAGATAGATCATATAAATGTAAGTATATACATATATATTCAGATATAAACACAGATACAGATATTGGTCAGTCTTGCTAATATTCATTCCATGCACATGCTACCAGAGAAACATAAAAATATCAGGTAATGTGCTGGGTATGTTTAGAGCCTGTTCTAACACAGTGTGAAAAGAAACAAAAGCTGTAGAGTAATTTGAATAACTGTGTGAGAAGTAAGGAAAATTAAGGCTTAATTAAGGAATTATCAAGCTAACTATGTTATTTATTACCATGGCACATATTTTTAGTAGTTTCATCTCTCAGCTAATTTGCCAGAGTGAGGACTAAGGAAGAATTATAGTCCTTTACACATTCCACCAATGCCATTTGATGTCCTTTTGATTGGCTTTAGTTACAATGGCTAAAGTAAAAGACTCCAGGTTCTTTTTAGCTAGCTACTCAGATAGCTGCCACAATTATTTCTCCTTCATCCTGATCAGGCCTTCCCTTTAATGTAGAAATAGTGACAAAGCTGCCTCACCAGCTCTTTCCAGAGTCTTTTGTTTGATAAACAGGTTTGTCAGCATTGTCTCCTTGCAGAATTTTTATTTTTCTATACACGTTGAACACTACACAAAATTCCAATAGCAATACCTAGTGTTTTTGGAGGTAGGGTGTTCAGCCCTCTGTAGAGGGTTCTTTGCATAGGTCTATAATTTCCACTTGAGACAGAATGTTTTACATTTTGGGTCTGCACTATTTTAAGGCAATGTCAAGCTATTCCACCAGCATTGGAGTGATGAGTATCTTTGAGGCAACATTTTTTATGATCATACCTCCATCAGCACTAGGGGGATATATTCAAAACGGTTCTATCAGTGTCCAGACAGAACTGAAGGCATAGTACAAATTCTACATTCATGCAACTACTGTACTGTACTTGTTATTATTCATTGACCACACTGGTTCTGTATTTATTCTTATATGACTGGTTTGTCTTGGATCTCAACAAGAAAAAATATTGTGGAAAACTATTTTTCTTTTAAAATTTGGTTCTTCAAGGCAGGGTCTTTCTGCATAGCTCTGGTAGACTTTTTATTACAGAGCCCAAATTCACCTCCAACTCATTGCAATCCTCCTGTGTCAGCCTCTCCAAGTATTGGTATTACAAATTTGTGCTACCATTCTTGGTTTAGGAATGAGTTTTTAAATTAATGATAGAAGGAATAAAATTGTAAAAAGTGAACTATATGGCAAGCAATAAATTAAACCAACCCTATGGGCAGGACCTATGTGGCTATGCTTCTTCAAAGTTTGACCATATTCTACTCCAACATCTGCCTTTTGCCTTTGCACTGGATTATTTATAATTATTTATATTACCCTTTGGAAATATTGACCCGTATATTTTACTCAATAATTCTGTTTGATGATTAATATGTTGTTTGTAGGGATGAAAAATGCCACTAACAACTCCATTTTATCTTCATTTTCTTGTGCTTGAGTATTCGTGCAGCACAGAAACTTGTATCTTTCCTACACACAGGGAGTGAAAATAGACAGAGCAATAACACTAGATATCCTTAGGTATCCTACTGAGAATATTTAAAGCCTGTTGTAAAATAGTGTGAAAAGGAACAAAAAAAGGCAGAGTAATTTGAATAACTGTGAATAATCGAAACATCCTGGAAAAAAATCATACTAATGACTTAATATTCCATATGGTAGTCACATAACACCCAATTCTGTTCCGTGCACTATAATACATGAGCCTGATTATATAAATTATGTGTTTTCCCAGAGGACTATGATATTTCATGTTATTATAAACAGTTTCCTGAAAGAAACTGATAAATTATGTATATTATTTCAAGTCATAAAATACTATCAATTACACTCAATTTAAAACAGGAAGAAAGATTGGCTGACTGCCAAATATGCCATTCCTCTTTGAATGTAATTGTGAATTTAACTGCAACATAGAGCCCATTAAATAACCACTGTAAACTATTAACATACCGCTACTTTATCTTTTATCCAAGAAACATTTAAATTTCAGCTTCATGACTATTGTTGAACAGATACATGGGTGTAATATTTTTAATCAAATAATCTGTAAAAATACTTTTTCTTCGAAAGAAATATTTTAAGCTCCTTTCTCTTTTTGATGGAAACTCTAAAGCCAGAAGATTCATTTTTTAGGGTAGTATAATGTATGTATGTATGTATGTATGTATGTATGTATGTATGTATGTATTTATTTATTTCCAACATTATAGCTGTATTTAGTTTACTTACCTTCAGTATTGGTTTTATCCCCTTTTTAAAAATTGGATATTTTATTTATTTACCTTTCAAATGTTATCCCCTTTCCCTTTTCCCCCATCCAGAAACCCTCTATCCCCTCCCCATCTCCCTGCTTTTATGAGGGTGCTCCCCCACCCATTTCTGCCTCCCATCCCTAGCATTGCCCTACACTGGGGCATCAAGCCTTCTTAGGACCAAGGACCTCTCCTCCTGTCGATGTCGGACAAGACCATGCTCTACTACATTGGCAAATGGAGCCATAGGTCCCTCCATTTGTACTCTTTGGTTGGTGGTTTAGTCCTTGAGAGCTCTAAGGGGAGGAGGGTGGTGGCTGGTTGGTTGATATTATTGTTTTTCCTATGGAGTTGCAAACCCCTTGACCTCTTTCAGTCCTTTCTCTAACTCCTCCACTGGGGACCCCGTGCTCAGTCCAATGGTTGACTGTGAGCATCTGCCTCTGTGTTTGTCAGACTCTGGCAGAGCCTCTCAGGAGACAGGTATATCAGGCTCCTGTCAGCAAGCACTTCTTGGCATCAGCAATAGTGTATGGGTTTGGTATCTTTATATGCGATGGATCCCCAGGTTGGGCAGTTTCTGCTCAACACTTTGTATCTATATTTCCTTTAGACAGGAGCAATTCTGGATTTAAATTTTGGAGATGAGTAGGTGACAACATCCTTAAAAACAATGACTTCATGAAATTATTAGGCAAATAGCTGGAACTAGAAAAAATTATCCTGAGTGCAGTAACCCAGTCACAAAAGAACACACAAGGTATGCACTCACTGATAAGTGTATCCTAAAAGTGCCCTAAAGCTGATAAGTGGCCTAAAACTTGGAATACCCAAGATAAAATTCAAAGACCATATGAAGCTCAAGAAGAAGGAAGACCAAAGTGTGGAGGCTACAGTCCTTCTTAGAAGGGAAAACAAAAGTACTCACAGGAAGCATAGGGTGGAAGGGCCTTAGGAGAAATAAAGGAGTTGGAGGGGGGGAAAAGGAGAGCAGGATCAGGTATGGGAGGAGGCAGGGATGATAGACAGAGGGTCAGGATTTTGAACAGATGTGTGTAGCAATGGGGATGGGGAACTGGGCTTAGCCATCAGGAAGTCCCAGATGCCAGGAAAACAAGAGGCTCCCAGGACTCAACAGGGATAACATTAGCTGAAATTCTCAACAAAGTGGAGAGAGAAACTGTAGAGACAATATCCAGAAGTTAGTCATAGCAGAAGATTCATTTTTTTGTACTGTAATCTTTTTTTTCTTTTTCTTTTTTTCTATTAACTTGAGTATTTCTTATTTAAATTTCGAATGTTATTCCCTTTCCCGGTTTCCGGGCCAACATCCCCCTAGCTCTCCCCTTCTTTATGGGTGTTCCCCTCCCCATCCTCTCCCCATTACTGCCCTCCCCCCAGCAATCAAGTTCACTGGGGGTTCAGTCTTAGCAGGACCAAGGGCTTCCCCTTCCACTGGTGATCTTACTAGGCTATTCCTTGCTACCTATGAGGTTAGAGTCCAGGGTTAGTCCATGTATAGTCTTCAGGTAGTGACTTAGTCCCTGGAAGCTCTGGTTGCTTGGCATTATTGTTCATATGGGGTCTCAAGCCCCTTCAAGCTCTTCCAGTCCTTTCTCTGATTCCTTCAACGGGGGTCCTGTCTCAGTTCAGTGGTTTGCTGCTGGCCTATGTATTTGCTCTTCTGGCTGTGTCTCTCAGGAGAGATCTACATCCGGTTCCTGACGGCCTGCACTTCTTTGCTTCATCCATCTTGTCTAATTGCGTGGCTGTATATGTATGGGCCACATGTGGGGCAAGCTCTGAATGGGTGTTCCTTCTGTGTCTGTTTTAATCTTTGCCTCTCTATTCCCTGCCAAGGATATTCTTGTTTCCCTTTTAAAGAAGGAGTGAAGCATTCACATTTTGATCATCCATCTTGAGTTTCATGTGTTCTGTGCATCTAGGGTAATTCAAGCATTTGGGCTAATAGCCACTTACCAATGAGTGCATGCCATGTGTGTTTTTCTGTGATTGGGTTACTTCACTCAGGATGATATTTTCCAGTTCCAACCATTTGCCTATGAATTTCATAAAGTCATTGTTTTTGATAGCTGAGTAATATTCCATTGTGTAGATATACTACATTTTCTGTATCCATTCCTCTGTTGAAGGGCATCTGGGTTCTTTCCAGCTTCTGGCTATTATAAATAAGGCTGCTATGAACATAGTGGAGCACGTGTCTTTTTTATATGTTGGGGCATCTTTTGGGTATATGCCCAAGAGATGTATAGCTGGGTCCTCAGGTAGTGAAATGTCCAATTTTCTGAGGAACCTCCAGACTGATTTCCAGAATGGTTGTACCAGTCTGCAATCCCTACAATGGAGGAATGTTCCTCTTTCTCCACATCCTTGCCAGCATTTGCTGTCACCTGAGTTTTTTTGTTTGTTTGTTTTGTTTTTGTTTTTGGAGTTCTGTAGGCTTCTTTTATGTTTATGGGCATTTCTTCCTTTAGGTTAGGGAAGTTTTCTTTTATAATTTTGTTGAAGATATTTACTGTCTCTTGAAGTTGAAAATCTTTGCGGTCTTCTATACCTATCATCCTTATGTTTGAACTTCTCACTCCGTCCTGGATTTCCTGGATGCTTTGTATTGTGAGCTTTTTGCATTTTACATTTTCTTTGACATTTGTGTCATTTGTGTCTATGGTGTCTTCTGCCTCCAAGGTTCTCATTTCTATTATCTTGTATTCTGTTGGCAATACTTGGGTCTATGACTCCTGATCTCTTTCCTAGGTTTTCTATCTCTAGGGTTGTCTCCCTTTCTGATTTTTTATTGTCTCTATTTCCATTTTGTTTTTACATTTTTTTTATTAACTTAAGTATTTCTTATTTACATTTCGAGTGTTATTCCCTTTCCCGGTTTCTGGGCCAACATCCCTCTCCCCTTCATGGGTGTTCCCTTCCCCATCCTACCCCCATTGCCGCCCTCCCCCCAACAATCGCGTTAGTCTTAGCAGGACCCAGGGCTTCCCCTTACACTGATGATCTTACTAGGATATTCAATGCTACCTATGAGGTCAGAGTTGAGGGTCAGTCCATGTATAGTCTTTAGGTAGTGGCTTAGTCCCTGGAAGCTCTGGTTGCTTGGCATTGTTATTCATATGGGGTCTCAAGCCCCTTCAAGCTCTTCCAGTTCTTTCTCTGATTCCTTCAACGTGGGTTCTATTCTCAGTTCAGTGGTTTGCTGCTGGTCTTCGCCTCAGTATTTGCTGTTCTGGCTGTGTCTCTCAGGAGAAATCTACATCCGGCTCCTGTCGGCCTGCACTTCTTTGCTTCATCCATCTTGTCTAATTGGGTGGCGGTATATGTATGGGCCACATGTGGGGCAGGCTCTGAATGGGTGTTCCTTCTGTGTCTGTTTTAATCTTTGCCTCTCTATTCCCTGCCAAGGGTATTCTTGTTCCCCTTTTAAAGAAGGGGTGAAGCATTCACATTTGATCGTCCGTCTAGAGTTTTATGTGTTCTATGCATCTAGGGTAATTCAAGCATTTGGGCTAATAGCCACTTATCAATGAGTGCATACCATGTGTGTTTTTCTGTGATTTGGGTTACCTCACTCAGGATGATATTTTCCCGTTCCAACCATTTGTCTATGAATTTCATAAAGGCATTGTTTTTGATAGCTGAGTAATATTCCATTGTGTAGATGTACCACATTTTCTGTATCCATTCCTTTGTTGAAGGGCATCTGGGTTCTTTCCATTTTCTGGCTATTATAAATAAGGATGCGATGAACATAGTGGAGCACGTGTCTCTTTTATATGTTGAGGCATCTTTTGGGTATATGCCCAAGAGAGGTATAGCTGGATCCTCAGGCAGTTCAATGTCCAATTTTCTGAGGAACCTCCAGACTGATTTCCAGAATGGTTGTACCAGTCTACAATCCCACCAACAATGGAGGAGTGTTCCTCTTTCTCCACATCCTCGCCAGCATTTGCTGTCACCTGAGTTTTTGATCTTAGCCATTCTCACTGGTGTGAGGTGAAATCTCAGGGCTGTTTTCATTTGCATTTCCCTTATGACTAAAGATGTTGAACATTTCTTCAGGTGTTTCTCAGCCATTCGGCATTCCTCAACTGTGAATTCGTTGTTTAGCTCTGAACCCCATTTTTAATAGAGTTATTTGTCTCCTTGTGGTCTAACTTCTTGAGTTCTTTGTATATTTTGGATATAAGGCCTCTATCTGTTGTAGGATTGGTAAAGATCTTTTCCCAATCTCTTGGTTGCCGTTTTGTCCTAACCACAGTGTCCTTTGCCTTACAGAAGCTTTGCAGTTTTATGAGATCCCATTTGTCGATTCTTGATCTTAGAGCATAAGCCATTGGTGTTTTGTTCAGGAAATTTTTTCCAGTGCCCATGTGTTCGAGATGCTGCCCTAGTTTTTATTCTATTAGTTTGAGTGTATCTGGTTCGATGTGGAGGTCCTTGATCCACTTGCACTTAATCTTTTTACAGGGTGATAAGCAGGGATCGATCTGCATTCTTTTACATGTTGACCTCCAGTTGAACCAGCACCATTTGCTGAAAATGCTATCTTTTTTCCATTGGATGGTTTTGGCTCCTTTGTCAAAAATCAAGTGACCATAGGTGTGTGGGTTCATTTCTGGGTCTTCAATTCTGTTCCACTGCTCTATCTGTCTGTCTCTGTACCAATACCATGCAGTTTTTATCACTATTGCTCTGTAATACTGCTTGAGTTCAGGGATAGTGATTCCCCCTGAAGTCCTTTTATTGTTGAGGATAGTTTTAGCTATCCTGGGTTTTTTGTTATTCCAGATGAATTTGCGAATTGTTCTGTCTAACTCTTTGAAGAATTGGATTGGTATTTTGATGGGGATTGCATTGAATCTGTAGATCGTTTTTGGTAAAATGGCCATTTTCCCTATATTAATCCTGCCAATCCATGAGCATGGGAGATCTTTCCAACTTCTGAGGTCTTCTTCAATTTCTTTCTTCAGAGGCTTGAAGTTCTTATTGTACAGATCTTTTACTTGCTTGGTTAAAGTCACACCGAGGTACTTTATAATATTTGGGACTATTATGAAGGGTGTCGCTTCCCTAGTTTCTTTCTCGGCTCTTTTCTCTTTTGTGTAGGGGAAGGCTAGTGATTTATTTCAGTTAATTTTATACCCACTCACTTTGCCGAAGTTGTTTATCAGCTTTAGTAGTTCTCTGGTGGAACTTTTGGGATCACTTAAATATACTATTATATCATCTGCAAATAGTGATATTTTGACTTCTTTTCCAATCTGTATCCCTTGATCTCCTTTTGTTGTCTGATTACTCTGGCTAGAACTTCAAGAACTATATTGAATAAGTAGGGAGAGAGTGGGCAGCCTCGTCTAGTCCCTGATTTTAGTGGGATTGCTTCAAGTTTCTCTCCATTTAGTTTAATGTTAGCAACTGGTTTGCTGTATATGGCTTTTACTATGTTTAGGTATGGGCCTTAAATTCCTATTCTTTCCAGGACTTTTATCATGAAGGGGTGTTGAATTTTGTCAAATGCTTTCTTGGCAAGAAGATTCATTTTTTTTATTAACTCGAGTATTTCTTATATACATTTCGAGTGTTATTCCCTTTCCCGGTTTCCGGGCAAACATCCCCCTCCCCCCTCCCCTTCCTTATGGGTGTTCCCCTCCCAACCCTCCCACCATTGCCGCCCTCCCCCCATAGACTAGTTCACTGGGGGTTCAGTCTTAGCAGGACCCAGGGCTTCCCCTTCCACTGGTGCTCTTACTAGGATATTCATTGCTACCTATGGGGTCAGAGTCCAGGGTCAGTCCATGTATAGTCTTTAGGTAGTGGCTTAGTCCCTGGAAGCTCTGGTTGCTTGGCATTGTTGTACTTTTGGGGTCTCGAGCCCCTTCAAGCTCTTCCAGTTCTTTCTCTGATTCCTTCAATAGGGGACCTATTCTCAGTTCAGTGGTTTGCTGCTGGCATTTGCCTCTGTATTTGCTGTATTCTGGCTGTGTCTCTCAGGAGCGATCTACATCCGGCTCCTGTCGGTCTGCACTTCTTTGCTTCATCCATCTTGTCTAATTGGGTGGCTGTATATGTATGGGCCACATGTGGGGCAGGCTCTGAATGGGTGTTCCTTAAGTCTCTGATTTAATCTTTGCCTCTCCCTTCCCTGCCAAGGGTATTCTTTTTCCTCATTTAAAGAAGGAGTGAAGCATTCACATTTTGATCATCCGTCTTGAGTTTCGTTTGTTCTAGGGATCTAGGGTAATTCAAGCATTTGGGCTAATAGCCACTTATCAATGAGTGCATACCATGTATGTCTTTCTGTGATTGGGTTAGCTCACTCAGGATGATATTTTCCAGTTCCAACCATTTGCCTACGAATTTCATAAACTCGTTGTTTTTGATAGCTGAGTAATATTCCATTGTGTAGATGTACCACATTTTCTGTATCCATTCCTGTGTTGAAGGGCATCTGGGTTCTTTCCAGTTTCTGGCTATTATAAATAAGGCTGCAATGAACATAGTGGAGCACGTGTCTCTTTTATATGTTGAGGCATCTTTTGGGTATATGCCCAAGAGAGGTATAGCTGGATCCTCAGGCAGTTCAATGTCCAATTTTCTGAGGAACCTCCAGACTGATTTCCAGAATGGTTTTACCAGTCTGCAATCCCACCAACAATGGAGGAGTGTTCCTCTTTCTCCACATCCTCGCCAGCATCTGCTGTCACCTGAGTTTTTGATCTTAGCCAATCGCACAGGTGTGAGGTGAAATCTCAGGGTTGTTTTGATTTGCATTTCCCTTATGACTAAAGATGTTCTACATTTCTTTAGGTGTTTCTCAGCCATTCGGCATTCCTCAGCTGTGAATTCTTTGTTTAGCTCTGAACCCCATTTTTTAATAGGGTTATTTGTTTCCCTGCGGTCTAACTTCTTCAGTTCTTTGTATATTTTGGATATAAGGCCTCTATCTGTTGTAGGATTGGTAAAGATCTTTTCCCAATCTGTTGGTTGCCGTTTTGTCCTAACCACAGTGTCCTTTGCCTTACAGAAGCTTTGCAGTTTTATGAGATCCCATTTGTAGATTCTTGATCTTAGAGCATAAGCCATTGCTGTTTTGTTCAGGAAATTTTTTCCAGTGCCCATGTGTTCGAGATGCTGCCCTAGTTTTTATTCTATTAGTTTGAGTGTATCTGGTTCGATGTGGAGGTCCTTGATCCACTTGCACTTAATCTTTTTACAGGGTGATAAGCAGGGATCGATCTGCATTCTTCTACATGTTGCCCTCCAGTTGAACCAGCACCATTTGCTGAAAATGCTATCTTTTTTCCATTGGATGGTTTTGGCTCCTTTGTCAAAAATCAAGTGACCATAGGTGTGTGGGTTCATTTCTGGGTCTTCAATTCTATTCCATTGGTCTATCTGTCTGTCTCTGTACCAATACCATGCAGTTTTTATCACTATTGCCCTGTAATACTGCTTGAGTTCAGGGATAGTGATTCCCCCTGAAGTCCTTTTATTGTTGAGGATAGTTTTTGAATTTTGTCAAATGCTTTCTCAGCATCTAATGAAATGATCATGTGGTTCTGTTCTTTCAGTTTGTTTATATAATGGATCACGTTGATGGTTTTCCGTATATTAAACCATCCCTGTATGCCTGGGATGAAGCCTTCTTGATCATGGTGGATGATTGTTTTGATGTGCTCTTGAATTCGGTTTGCCAGAATTTTATTGAGTATTTTTGCGACGATATTCATAAGGGAAATTGGTCTGAAGTTCTCTTTCTTTGTTGTGTCTTTGTGTGGTTTAGGTATAAGTGTAATTGTAGCTTCGTAGAAGGAATTCGGTAGGGCTCCATCTGTTTCAATTTTGTGGAATAGGTTGGATAATATTGGTATGAGGTCTTCTATGAAGGTTTGATAGAATTCTGCACTAAACCCGTCTGGACCTGTGCTCTTTTTGGTTGGGAGACCTTTAATGACTGCTTCTATTTCCTTAGGAGTTATGGGGTTGTTTAACTGGTTTATCTGTTCCTGATTTAACTTCGATACCTGGTATCTGTCTAGGAAATTGTCCATTTCCTGAAGATTTTCAAATTTTGTTGAATATAGGTTTTTATAGTAAGATCTGATGATTTTTCAATTTCCTCTGAATCTGTAGTTATGTCTCACTTTTCATTTCTGATTTTGTTAATTTGGACGCACTCTCTGTGTCCTCTCATTAGTCTGGCTAAGGGTTTATCTATCTTGTTGATTTTCTCAAAGAACCAACTTTTGGTTCTGTTGATTCTTTCTATGGTCCTTTTTGTTTCTACTTGGTTGATTTCAGCTCTGAGTTTGATTATTTCCTGCCTTCTACTCCTCCTGGGTGTATTTGCTTCTTTTTGTTCTAGAGCTTTTAGGTGTGCTGTCAAGCTGCTGACATATGCTCTTTCCTGTTTCTTTCTGCAGGCACTCAGCGCTATGAGTTTTCCTCTTAGCACAGCTTTCATTGTGTCCCATAAGTTTGGGTATGTTGTATCTTCATTTTCATTAAATTCTAAAAAGTTTTTAATTTCTTTCTTTATTTCTTCCTTGACCAGGTTATCATTGAGTAGAGCATTGTTCAATTTCCACGTATATGTGGGCATTCTTCCCTTATTGTTATTGAAGACCAGTTTTAGGCCGTGGTGGTCCGATAGCACGCATGGGATTATTTCTATCTTTCTGTACCTGTTGAGGCCCGTTTTTTGACCAATTATATGGTCAATTTTGGAGAAAGTACCATGAGGAGCTGAGAAGAAGGTATATCCTTTTGCTTTAGGATAGAATGTTCTATAAATATCCGTTAAGTCCATTTGGCTCATGACTTCTCTTAGTCTGTCGACATCACTGTTTAATTTCTGTTTCCATGATCTGTCCATTGATGAGAGTGGTGTGTTGAAATCTCCCACTATTATTGTGTGAGGTGCAATGTGTGTTTTGAGCTTTAGTAAGGTTTCTTTTACGTATGTAGGTGCCCTTGTATTTGGGGCATAGATATTTAGGATTGAGAGTTCATCTTGGTGGATTTTTCCTTTGATGAATATGAAGTGTCCTTCCTTATCTTTTTTGATGACTTTTAGTTGGAAATTGATTTTATTTGATATTAGAATGGCTACTCCAGCTTGCTTCTTCTGACCATTTGCTTGGAAAGTTGTTTTCCAGCCTTTCACTCTGAGGTAGTGTCTGTCTTTGTCTCTGAGGTGTGTTTCCTGTAGGCAGCAGAATGCAGGGTCCTCGTTGCGTATCCAGTTTGTTAATCTATGTCTTTTTATTGGGGAGTTGAGGCCATTGATATTGAGAGATATTAAGGAATAGTGATTATTGTTTCCCTTCATATTCATATTTGGATGTGAGGTTATGTTTGTGTGCTTTCATTCTCTTTGTTTTGTTGCCAAGACGATTAGTTTCTTGCTTCTTCTAGGGTATAGCTTGCCTCCTTATGTTGGGCTTTACCATTTATTATCCTTTGTAGTGCTGGATTTGTAGAAAGATATTGTGTAAATTTGGTTTTGTCATGGAATATCTTGGTTTCTCCATCAATGTTAATTGAGAGTTTTGCTGGATACAGTAACCTGGGCTGGCATTTGTGTTCTCTTAGGGTCTGTATGACATCAGTCCAGGATCTTCTGGCCTTCATAGTTTCTGGCGAGAAGTCTGGTGTGATTCTGATAGGTCTCCCTTTATATGTTACTTGACCTTTTTCCCTTACTGCTTTTAATATTCTTTCTTTATTTTGTGCGTTTGGTGTTTTGACAATTATGTGACGGGAGGTGTTTCTTTTCTGGTCCAATCTATTTGGAGTTCTGTAGGCTTCTTGTATGTCTATGGGTATCTCTTTTTTTAGGTTAGGGAAGTTTTCTTCTATGATTTTGTTGAAGATATTTACTGGTCCTTTGAGCTGGGAGTCTTCACTCTCTTCTATACCTATTATCCTTAGGTTTGATCTTCTCATTGAGTCCTGGATTTCCTGTATGTTTTGGACCAGTAGCTTTTTCCGCTTTACATTATCTTTGACAGTTGAGTCAATGATTTCTATGGAATCTTCTGCTCCTGAGATTCTCTCTTCCATCTCTTGTATTCTGTTGGTGAAGCTTGTATCTACAGCTCCTTGTCTCTTCTTTTGGTTTTCTATATCCAGGGTTGTTTCCATGTGTTCTTTCTTGATTGCTTCTATTTCCATTTTTAATTCCTTCAACTGTTTGATTGTGTTTTCCTGGAATTCTTTCAGGGATTTTTGCGATTCCTCTCTGTAGGCTTCTACTTGTTTATTAATGTTTTCCTGTGTTTCCCTAAGTGTGTTCATGTCTTTCTTGAAGTCCTCCAGCATCATGATCAAAACGATTTTGAAACTAGATCTTGCTCTTCTGGTGTGTTTGGATATTCCATGTTTGTTTTGGTGGGAGAATTGGGCTCCGATGATGGCATGTAGTCTTGGTTTCTGTTGCTTGGGTTCCTGCGCTTGCCTCTCGCCATCAGATTATCTCTAGTGTTACTTTGTTCTGATATTTCTGACAGTGGCTAGACTGTCCTATAAGCCTGTGTGTCAGGAGTGCTGTAGACCTGTTTTCCTCTCTTTCAGTCAGTTATGGGGACAGAGTGTTCTGCTTTCGGGCGTGTAGTTTTTCCTCTCTACAGGTCTTCAGCTGTTCCTGTGGGCCTGTGTCTTGAGTTCACCAGGCAGCTTTCTTGCAGCAGAAAATTTGGTCTTACCTGTGGTCCCGAGGCTCAAGTTCGCTCGTGGGGTGCTGCCCAGGGGCTCTCTGCAGCGGCAGCAACCAGGAAGACCTGTGCCGCCCCTTCCGGGAGCTTCAGTGCACCAGGGTTCCAGATGGTCTTTGGCTTTTTCCTCTGGCGTCCGAGATGTGTGTGCAGGGAGCAGTCTCTTCTGGTTTCCCAGGCTTGTCTGCCTCTCTGAAGGTTTAGCTCTCCCTCCCACGGGATTTGGGTGCAGAGAACTGTTTATCAGGTCTGTTTCTTTCAGGTTTCCGCGGTGTTCAGGCAGGTGTCCTGCTGCTCCTGGGCCCTCCCCCACGGGAGCCCAGAGGCCTTATACAGTTTCCTCCTGGGCCAGGGATGTGGGCAGGGGTGAGCAGTGTTGGTGGTCTCTTCCGCTCTGCAGCCTCAGGAGTGCCCACCTGACCAGGCGGTTGGGTCTCTCTCTCACCGGGTCTGGGAGCAGAGAGCGGCTGCGGGCTGGGATCCGAGGGTGTGGGACTTCCGGTAAACACAGAACGTGCCCGGTCCTAGAGAAATTCTGCTTCCGTGTGTCCCAAGCTCACCAGGCAGCTTTCTTGCAGCAGAAAATTTGGTCTTACCTGTGGTCCCGAGGCTCAGGTTCGCTCGTGGGGTGCTGCCCAGGGGCTCTCTGCAGCGGCAGCAACCAGGAAGACCTGTGCCGCCCCTTCCGGGAGCCTCAGTGCACCAGGGTTCCAGATGGTCTTTGGCTTTTTCCTCTGGCGTCCGAGATGTGTGTGCAGGGAGCAGTCTCTTCTGGTTTCCCAGGCTTGTCTGCCTCTCTGAAGGTTTAGCTCTCCCTCCCACGGGATTTGGGTGCAGAGACCTGTTTATCCGGTCTGTTTCTTTCAGGTTCCGGTGGTGTCTCAGGCAGGTGGCCTGCCGGTCCTGGGCCCTCCCCCACGGGGGCCCAGAGGCCTTATACAGTTTCCTCCTGGGCCAGGGATGTGGGCAGGGGTGAGCAGTGTTGGTGGTCTCTTCTGCTCTGCAGCCTCAGGAGTCAGAAGATTCATTTTTAATTGGCTCTTTAAGCTTTTCTAGTTTCTTTATTTTGATCAGAAACTGAATAGCTTCATTCATGAGAGAAGAAATAGAGTCTTTTCCCTCCATAGGTAGGGACAGGTAGCTGCAGAAACCCATCATTTCACCAAGGCTCTGGTAGTATGGGAATTTTTTCGTAGGGTATGAAAAAGTGACGAATGGCTTAATTTCATATAAATAATTTTTGTCTAATACAGAAGGAGACCTTTTTTTGAAATACCATATTAGAAAGTTCTCCTGTTTGTTTAGTTCAGTGGCTAAAGCTTATAAGGTCACGACTTCTGATGATTAGAACTTTCACGAGGGCTACATATGTGTGATGGCTTCCTGTAAACCCAAGCCTCAAAGTGAAGAGACAGGGACATTTGCCCAGGAGAAGGAGGTTAGCTTGACTAACTTCCAGTTCATGGAGAGACCTTGCCTTAATAAATAGAGTCAAAAGATTTCATGTAAGACACCCAATGTCATTTTAGGCCTCTATGTTTTTATATGAACACATATGAATATACAGGCATGCAAAATATTTCTCACACTGTCGTTTAGAATGAAAAGAAAAAGAAAAAGAAAAAAAGAAACAACTAAGAACTTCGCTGTGTGAGGCAGAACTGCCTCTGAGAGAAAGGCCTGGAAGCTGTCCCATTAATAATCATGAGGATCTTGAGTAGTGATGGTACTGAGAGGACTCTGGCGAGAATTTAATTCCTCTAAAAGGGCTAATGGTATGTCATGGGTCATTGCATTCAGTTCTCATAGAGCTCTGTATGTTGTCTTGTAACTTGACCTCAGACAAGTGAGAACTGACCTGAATTGGGAGCCGCAGTACTTGTTCGGATAGCTGTATATTATCTCTCATACTCTAGCAGAAACACAAGGCGATTTTTAGAAGAATGACAACACCTCGCTTTTCCTTCAGTTAGTTTTCTAAGTGGTACAGTTTATAGCAAATGAATAGTCTTTTTTTGTTTGTTATAATGAAAATCGGATATGTGCTTCTAAATCTTACCAATGTAGTTGCTAAAGAAAGTGTGTAGTTTTCTGATAACTTTCTTTTCCCAATGCTAACATGTTAAGGAAAGGAATGTGGTACAGAACCTGCAAAGGAATAAACTGACACCATGCATAAGAGCGCATGTAATAGTATTTGCTGTTATGTTATGAGTATCCAGTACGGCAGCAATGAGATCTAATAGAAGATCATGTTGTATCTTGATGAGATTTCTAAACTTGTTTTGTAATGGCACATTGTGATAAAAGAGAACATGGAGTAAACTTGTCTGTTAGGGTGATTGTGGTTCTTGATTTTATTGATAAAGAAAACAGAGATTATAGTAGTTTTGGAACTGACTTAGCAATGAACTGTGCCATCTGCTCTCTGTTGACACAACATGAGGGAGAAGTGAAGAAACATCATTAATTTTTCATGTTTTGATAGCTTACAAGAAAATCAAGCCTCTTACCTCCTATGAAGTCAATTTGCTGTTCTACTGGTGAATCATTTCTTAACAATACATTTTCTAAACATAATGACTTTGCCACTGTGAAACATATATTCTCTTATTTCCTGGTCTCCACATGCATTCTCATAATTAATAATTAAACAGGCCTTGTGTTCTAATTCTGAGTAAGTCATTAAATTGTGTTAGATCTTTGAAGAGTAATATTGTATATAAAATATGAAATATTTCATTAAGACTTTGAACTGAATTTTTGCCTGTGAACTATGACATATTAAATTTACCAATATTCAATTATTCATTGTAACAATTACTTGATTAGTAAATAATTTTATCATAACCAATTTATCTATATTAATAATAGTGATCAGTGAACAATATCTTAATAGCATTTAGTCAGTATGTTAGGCTTGATGAGAAGAGGTATAACTAATACGTAAATGAAATCTAAAATATTAGCTCCAATTTCTATTGTGTAGTTTTATTTGAAACCACATATATTGAATTCAATGTAATTGTGTTCCTCATTTACTTATAAACTTAATACATTAATATTTTTCAAGCAGAAAATTTTCTCATAACCACCCCTAACATTTAATATCACAGAGAATGTTTACACTCAATTCCATGAAGACTGATAGATATTTTTATATGTAAAAATACTTCAGAGTCTTAATTTGAATTTACTATCTTTTAATAATCATCCCAACCTGTAGTCAAAATGTGTGATACTAATATTTTAAGTCACCCTCATGGGAAATACAGCACGATGTCCTTTTGTAATATTATCTTGTTGTAATATAGAATATGACTTGTAAAATATTTCATTAAATTGATATGACACATCAGGTATAATCAATTTCTCCACCATAATTACACATATGTCCTATAATATGAATCTCCCATTAATTGAGAAGTTTTATCCAAATAATGTACTTTAGACTTCTTTTAAGTTTATGTTAAATAGCTTTAAATACTTTATTCATTCTCTGCTCCTTCGGCTGTTTTTAAATAGCCACACACAAATGCAACATGAGTTTGTAGAAAGAAATAATGTTGTTCCCATTCTGCACATTTGACTCATCACAAAAAAAAATCACATGAAATTTTCAAGTCCTCCAACTTCTTTGATTCCCTTAGGAAACATGAGTCATCTTCATACTCAGAATTATTCAGGTAACATTATGGAGGTGAACATCTTTAAATTAAAAACATACAACAATCATATATTCTTGTCTTTTAGGGGAGAACATTAGATATATTAAAATGTTTTTATGAGTGAATTGTTTCATGCGCATTTAAATTTTAAGCTTGAGTTTAGACATGTCCACAACCTACAGACCAACATATTAACGTTTCACTGAAATGGATATTATAGTCTAAAAAATTAGTAAACTTCTTCCAATATTGATTACAAAATTTAGATTTACAGGTAATTGAAATAATAATTTTCTTTTTTGTTTTGGAAGTATTTCCCATTCTACTGAGAACTGAAAACCTAAGTTTCATTCTGTACATATTAAAACATTCAAAGTTCAGCATGCTAACTTGGCAGTTAGCTACATTCATTCATAAATTTGCTCCTTCATTTAGCAATTCATTTTAATAAATATTTGCATTTACTTAACAGGCATTGGGGATTACAACAGGTATAAACTGCTATAGACTAAAAGTAAGTGGGAAATGAATAAATTCATTGAGTAGCCAATCATGGAGTAAGGCATATGTGATATTAGAGGCTGTCAAGTATTGGCATGAGTGTATTAATATGGAGTCAAGTCAAAAAAGCTATAAACAGAACAAATCTTTGAATAATGGCTGGAATTATCTATGCTACAAGCAGTCTCATCACCGAAAAGCTGTAATTTTTCAGGTGTGAAAAAATTCATTGAATGATTACAGAGTAAATGGAGCATATGTGTTCTGCACATATGAAAAAAGTTGTTATTAAATTTATTTCAGGTTTTGTGTGTGTGTGTTACTAGTTCCCACTCTGTTACCGATAGTACATTGAACTTCCAGGCTTCAAATGACCCTTCCATTTTCAATGTACCTCGGTTTGCCTTATATAAGTGCACAACAGGACTTTTTAATTTAGAAAGCAATCAGTCTCACTTGGGTCATTAATATCTCTGCTTGCCATCTACATTTAGCATTTACACTGAAACAAAATTATAAATCCCATTTATTTACTTACCTGTACCTTTCCTTTTCCTCAGCAGATGAGAAACAAGCCTGAGGTTGGCCTCTTCTACATAAACATGGGCGCGCGCGCGCGCGCACACACACACACACGCACACACACACACACGCACACACACACACACACACACGCACACACACACACACACACGCACACACACACACACGCACACACACACACACGCGCGCGCGCGCGCACACACCCCTGCACATCCATATATATATAAGCACAGTGTGAAGAAAGAATGCTGAAGTCTTGGAAATAATCCACTTGACACCTTCTTTCTGTGGAAAGAGTCTGCTCTTCTGGAGATCAGTTGAAGAGGCAGCTGAACCTCCTCACTGGTTTAATACAAGCCTATGTCTAAGGATAGCCCAAGGAAAACACCAAAACTATTTACTATAGAACACAAACACTTAGATCTTTCAAGAACAACGAATCATGTATGACATCAAGATAACTGTCATTTTCCCTGACTTTCTTAAAGAAACAAAAGAATAACATAAAGTAAATAAACAAACAAAACCCCTTTAATTTAAAATTGAGTTTGAACTCAATACATGCCCTTGGCTTATGTAAGTAGGCTTCCACAGACCACTTTCTAACTCTCTTGAGATCAATGGAATGGAGATGGCTAATGTCAAAGTATTCTTTACACCCCTAGATTCCACAATTATGATTCTCTGCATCTGTTTCTGTTACGTCAGAACACCAGGGACTCTGACATTAGCAAGGCATAAAATAAATGGAACAATAATGAAATTGAGAATCAGTCTCATTTTCTTTCATTAGCTGTTCCATGGGAAATTATTTCTACTCTATATATTTGATATGTGAAAGAAAAAACATTAATATTGCCTTATCATTTTTAATCAAAAGAATGTATGAAATATGCATTTGGTTCCTATTCCTTGCTTTCCATCAAAGTGAATATGCAAATATAGAATAGCACATGGAAATATTAGAGAAGACTTTTATCAGGAGTCAAAGAAGCCATACAAAAAGCCTTATGACTTTGGGGATGTCTTTTATTTAAGAAGGTGAAGTTTTTTGGTTTTACATATCTGAGAGTAGAGCAAAGTAGCCAATTTAGGATCAGTTTTCCATTAAAAAAACAACTAAAAGTATGAAAAGAAAAGCAACATAAGAATGAAGTAATCCATAAGCCTTGCCATTGGGATCATATGTAGATTGACCTTTAGTCCACTTCTTTGAATATACACTGAAAAAAAGTGATAGAGATAGCTAAACTATTTATTAATAAAGAAGTAGATTGGAGGATAGAAAACCTGCTGTCCTTTCTCCATTGGTGTCTCAATTTGCTCTCTGATGCTAAAGCATAACTGTGAAAGTCATCTCTTTATATTCCTCACCTACCATCTACATATGTTGCTGTTACATCAGATCACCAGGTATTCTGACATTAAGAAGACATAAAATATATGGAACAATGATAAAATCAAGAATCAATCTCATTTCTTTCACCTATCATACTACATTTATTAGAAAAACCCATTAGGTCTATTTTGGACACATACTCTGGACTACCTACTTGTCTACAACTTGATGTCCTTTTACCATACACTCAAAATTATCAACCCATTATTCTGAATGCAATTCCCTATAACTATCACATTGTGACTTTTAAAATAGGGCAGTTATTTGCATTTTGTTTACGCAATTCCATGGTGCCTTTATCATGGGACAGTTATTTACAGTTTGTCTATTGAATAGCTTTTTTGTTTTGTTTTGTTCTGTTTAACACTACTTGCATCTCAGCTCTATAAACTAGGGAATCTATCTGTATCATTCAATGCTATAGTTTTCCTTTTGTGAAGTGATTGGTCAATAATAGGCACTAAGGAAGTATTTATTGCATAATGTGTGACCCTCCACATTAGACTATCAACTCTCACCTTACTTGGTTCATTTCAGTGTCATGCATTTGACTTCCTGAAGCCTCTCTTATTGTTTCTAAAAAAATCCCTTATTTTTGTTCAAGTGGAATTGAGTGATCATTTCAAAGACGCTTCCTATCATGCTAAACTATAGAGAGCTTCATATGGTTTTTAGGAAGAATAAAATACCCAAATATCCCAAGACACTTCTCGTGGCTTGTCTAATTTGCATATAACTTCATATAGTTAGCAGACTTGTTTTGTGCTCACACCAAGCTCTTAGATTTACCTTTCTCTCAACTGTTCCCCCAGTCACTCTCAGCCTCAATACTTCATGTTGATTGCCATGTATTTATGTGATCTGAAATAGTTGGTTTTACTTGTTGATCCTAAACCTTGCTCTAGAATTGACACAAACTTCATGTTAATAGGGATTGTTTGTATTCAGTGACTTTTATTGGTATTATTATTATTAGTATCTCTAAAAGAAGTTGACAAATCCTGGGTGAACTTTATATAATATTCATAATACGTTTCCCATAAAATCTGTCTCTGTGTTTCTGTCTTTTGGGTTTTAGCCTCTTTTCTTTTTTATTCTTCTCTCTTCCCCTTTCCTTTCTTGCTTCTATTTCTCCATTTCTCTTTGGTATTCTTCCAAACCTCTGGTCTTCTTGTGCACTAGTATATGGTTCTACTCTGAGGGCCACAGGACTGACCCTAGGATTGAAAGGGGTAATACAAGACATAGTTGCCAATGCTTTCTGGGCAGTGGTTTTCCTCCATAAGCAAGTGTTCTAAAAATCCAGGTAGAGGATTGAAATACTCAGTATGGAAAGTCAAGGCAACCCTATTAACATGTGGTATTACCATAATCACATGTGCTAGATGAAAATATAAACCACTGTTGTAGTAATATTAAATGTAGACTTCATAACTGTTCTAAGCTACAAAATAGATTCTTTATGCAAATTTATAATATAATTTTATTTTCAAATAAGTGAATATTATTTTCTCTTGTATAGAATATTTTCATTTGCTTTCTGCCATAGATTTATAAATGTCTTCAGTAAACCCACAAATTGATTGGGTTTGTAATGTAAATTTATAATCTAAATTCTTTTATTTTAAAATCATATGAGTGAATTTTAACTCAATGAGTAGTGATTTTTACAGGTTTTCCTATAAAAATTCATGGTTCTTCATAGATTGTAGGACTGGAAGACTTAATAAAGTATCATGGTCATCTAATTTAAAACTCAACACCTCAAGTCAAATGCAGTGAAGGATTACAGCATAAAGTCTTTGCAAGACCTTAGAGGAAATCTTTTTCTTAACCATTGCTATATTATATGTGGATCTGGCTTCTGTTACCTAGAAATGGCTTTCAGCCAGGGAGTATCATTCACTAGGAACTAGAGTGACTAAACTTTCATGTATTAAATTGTGTCTTCCTGCCTGCAAACTGAATTTAGCTCCTAATTTCCCAGTTCACTTGAGAATTTGGGTAATCCTAGTCTTCATTTTAGTAAAGAAAATGTCAATCACATAGATGATGAATATAGTAAACTATATCCAATAGACTCTGATTAATTCCCAAACAACAAAATTGACTTGCATGAGAAAAAAACATAAAAAGCAACCAATTATAAAATATTGGCAGCTTACAAACAGGTCATTTAGGTCTTATGGAAATAAGCCAACCAAAATTATGCATGGTACAGAAATAAAGCCAATTCCACATGTTTGGGATTTTTCAGGCAAAAGCTTGTAAAATGAACAGCATCTTTAGAGTCACAATGTACATTTCAAGAACCTACATCTTTTCTTCAGAGAGTAGCAATTGTTAGCAGCTCCAAAAAGTACATATCTAATAAAGTTACAATTATTTCTTAAAAAATGAATTCTAGTATAAATAAATGTCTAGTATAAATAAAATGTTCAATTTTATCTTTGTTTTCGTTTTCTTACTTCAAAAGATAGCTTTAAATCCCCTTGTGCAATTAGATGGGATTTAAATTATAAATACATTATTGGAGAAAGAAGCAATATTTTGAGTATCTTGTATGAATTAGGTACTTCATCATTTAATCCTCTTAATTCCCTTAAAGACTATTCTCACTTATAATGTCCCACACTAAGTTTTGGCAAAGTTGTGAGCCTGTTAAGTTTGCTCTGCCTGTAGGTGGTAGATCTCAAGTCCTACTTAAATTCATTGTAGACTTTAGCATGCTGTCTTTATACTAAACAACTTTCCCTTCACTTTAAAATTATATCATACATCTAATATTCATATAATTTTCCAATATACTTAAATATCTAATACATTTGTGTGTGTGCATAAAGGGTATAGTTTCAATATAATTCTTTGACCTTATTTGAATATAGAAACAGGCTTTTTTTGTAAGTCTTTATTGAGCTTCTAATTTATAATTTTAATATCACCTAGCTAATTAATTTTGGTTCATTCTAACAAGTGTATCCTAGGTTAAGAATTTCCCTATTAGGACAATCTATTCCTTTTTTAATGAAGGAAAGCAGCTACTCACGTCTCCTATTTTTTTTTTTGTGATCTATTTTCTTATTGTACTGGCTGTATTGCAACCAAAAATTAACCATTTTATTATTTTGAATGAGTGTGTGTGTGTGTGTGTGTGTGTGTGTGTGTGTGTGTGTACGCGCATGTGCACATGAACGTGTTGCATCTTGTTTTGCATCATGTCTGAGAGAAGATCCCTTTGTGGCTATGTACGCGAGGCAAGCCAACCTCTAAACATTGAGTGCTGTTTCCTTCACATCTTTCTTTAATAGGTTCCTATTCTTTTAAGACTTCTGTCCTGTAAAACATCCAAATGTCTCTTTCAAATTTTTTTCTCTAATATTCCAAAGTCTCTTACCTCTGTGCTCCCATAAAATAACTTAAAAATCTTTTTTAAAAAAGTTGCATCATGGAAGAAACCAGATTACAGACAGCAATCACTAAAGCTAAAGTTTTTGCTGCTAAAGTGAAACCAAAATTCAACCTTGTAAAATGTTCAGTGCTTGATATCAAGCACCCATTCAGATCATAGGTGCTCAAAGGGGCCATCAAAATTCAACTTCTCTGGCCCTGTCATCCACAGCACACAGTTTTTTCTCCAATTACTGTGCTGCACTTCTACCATATCCTTTCCGAGGTGACCTTTATGTACTCTACCTGCTATATGGTACCAAACCTCCACCTTTCTCCCCCCATCCCTTCAAACCTCTAGCTTCCACCACAACTCTAGCTGAACCTTCACCCATAGCTTACCACAGTGCCAAGCTTCACCTACTCTTCATAAACCCTTCATGCCTTCAAAAACTAATATTGTATGGGGACCTTTACATATTACCAAGTTTGATATACTGTACAAAGTGCAGCCTTGGCCACCTCTGGACCACAACTTCTTTGCTGACCCTGAAGGAACACTTCCCAGAAGACTTTATGCCAGTGACGCCAGTCCTTTCTTAATTAAAGCCAATTAGGGGCTCCCCAACTTCCTATAAATTTTCACAAACTCAGCCTACACTATCTTCACTGCTCTTATATATTCTAAGATCACACAATATCTCATTAACCTCTGAACATACAGTAGGTTCTCTAGCCAGAAGTTTAAAAATTGTTCCATGATCCTAAAATCAAATCACCAGGTCTTCAACAGCAATGCCCTACCTACTCCTTGTACCCATATCCATCTTAGGTATTCTAATATTGTGATAAAATACCATGGTCGTAAACAACTTGGGGAAGAAGGGTTTATTTAATCTTACATTTCCAGATCACACATTATCAGTGAGAGAAGTCAGGACAAACAGGAACATGAAGTAAAAATTGAAGTAGAAGCCATGGAAGAGTACTGCTTACTGGCTTGTTCCCCATAGCTTCTCTGCCAAAGACCACAATCCTATATAATATAGGACGACCAGAGGGTCAGGGGTAGCATCATATCCAGGGAACTGAGACCTCCAATATCATAAATGAAGAAAATGTCCTACAAAATTGTGCACAGGAAATCTGATAGGGGCATTTTCTCAATTGAGATCCCTCTTTCCCACTATCTCTCCCTTCCATCAGAATGACAAAAGGAAATCTAGCCAGGACATCATCCCATTTCATCATAGCAGTGCTGGAATCAAGCATCAATCATGTGGATTCTGGAAATCAAACTTGGTTCTTATGCTTACACAAAAGTGTTTTTACCTCTGAGCCTTCTCTCTAAACCTGCCATTTGGAAGAGAATACTCCAGTATTTGTGGTTGTGAAGAATTTCTTAGAAGTAACATTTATGTGTATATAAATATATATACATATATACATTTATATATATTTACATTTATATATTATATATAAATACATGTAAATATATACATACATCATGCAGATAGATAGGTACAGATATGGAAAATATAAAAGATGTCAATTAGATATATAGAGAGATAGATATAGATGATATAGATATAAATATAGATATAGATTTGAGGCAGAGATATAGGTGATGAGAGGAAGAGAGACAAAGAGAGTGTGTGTGTATGTGTGTGTGTGTGTGTGTGTGTGTGTGTGTGTGAGAGAGAGAGAGAGAGAGAGAGAGAGAGAGAGAGAAGAAAAGGAAATAGTAGAAATTTTCCAGTCTCTATCTCTAGAAAAAGACATTTTTATGTTATTTACCAGCTTTTATTCCCATGAGGAAAAATAAAAATATGGTCTTATATTCTTTGGGTATGTGAGCTCTGGTTTGTGTTGCTTTTTTCATAGTGGAATATACTCATAAGTCAGTCAGTATGAAGGTAACAAAAGAAAATGTTGTAGCGAATGAAGGCTAGATTCCATTTGATATGAGAATGTAAGCTTGGGATGTGATAAATAAAACACTGTTTCATTAGCTAGACCATAATTTTCCATATAGAACTAATTTTCAACATTTCTAAAACCTAAAACCTCCTAGCAAGCAGGCACGTCTGCTGACATTTTGATAATAATATCTAGTTGGTGAGATTTCAAAGTACCCATGCCTCTGTCAATTCCTAGAGCAAAAACACAGAGCAAAAATTTAGGACTTGGCAATTAATAATAAAACTTCATGCAAGTAATTCTTATGACATCACATGATAGTTAATATTTATAGTTCATGGCATCAGTGGTAGTGGTTAGTTAAAGAAATCGCCGAGGTAAAAGACTTGTAAACACTTGTGGGTTTGTGGTTTCACTTGACAATGAGCTCAGGGTCTTGAGAATACCTTTTAAGTTTCAATGATTGTCAATATATTTTAACTTTGGCTTATTATTATTTCCCTGAAGGTCATTTATTTTGGCAGAAGAAATGAACTCGTTCAATATGAAAGGCCCTTTGAATTTTAACCTTTTTTTTATTGGCCTACTATGTCATTTGAGAGACTATGTTAAATAAAAAAAAATGTTAATTTTCTGCAGATCATAGTCCCATTCAGCTTCTATGATTTTAGATTCCATCATTGGAAGTACACATTGAATATAAATTGCTTTATTTGATCACACATAGATTTTCTATTAATGCGATCTAGTGGAGGTATCTGACATTGTATATACATCTGTGAAAGATAATATATCCAGAAATAACACAAAGAATCTGTGAGTGCATCACCTTAAAGATGTTACCTCAGAACAGTTTTCTCACTGCATAAGAATATTAATTTATAACTCTTATGAATTATGCATGCATGGATTAGATCTAGCTATTTTAGTTATGGATGTTAATTTTATTAATATTTTTTTCATCTTCCACTTTGCATGCACAGGACAAAGCCCAGCTGTGCCACCACCATCATTGACAGCTTCCAGACCTGCTTTGTCAACACCATCACTGGAAGGCAAGTGCTTAGTTTTGTGGTGTTTCCCCCCAAACACACATAAATAGTTCCATTGCAGAGTTAAAAAATGAATCTAGAAAAACAAAATGAAATAATAAGATTAACAAAATGTCTAGTATTTTCTTGCACAATTGCATTCAAAACTTTTGTTTTCTTGAAACTTCAATTGAAGTCTTTCTAAAATATAAAATTCTTAGAACGTCATATGGTTTAATTCCATTTTCTTGGAGGAAGACGAGTGAACTGCTAGGAAACTATCATCAAAAATAATTAAATGGGAAAAAATATGCCTTGCCATTCTGCATTTTTAACATCACTTAGAATATGGGGCATTTGAAGACTCAGGTGACAGCTATGATTTTGAGCTCCATACGTTACAAATTGCCCAAACTTGGGAATTATTTACATTGACTTCTCATGAGCTCTGCCTTCTAGATACTATTTAAATAGGCAAACTAAATGTGTGGAAGGAATACATTCATACTTAGTTTATAAGCACCATTCCAATCGGTAGTTACTACCAATAATAATTCTTCAAAGTAAGACTTTTTTTCCACAGAAAAAGGTTTAAGTTGGCTACAATATGAGAGGGCAGGTCCATAATGGCTGAGGAGCCTTGCCAGCAGATAGCCAGAGCTGAGAGATTACATCTTATTTTTTAAAGTTATATTTAACCTTTTTTAATAGTCTAGTTGTTATCCTCTTTCCAGTCTACCTTCCCACAGCTCCTCATCCCACTGCTCTTTTCCCATCTCTGAGAGGATGTTCCCAGCCCACCCCAACACCCCAGGCCTCCCTGGAGCCTCAAGTCTCTAGAGGGTTAGGTGCATCTTCGTTCACTGAGGCCAGACCAGGGAGTCCTTCTGCTATGTAAGTGTCCGGGGCCTTGTACAAACTGTTGTATGCTGCCTGGTTGGTGGCTCAGTGTCTGAGAGATTTCAGTGGCCTGGGTTAGTTGAGACTGCTGGTTTTCCTATGGGATTCACAACTTTTCCAGCCTTTCCCTAATTCAACCACAAGCGTCTCTGACTTCAGTCCTCTGTTTGAGTATAAGTATCTGCTTCTGTCTCAGTCACTGCTTGTTGGGCCTCTCAGAGCATAGCCATGCTAGCTTCCTGCCTGTGAGCACACCATGGCAACAGTAATAGTGCCAGGCCTTGGAGCCTTCCTTTGAGATGCATCCCAATTTGGGCTGGTCACCTTTTCCTCAGTCTCTTCTCCATTTTTGCCCCTGCAGTTCTTTTAGACAAGAACAATTCTGAGTCATAGTTTTTGATTGTGGGGTGATAACCGCTTCCCTCCACTTGATGCCCCGTCTTCCTACTGGAAGTGAACTCTACAAGTCCCCTCTCCCCACTGTTGAGCATTTCATCTAAGGTATCTTCCCTTTGAGTCCTGAGAGACTATTACCTCCGAGGTCTCTAATACATTCTAGAGAGCCCCCCAACTCCTACCTCACGAGGTTGCCTGTTTCCATTCTTTTTGCTGGCCGTCAGGCTTCACTCTTGTTCCCTACACTATCTGATCATGCTTCCCATTTACTCTTCCCCTCCCTTCTCCCACCAATGTCCCTCCCTCTCCTTGCCCCCCACCATGATTGCAAACACACTTTTTTTAAAAGGCAGATAAGTGGACAAAAACTCACTGTAGTTAGTGTTGCTGGAAATTTAGTCACTTCTTCAATCTTATCCGTTTGTTATTTTCAGTGATTTTAAAGTAATAAATACATAGGGTAAATTCCAACAATGGAATTGTCAAGATATATTAAAAATTATTGGAAATCCACTGCTTAGTTATAAAACACCGTTACTCCAATCTAAGTCAGTTAAGAGATATAAAAGCACGAGTTATTAAAGTTAATACATGGCTAATGCTTTATAAGAATACCAATGGAAATCTTCCCTGTCAGTTCCTTTCTACCATTCATTCCCTCTATACAGAAAGAATCTTTGCTTGTGCACATACATCCCATCCTACTTTCACATTCTGCCCACACTAGTAGTGGTTCCAGTGCTTTTGTTTTCTGTGCAGTCATGGCTCATACTGATAGCATGTCATCAATGAGATGGGCTGTGTGTACAGGGGGGAAATATATAGCAAGAGCACAGGTTTTGGATTGTAGATTAGAAGAGACTCTAGCTTACTAGACTGTCTGCCCCACCAGTCTACTCTTCATAAATGATAGCCACCAAAGACTGACCAAGGAAAACTCTACAAAGTATAGTTTCTTGCAGAGTGGACTTGACTTCAAGGTTGTAGGACATGTGCTGATCATTCCAATATGATGCAAGAAACTACGTCATCATGAAGTAGTGAATTCTTAGAAAAAGGAGAGCATAGACTGTCCTTGAATAGCAAGAACCTGAGATAGTCATGTTAGAGCTAAAGACTCGCCATACTCAAATATGTATGGTCCATAGATGATGAAGGGCAGGAAAGCAGAGAGAGAAAGAGTTCATCTTCAAAGTCACAGACAAAAGAAAGAAAATAGCATCCTATACAGAACTGAGAAGATTAGATTGGAGAATAGGAAGAAAGGAAAGAAAACAAGTTCGGAGCCAATTAATACAAAGGCATTTAAAGGGTAAATTGCCCAGTATTTTTTAGCATTGACTTTCATTGTCAATGCTTTTTACACTAACATATATATATATATATATATATATATATATATATATATATATATATATATATATATCATGGGTAAGATTGAGTAAAATTTTAGCAATGAAGGAGGGAAAATGCCTACTATTTCTTTTTTTTTTTTTTATTAGATATTTTATTTATTTGCATTTCTTTTTTTTTTTTTTTTTTTTTTTTTTTTTTATTAACTTGAGTATTTCTTATATACATTTCGAGTGTTATTCCCTTTCCCGGTTTCCGGGCAAACATCCCCCTCCCCCCTCCCCTTCCTTATGGGTGTTCCCCTCCCAACCCTCCCCCCATTGCCGCCCTCCCCCCATAGACTAGTTCACTGTGGGTTCAGTCTTAGCAGGACCCAGGGCTTCCCCTTCCACTGGTGCTCTTACTAGGATATTCATTGCTACCTATGGGGTCAGAGTCCAGGGTCAGTCCATGTATAGTCTTTAGGTAGTGGCTTAGTCCCTGGAAGCTCTGGTTGCTTGGCATTGTTGTACTTTTGGGGTCTCGAGCCCCTTCAAGCTCTTCCAGTTCTTTCTCTGATTCCTTCAATAGGGGACCTATTCTCAGTTCAGTGGTTTGCTGCTGGCATTCGCCTCTATATTTGCTGTATTCTGGCTGTGTCTCTCAGGAGCGATCTACATCCGGCTCCTGTCGGTCTGCACTTCTTTGCTTCATCCATCTTGTCTAATTGGGTGGCTGTATATGTATGGGCCACATGTGGGGCAGGCTCTGAATGGGTGTTCCTTCAGTCTCTGTTTTAATCTTTGCCTCTCCCTTCCCTGCCAAGGGTATTCTTTTTCCTCATTTAAAGAAGGAGTGAAGCATTCACATTTTGATCATCCGTCTTGAGTTTCGTTTGTTCTAGGGATCTAGGGTAATTCAAGCATTTGGGCTAATAGCCACTTATCAATGAGTGCATACCATGTATGTCTTTCTGTGATTGGGTTAGCTCACTCAGGATGATATTTTCCAGTTCCAACCATTTGCCTACGAATTTCATAAACTCGTTGTTTTTGATAGCTGAGTAATATTCCATTGTGTAGATGTACCACATTTTCTGTATCCATTCCTCTGTTGAAGGGCATCTGGGTTCTATAGAAATAGACTGCTTGAGACTCAGTTTCACGTTGCAGTCAAATCTGCCTTCAAATTTGTACTTAACCTCCTTTCTTCACATCTGAGGTTATAGACATGCACTACTATGATTGGCTAAGAAAAGTCATCCTTTTCAACAAACATCCCAGTTTTTTCTTTAGCCCTAAAATCTTGAGAGTCATTGTTTTATTATACGTATAAAGTATACATCATAATCAACTGTTTTATGTCAAATATTAGAAAAATCTTAGCCCTCTACAAATTGTTTTATCTTTATTTTTATAATTTACATTGGATCTGAATATTTTAGAACAGGGTGCATTTTCCAACTAAAAAAGAACCCAATAGTAAATTTTGGTTATAAATTTATATTTTATTCATTCAATAGAAATATTTTAGTTAATGAATAGGCATTGTTTTCTTTCAATTGTACTCAGACAACAACGTATGTTATGTACTTAAGGCTCCATCCTGACCATGCTGTGTTTGTTCTTTACGCTCATCAGTTCATACTTATTTAGAACATGTTTACTCTACATGTATTCTGTGGTTAGTATTCTGAACTCTGAGAAAGGTAGACTTTGTTCTTAATATGAATGAACCAGTGAAGAGTTAAAATTTATTTCAGCTAATAAGTAAATAGCAGGTAACAGGATTAGCATTGGTGCCTTCTGTTTGTAGATCTATGCCAAGGTGGTTTTTGTTATAGTATCGACTCCTAACAGTGAGGTTTCCACCTTTTATTTTTTAATATGTTTTAAAATATGGGGAAATGGGTTTTATGCTTTAGTTTTTATATCAAGTTTCGTTCGGTTTTCTCATACAGAAAAAAAATGTTTGTGTGGTAGCCAAGAATCGCTTAACAATAATTCTCAGAATTGAAGGCTCAGACACATAGTCTTAAACTCCTGTGAAAACATATGTGACTCATGATTCAGTAAGTCGAGATTGAGACACAAGTTTTGTTATCAAACTGTGAAGTGTTGCTGATGTTGTTATTCCAGAAACATGTTTGAGTGTCAAATTCATGTGCCATGTGTTTATAAGGATGCTTTTAATTTAATTAAGTGAGTTACATGAAAACCTTGGCAAATGATCTTATTCGGAGTGAGTAAAATATAATTTATGCAGATAGGCTATGTTCTGAACAAATACCAAATAGTTCAAGCTAAGTATCCAACTATCTTACTAGAGAGCCAGATAAATGACGATGGAAAACAGGGAGGAGGTCACACATTTCTTACAAATTATAGTACCCTCTTATGTACTATATAAATATTTTGGTTTGGTTATCTAGACAAATTGGATAAATTATAAGTTTCAAATTTTAAGTAAAATCCCTAAACAAACTGTAAGTCACCAATTCATTGATCAGAAACCAGGAAACACAATTGTTTTTGTTTGAGCTTTACAATCCATGGCTTAGTGAAAAGTTCATGAGTACCTTGCTCAGATTCCTGGGATATCCCCAAGTGTTTCAAGAATGTTACAGATCTAAAGCGTTAGAACTCTCATTTTCTACGGACCTCAGCCCACATAGATCTTTTATTTACCTTTTTTTTTTCAGTCTGACTATTCGGTCTGGAGTAAATATTGTGGTATCCACTACCATGCCTTAACTCACTCACTCATCAACTTTTCTCCAGACATTGCTTTGTGAGTGAAAATGTGTAAAGATTATTCCATATTGATATATAACGATTCCCGATCTACATTCTTATCTGATATACTAGAAGTAGTTTTCCCAAAGCACAGAAGCCTGGGTAACTTCAACAGTAGGAACTTATTTTATTATAATATTGGAGGTTGAAATTCTAAGGTTAGGAGATCAGCTCAGATAAGCTCAGAGAAAAACAGACTTGAAAGCATCTTTCTCACTACTTGGTCCACAATATAGAGAAGAGGAAAGCTTGAATATCCTCTTACAGTTGTGGCAGACATATGAATTGTGTGCATTTGAACTGATGTACCCTCAATCATTTCCTAAAAGTCTTTATCTTTTAAAATATTGAGATCCAGTAATTTAGTATAAAAACTTACATGCATGATGGCATATTCAATCTATAACTCTGGGTAACTTCATGCTAAGTGAAAACAACTTGATTGTCTACCTCGTGAAATTAGAGTTGCTTAAATGGTTAAGAAGCCAATTGCTTTGTCTTTTTATTTCTAGAAAATATATTTTCAGAGAAAAATGAATTCTGCACTTTTATCATATATCTGTACATGATTTCCATTGGTTTAATTTGAAAAGAGTTTGTATTGAAGTTAAATGACAACCAAACTGAATAATCTCAGCAATCATATTTTATCTTTAAATAAAAGGAAAAAAGGGGACTTAGAACAAATCTTCTAGAACTCAGAAATGTAATTCCTCCCACCAAAAAAGGGAGAAAAATAAAGTGTATATTCTTTTGTCACATGTGAACTTTGTAGTTCAAGAGATTTGGGACAATTTGCATAAACTGCCAAGTGACATCTCCATGCCCAATGATAACAGGACAAGACACACCTTATATATCTTAGTGTCATCTTAAATTCAATGGATTCTAAAGAGTTAGAAATAAATCAGATTGTTTAAATTTCCTAAATGATGGTATTCTTTTATGCTAAGATTATTCACATAGTTGGTTTCAATTAATTTCCTGGAAGAAGTTCATAAAATGAGAGGGATCAAATTTCTTGCCTTACATTCTGTCACCTGGAAAACTTCGTGACATTTAAAAAAATGGCATCCTGAAGTTCTGTTGTTATAATTGAAGAATGATTAATTTTACAATTCAACCCAAAATTCAATGTTATGTTTAAGTGAACAAATTAATGGTGTTTCAAGATTGTGGGCTTTTTGCAAACAGGAACTGCACTGTGCAGAAAGCAGGGTCCTTTCACAGTCCTTTAACACTGAGAAACTCCCCAAAAGCACACAATATCCAGCTAGGCTAAGCTCAGGAGTTTTTCCAGGCTTGTACAATGTGCTGCCTATGACTTCATTCACATAATTGATTAGGAACTAGGACATATTTAGTATTTATTAATCAGGCTGTTTTTACTGAAGCTGATTAGGCCAGTCCTCATCTGGAATTTCCTGAAGAATAACTTGCAAGAAAATGGCTTTTTGAGAAAAAGAATAGCTGGCGTAGAATGTTGAAGTATACAGTTTGATTTGTAGAATATGGGTCAGTGGTGGAAGTGTAAACTTGTTACAATTTTAATCTTTTTAAAGTAGTGATTTATATAGAGAGACTAGATTATCACATTTGCTCAAGGAGTTTAGAAACAACTTAGAACTTTATAACAAAGAACCTAAAAGCTTGCCAAACTTGTGGGAGAAACTCTACACACCTGTAAAGCTCTTTGTAATAATACATCTTTGTGCTTTCATAGCACTTTACAATGCGTTTCTTGTAGCAGGTGCTTGTTATCCTGAGAGGTACTTTACTTCATGTCTTAAGGCCACTACTTTTGTGTCTTGAGGTTGTATCTTGAATTTCTTGGATTACATTGTTCTCTATGGCTTATGCCTTGTTTATCATACTACTGTTTTTTTTTATTTTTGAATCTTTGAATGCAAAGAGAACTACTTGTACATTAAATTATGTGCTTTCTTTGATTCTTTATAATATATTGGACCTGAAAATATTTGTTACAAAGGCTTTAAAAAAACTTACCTACTAATCAATTAAATTATTTTGGTGACTAGTTTTATATTTAATTCTTGACATTGCTCAACTAGAGCTAATTTTAAAATGGACCTAAAATATGATACTGATTTTTCATAATCTATTGAAATAAATTAACTGTTGTTCTCACAGGAGCAGAGAAGCCAATAGATTCAAAGGATCACTGTAGTTACTTAAAATATATAAGGCAATCAAGAAAAACTCTTTTCCTCAGTCAGAATAAATTTTGTAATATTATATCCTAGGTGCTGTTACATCTTACCTTGAGAAACTTATTACTCTCAAATGTTAGTGGGCATTCCCATTAAGATCTTCTCCCAGGAAAACTATTTCTCTGGAAGTAGTTGCTTTCTCCATTTTAATAGAATCCACAGTAATTAAATAAGATAACTTCAGGCAAAGTTGTTCTGCAATTCTTCAGCTATTAACAATGATAGAAAAACTGTTTCCTAAAATCCTTGCATGAGCAAAATTACAAGATATGATCACATTCATTTTTTATTAAATTATATTGGGGTTATTTCCTTCTTTGGTTTAACTTAACACAGTTCTGTGAAACATCTAGGTTTTGTTTGTTTGTTTGTTTATCATTGATCACTGAAGAATCAAAAGATTCTTATACAAATAATGAGCACTTCGTGTTTAATTACCAGCACATCTATATTGTGGAATAAGTGTTGAAGGAAGAAGTTAAATTATACTTGATTTACTTTTACGTATCTTATTATAAGTATACAAGTTGATAGTAACTACAGCAAGAATAATAAGTATAAAACATTTAGATTGTGTCTTGATATTCAATTAGTATTAATTTTGATATTATCATTGTAAAAATTATTATAACCTCTGTGACTTGTGTAGACTACAAAAGAATAAAGAGAAGACCAAAGTTGCACAACACTATCTCAGCTCTGGTGTTAATCACTTGCAAGATCTTGACAGAACAATTAATATATTATGACTCTCATATCTTCACTTACAAACTGTAGAAGCTGGACTTAAGTGGTACTTGGAGTCTGTTTTGGCATTACTACCCACCCCCATCTCTCTTTTTATTTCAGGATTATAGATCAGTAATAAGATGTCTTAATAACAGATTGAAATTTACCTGGCTTTCCCTGGAGATGTCTGCCACTGTAAACGTGAAAGTACATCTGTGTTTCTATAGAGGTGTTCTACAGGAGCTACTAATACCTTATTCCCAATTCCATTAAACTAAAAAACTTGATCAACTTGACTGTTCTATAAGATGTACTCTGTGAAATATAAGCCATAAAGTAGTAAAAGAGAAATTTGGTCTCTGATTTATTCCATTAATTCTAAGATACAATAGGTTTTATTCAACTTTAGAACAGCATGCTTTTCTTTGTACTGTGACAAAATAAACTCTGTCTCCTGGTAATGGTTTTGAATGAAATTGGTATTGAGTTATACATAACGATGAAATGCGTACACCAAACTAGTTTACCATTTACTTCATTTAGAAATGTGCCTAAAACAAACAACGTATGCTTAAAGCATCCCACTGTATGGGTACAATTGGGAGAACAACTCATTTGCTAGCATAGTTAAGACTTAACCATTAGTATCTATCATTGTCAGTTATAATTTTACATATGGAAGTTAATTAATTTATGTAATTATTATTAGTAATTAATTATTGTATGATAACTATGTTAGTTCATATAAAAGACAACAAATAATTTGCATTACAACACTCATGTATTGAAACTAAATCATTTTAATACAGAATGGGGCCAGATCTTTAATATACTTTGTCCAAAAACTAAGGTTTTATATCTTCTCCTTTCTTAAGCTTTTTAAATCAATTGAAAAGGAGAACCCATTCAATTTTCATGTTGAATCATTGTGTAAACAATAGAAAAGATGAGTTGATGCTGGTTTTGAGGATTTAGAATATAAGACACACTTAGGAGACTACTGCTCCAGAGAAAAATTGTGCTTTAATTCTTAAGGGTTACATTTATAGTCAAAACAACTCCAAGAACTGAATATGATACAATAATTTTGCAGAGATCAGAGAAATCAAGGAAATTGCCTACAGTTTGCCCAGATCTAAAAATGGCATAATCATAATTGGAGGCCAGGTGTCTGTTAACAAGGCACAGTGCTTTTGTCATTATCTCTGAATGGCAATTAAGTGTTAGGCCTCCATATAATTGCAAAAGCTCTTATCTGACATGGGTAACTGAATAGGAATAAGGACAGGTTTTGAGGGATAGTACAATTTTCATCTTGCTGGGTATAAAATGGTGCTTAGATCACTCCAATATGAATCCGTGTGCCTAAAGAATGAAATATTTATGAATGTCTGAGCAGGTTATAGTGGAGTACTGCAGACATTGCTCAAACTGGAAACTCAAGGCTAAACTCAACCTTTAGCCCAGAGAAGCAGTGGGATATAAGTTTTTACAATACCAGAAAAATGTGGGAGTAGGAAATCGATGAAAATTTGACCATCTGCATGTTATGACTTCCAGTAAGAGAAGATGACAATTAACGTGGCAAATGGTGACTGTATTAAACTCCGTAAACAAGAGAACAAGGAAAGGAATAAAATGCCCAGTTATTTCTCTCCCTCTCTTTTATATGAACTCTTTCTGTCTCTCTGTTTCTCTCAGTGTGTCTCTCTGTCTCTCTGTCTTTGTCCTTGTCTCCCTTTCATTTTTTTGAGACAAGGTCTTTCTACATCACCTTCTCTGTGTTGTTGAGACAAGTTATCTTTCCATCATCCTGGTTGTACTGCAACTCACTATGTAGACCAGCCTGCCCTACACTCACAGAGATCCTCTTACCTCCATTTCTAGAGACCCCTTATTAAGGGTGTGCACCACCAGCCGCTTCTAGGATCTCTTGCTCTCTTGGCAAGATTTTTGAACTACCTGAATCAAGTGAATTGGGGTATTGGTTGTCGTCATAAATATAAAAATCACTGTGGAGTCTGAAACTGGAGAGTACATGAAGTCTTTTCTATATATGGTGGGCATGAAGTTGAGCTTGGTTTTCTAAACACCTCCATTGGAAAATAGTACATTATAGGAGTGTACCAAAAGAGAGATTGTACAGATATTGGAGTTAACTCAGCACATTTCTTGGAAGACTGCTATGGCAGAATTGACAGATCAAAGTTATCATGACAAAATATTATTGGAAAACACATAGTTTTGCTGTTCTGCCACTTCACAGATGCTTTGTAATAAAAAATAAAAGAAGGTAATCAGTCCAGAAACTCCCTATGTATTTATCCAGACAAACGTGTGGGACAAATTATATCCAAATAATCAAATAAAGTTTAATTTCACATGTACCTACAAAGTAGGTCTATCACGCGTATAAGTCTTATGAGTAAACACAGTACATCTTAGGAAAGAAACATGAATTGCTGGTTTTGTCCAGATTCACTAGAGAAGCAGAACAAAGAATCCTACTGGAAATGTATCTGTCTAGCATTAAAGCTAACATCTGTCTGTCTATCGGTCTATCTATATGTTTTTTGTACTATCTATCTATCTATCTATCATCATCATCATCATTAACCTATGTATATATTTATCGCTGATTAATTTTAAAGCATTACTTCTTGAAATTGCGAGTGCTTGCAAACTCCCCGTGCACAGTACTTCTATGCATATTAGGTTCACATAGAAACTTGATGTTGAAGCTCTGAGTCTACAGGACTGTGTAGATTCCTACCTCAAGAGACTTCAGACATTTTTTCTTAAGACTCTCAGTCAACAGGAAGAGACACATTGCATCCACGTCATGAAGATCAATCACTTTGCCCAGTTTACTAATTCAACATTACCATCATAGAAATCAATAGATTGGTTTTTAGCTTTACTAAGATAATACATCAGATTAGCCATTTTGAGCATCATCAGAATGCAGAAATCTGATGATATGGATAGTACTCAAAAGGCCATTTGCCTAATAAACACATAGCCTTGGGCGTAAAGCCAAAACTGGTTCAGTATATTAACTTCTTGGATATTGATGATTTGAAACTAAATTATATCGAAGGGCTGTTCTATCTTGAAACTTTTATTGTGTATTGCAACATTGTCTCGCTGTTTCACTCTGAAACAAATTGTGGACTATTAAGTACTATCAAATGAAAATGAGTCTTATCATCTGGCATATAATCCTTCCAATATTGCAGATCATTTTAAGCTTTGCCACGATTTTACATTTACACAGAACTGTTTATAGAGACTTCAGCAAACTTTTTCTCATATTACTGGCATACAACCATTATCTACCCTCTAAAACTAAGAAAACATCACTGGTACAACGATCTTAAGTGAAGTCTGTAATCATTGACTTTCATTTCAGATGATTGAAAACAAAGCCGGGAATGGTAATATCAATGAACAGATTTCTCTTTTCCAGTCTAAATTCCAAGCAGTTGTCTAGATTCTCCTGGCCAATTCTCATTATGTTGTGTTCTAAAAATATACCTGGTAAGCACATAAAAACTTAATTCACATTTTATTTTATTTTATTTTATTTTATTTGTTTTCAGGTATGTCCCTTGCATTCTTTTCCTCCCATTTTTATTAAATTTGGGTATTTCTTATTTACATTTCAAATGTTATTCCCTTTCCCGGTTTCCTGTCCATAAATCCCTAACTCCTTCCCCTCTCCTTCTATATGGGTGTTACCCTCCCTTTCCACCCAGGATATTTTCTAGTTCCATCCAGTTGCCTATGAATTTCATATGTCATTGTTTTTGATAGCTGAATAGTACCGCATTGTGGAGATGTACCACATTTTCTGTATCCATTCCTCTGTTGAAGGGCATCTGGGTTCTTTCCAGCTTCTAGCTATTATAAAGAAGGCTGCTAAAAACACAGGGGAGCATGTGTCTTTGTTGTATGTTGGAGCATCTTTTGGGTATATGCTCAGGAAAGGTATAGCTGGGTCCTCAGGAAATTCAATGTTCAATTTTCTGAGGAACCTCTAGACTGATTTCCAGAGAGGTTGTACCAGTCTGCAATCCCACCAACAATGGAGGAGTGTTCCTCTTTCTCTACATCCTCACCAGCATCTTCTGTCACCTGAGTTTTTGATCTTAGCCATTCTGACTTGTGTGAGGTGGAATCTCAGGGCTGTTTTGATTTGCATATCTCTGATGACTAATGATGTCGAACATTTCTTTAGTTGCCTCTCAGCCATTTGATATTTCTCAGCTGAGAATGCTTTGTTTAGCTCTGAACCCCATTTTTAATAGGGATATTTGTCCCCTGCAGTCTAACTTCGTGAGTTCTTTGTATATTTTAGATATAAGCCTTCTATCAGTTGTAGGATTGGTAAAAATCTTTTCCCAACCTGTTGGTTGCAACAATGTCTTTTGCCTTACAGAAGCTTTGTATTTTTACGAGATCCCTTTTTCCAATTCTTGATCTTAGAGCATAAGCCATTGGTGTTTTGTTTGGGAAATTTTCTCCAGTGCCCATGTCTTCAAGATTCTTCCCCACTTTTTCTTCTATTTGCTTGAGTGTATCTGGTTTGATGTGGAGGTCCTTGATCCACTTGGACTTAAGCTTTGTACAGGGTGATAAGAATGGATTGATCTTCATTCTTCAACATGCTGACTTCCAGTTGAACCAGCACCATTTGCTGAAAATGCTCTTTTTTCCATTGGATGGTTTTGGCTCCTTTGTCAAAAATCAAGTGACCAAAGGTGTGTGGGTTCATTTCTGGGTCTTCAATTCTATTCCACTGGTCTATTTGCCTGTCTCTGTACCAATACCATACAGTTTTTGGTTTTTGTTTTGTTTTGTTTTTATCACCTTTGCTCTGTAATACTGCTTGAAGTCAAAGATGGTAAGTCTCCCAGAATATTCTTTTATTGTAGAAGATAGTTTTAGCTATCCTAGGTTTTTTATTATTCCAAATGAATTTGTAAATTGTTCTTTCTAACTCTATGAAGAATTGAATTGGAATTTTAATGGGGATTGCATTGAATCTGTAGATTGCTTTTGGTAAAATCGCCATTTTTATTATATTAATCCTGCCAATTCATGAGCATGGGAGACTTTCCATCTTCTGAGATCTTCAATTTCTTTCTTCAGAAACTTGAAGTTCTTATCATACAGATCGTTCAATTGAGATCTTTCACTTGCTTGGGTAAAGTTGCACTGAGGTATTTTATATTATTTGGGACTATTATGAAGGGTGTCGTTTCCCTTATTTATTTATTTATTTATTTATTTATTTATTGACCAAGTTATCATTGAATAGAACATTGTTCAGCTTCCATGTGTATGTGGGCTTTCTTGTTTTTTTTTTTTTTGTTTTTTGGGTTTTTTTGTTTTTGTTTTTGTTTTTTGTAATTCAATCTATTCTGGTTGGCTGTGAGTATTAGTCTCTGCTTTTGTCATGATCTGGCAGAACCTCTCAGGAGACAGCTATATCAGGTTCCTGTCAGCAAGCACTTCTTGGCATCAGCAATATTGTCTGGGTTTGGTGGCTATATATGTACTGCATCCCCAGGTGGGGCAGTCTCTGGATTGCCTTTCCTTCAGTCTCTGCTCCAAAATTTCTCTCCATATTTCCTCTCATAATTTAGGTTAGTGAAGTTTTCTTCTATAATTTTGTTGAAGATATTTATTGGCCTTTTATTTGGAAATCTGTGCTTTCATATATATAGATATATGTATATATATATATATATATATATATATATATATATATATATATATATATAATCCTTAGGTTTGGTCTTCTCATTGTGTCCTGAATTTCCTGGATATTTTGGTTTATGAGATTTTTGCATTTTATAATTTTTTGACTATTGTGTCAATGTTTTCTATGGTATCTTCTGCCACTGAGATTCACTCTTCTATCTCTTGTATTCTCTTGGTGATGCTTGCATCCATAACTCCTGATCTCTTTCCCAGGTTTTCTATCTCCATGGTTGTTTCCCTTTGTGATTTCTTTATTGTTTCTCTTTACATTTTTAGATACTAGATGGTTTTGTTCAATTCCTTCCCCTATTTGTTTGGGTTTTCTTGTAAATGTTAAGGGATTTTTCTGTTTCCTCTTTAAGGGCTTCTACTTGTTTACCTGTGTTCTCCTGTATTTCTTTAAGGGAGTTATTTACGTGCTTCTTAAAGTTTTCTATCATTACCATGAGATGTGATTTTAAATCCAAACCCTCCTTTTCTAGTGTGTTAGGATATCCAGTATTTGTTGTGGTGAGAGAACTTGGTTTTGATGATGCCATTTAGTCTTGGTTTCTGTTGCTTAAGTAACTGCACTTGCCCCTCATCATCTGGTTATCTCTGGTGTTAGCTGGTCTTTCTTTCTCTGACAGTGGCTTGACCCCTCTGTAAGCTTGTATGTCAGCACCCTTGGAGACTGACATTCTCCTAGCGGGATCTGGTCCGGAGAGCTCTTGGGCAAGAAATGTGAGCAAAAGTGGTGGTCTCTTCTCTGCTCTCAGGATTGTCTGCACTTCTCAGAGTTCTGATCTGTTACCAGCGGATCTGGGTACAAAGAGCTGTGGGACCAGATCAGCTCCCAGCGCAGGCAGAAACCAGAAATATCCCGTCCTACACTGCTCCTGGGTCCCCGTGCCCTGAGGGCTCATGGCGGGTTCCTAAGAGCAGAAGTGGTGGTCTTACCTCTGCTCTCAGGCGTGTCAGCACTTCTGGAGACTGGCTTTTAGCTCTGAGCATAGACGGAGACCAGAAGGATCCTATCCCTGACTCTTCCTAGGTTCTTGTGTTCAGAGGACTCTAGGAAGGTTCCTCTTGGGCCAGGAATGAGAGCAGAAGTGGTGTCTCCCTCTTTGAGCTCTGAGGATTGTCCACACTTCTGAGAGTCCAGCTCTCTCCCCCTCTCAGGATCTTGGTACAAAGAGCTGTGTGAGCCGGTCAGCTCCAGGCCCAGGTGGAAACCAGAAGGACCCTTTAATTCACATTTTAATAGGTAATAGCTAACTCTCAGAAAAAACATACATTTGAAAGATGTGAAAATAGATCAAAAGAAGGAGATGGGAGGTACAGATATGCTGAAATAACTTCTATTGGTATTTTCAAAAAAAGGAGACTTTTATGAAAGAAGTAATAAAAGAATTGCGTGCAAAGGTTCAGAAAGGAAAAGCAAAGAACAATGACAAAAAATAAAAACAAAACAAACAAACAACCAATAAACCAGCCAAATAAAAACTCACATGGAGGTGCTTACTTTCCACAACAAACTAAGCAATCAACAAACATATATACAGCTTGCAAGATAGAAAAAAAACACAACTTTAAAACTGAGCATGTAACAAAGGATTAATGGTAATCATCTTTAAAAATTGTAGTAGCTAAGAAGAAATCCATTAAAATTCATGTTTAACAAACATTTCTTAAAGGAAGAAACACAAATGATAAACAAATATATGATAAATGTTGATCAATACAAATAGCCTTGGACATTTAAATCCAAAGCACAATTATACCTCTTCTTTGTCCTCTAACAGGACTCTTCTTTAAAAGGTGGATGATAATAATTGATAAGACTTCCAGAAAGGAAACATTTGCCGATGAGTGGTGGAAATAGATATTATTACAATAATTATTGAAAGGATAGGGTTTTCTTCTAAGACCCCTTCTTCTATGATAGAATTACTATGCAAAATAACAATTATATATACATGAAATGAAACACACACACAGACAATGAGATCAGTATCAAGAGGCCTATACACTTTCATGTTTATTTAATATTCATGATAATAAGATATAGAGTGAATCAAAGAAGTTGACGATCAAGGATATGTAGTCTATGGCATGGTCTCTTTAGCCTCCAGTTTGTTTTGATTACTGAGTGGTAGTAGCATAAAGAACTCTTCTATTTAGGTTCTATCAGTGCATAAATACATGCATGTGATAACAATTAATGAAGGATGAAGCCACAAACTTGAAGGAAAATGAGAAGCAATGTATGGGAAGCAATGCCTCTGGATGTTCTTGAGATTCCAAACACAATGAAGGACATTGACAGTCCACTTCCCATTACAGGAAAATGTAGAAGAACACATAAAGAAATGTAGAAAAAGTGATCTCATTTAGGTGTCCTGATGGTAAAGATAAAATGCTGTTAGGAAACTATCTTGTGTTTATTTTTCCTTGTTCCACAAAAGAAAAAACAAAACAAAACAAAAGAGCATCAATGTTTACAACACATCTTGTGGAAGTAATGATTCTGTATAAAACTGAAACTTTAAATAGAGAAGCAGAGAATAACAGCATTATGAAGCAAATAAAAAGGAACTAACATACTTCATAGTGTTTCTGGATAAGACAAATGCATGTGCACTGGCAGCGACTTGTTTTGGAACAAATTAAATTTTAATTGAGCATTTTCCTTCTGATATTTAATACCCGTAGTGGGTATGTAAAACTTAGGGTGTGACTTTCCCTGCCCTCCACGCAGTTTCTCTTACTGATGCATATTTGTCTACAAACAAGCAAACAAACAAACGTGGCAACGTTCATCCTTGTAATTATAACACATCCAATATTATTACAATCGGTTATCTAAAAACCTCTCTGTAATTTAAAAATGTTTAGGGATTATCTGTTTATTTTACACATTGAACTTAATTGATAAGGTCACTTTGTGAACTAAACTGTGTGAAATTATTCTTCCCCTTGAATTATTTTGTATTAAAAATTCATTTATAGAAAACAAAGTCATTACTATGTCAAAGAATTTTCATTGAGGTTGAACAAAAATACTAGTTAGCTTAATAAAGGAAGTGTAAGATAACATTTTTTTCTCAACCCTTTGGGTCAGCAAGTGTTCAAGGGCAGTGAAAATTTTCACTTTCCCTATTACAGGCCAGAAAATACAGTTGATGCTGATCCTTAGATTCATACTCTTACATTTACATAAATTTTGAATCCCATGAAACCTTTCTTGAGTCCATTTTCTCTCCAGCTGTAGGACTACATATATTTACTAATGAATTAAGTATATGGTAATGTATACAAGATCATGTACATTTCTCCTTAGTGGAGTTTCATGACATTTTGGGGTTACTTTGATTCTAATCAAAATTACAATTTGTTTTCTTCAATTATAAAACAAGAAATTGATTGAGACCCACTTATTTCAATATTTTGTAGGCTCAAGAAGAAATATATCATGGTACCATGAACAAAATTAGATTCAAGATGCTATACACCAGTGTTCTTTAGGGTATGCACTCCATGAGAATAGGAGTTCCCTGCTTGTAGCTTGAACATACAATATATCACTGTCCACCTTCCATTCTGCAGAGGTGTGACCTATAAGGCTTGAAATATACAGGCCACGTCAAGGCTCCACATAGCACCTAGCCTCAGGCTAAGGTTTTCCTTCAGAACTGGCTGGTCTTCTTTACTCGGCCTTCTTGGGCTAAACCTCTAACCTTTCTCTCAAAGACCTTAATGTCACAGAGAACTTTCTCTTCTCTATTTGATACTCACATCAGGACTCAAGGCTTTCAAAACATTCCTGATCCTCGCAGCTGCTTTAGCATAAGACTTAATAAATCTTTGTTGATTTCAATGACCAATTGTGTAGTTAAAAATCTCTGAGTAGGCACTGGAAACTGTTAAAAAATTACAGCTTGGTAGTTATTCGTTAATAGCTAATAATGAGAACTGCTTTGCCTGGATAATTCAGCCATCACTAAAGAAAATTGAAGGCAGAGCAAATGGATTAGGGTTCTAAAGGACCGGTTTAGTTATGGCAGATAGCTCAAGTGAAGCCCTCAATGCAAATGTCCTTGTTGTCATAGTAACAATTACATTGCAAAGTAATGGCTCTCATTATGTTGCATAATGTTTCCTTCATTGAAAAGCCCCAGATAAAATTCAGAGGAAAATTTATTGGTGAAGAAGAACAACAACAACATCAACAACAACATTTTTACTGATCTTTTTCCTTAATTTTTTTCTTATCATCTCATTACATAACCCAGTGGAGCATTTGACACTAACAATCAGCAAAGTGCCCCCCATGTCATCACCTAGCAGCATGGAAATTATTGGTTTAATGTAGTCGCCTATGTTCCTGTGAGAGGAAAAATTCTTAGACTAAGCCACACTATTTCACAAGATGTGCTACAGTAGAGCCCTTTCCCTGAGTCTTACACTCTCCCTGTGTTCACTATTTCTGTTTTCTACATATCTAGCATGTTCCTGTTTCAGACTCTTGGCAGGCATAGTTCTTTTTGTAAAGTTACCAAAACATTCCCTGTTTTTTCTATAGCTTTCTTAATATCATAGGTTGATGTCTATATGCAGGGAAGGGCTGGCACAAGTTAGATCAAGGTTATGATTGGACACTAATAAAAAATAAGGTAGGGACAAAGCTTTTGTAATGTGGGAGAGAAGGGGAAGGAAGAGAATCAAGATGGAGATGGAGAAAGATGATTCAGATCCTGGTGGTCTAACATGGCCCTAGGTACTTATGTATACATCTTAAGGGATGGATTTCTAAGGTCAATTTATCTTATCTACGTGGGCAGTTTATAGCTGTGGATTGTGAATTTAACATATAAATCTGACTGTTGGGTTACAGTTTGTTGAGTCTTAATTTTATAGGGTAGCTGGAACCAGAGAGTTTGCAGTTAGCAGAGAGCCACTGGGAGAGACACTAATTAGAGATAAATAATGGTTAGTTCCATATGGCCCTTGAGTGCCAGAACTAACGCTAGGGACCAGTGTGGCAAGGTGCCATGCTGGCACAGTTTATGGCCTGTGGGTCTGAGAGTACTTGGGGGCAGCATGCAGCTGCTGAGAGAAAGATACCATGCAGTGCCATATGGTCCCATGAGTGCCAGTGCTAGCGAGGGATAAAAGGTTATGCCATTTTTTTAAAATATTTACCACAACATAATATTACCCATTGAGAATGACTTACCCATGTTTTAACTTAATAAAGATGAAAAATACCATCTTCCAGCATCTGATTCTCTATTCTTCTAAAACAAATCTTATACTCCAGTTCTGCTGTCAAATTGATGCACCTTGGAAGAGGTTATTTCAGTTTAAGAATTGCCCAGTGAAATAGACATGTCTGTAGAACTTTTTTTAAGTTACTGATTGATATAAAAGAACCCAACACAATGTTGGTGGTACAATCCCTAGACAGGTTGGCCTGGATTTTAAAACTATAATAGATGAGCATAAACTTGGAAGCAAACTAAGAAGAAGTTTCCCAGTGGTCCATACTTAAGAGTCTGCCTTTATACTCCCTCAATGCTGGATTATAACTTGAAGATAAATAAAACCTCTCCCCTCCCAAGATGTTTTTAGGCATGGTTTTATCACATTAATATCAAAGCAAACTAGGATATTATGTTTTTTATTATTTCTAATCCATTTCACCATCTAACACTATATACATGTACATCTTAAGCACATAACATGAACCTTTCTCTTACTTTAAACATTTGTGAAATATAGACAGTATATAATGGCTATTTACAATTCTAAAGGTTTTTGAAGTAATCTATTTCCAATAAAACTGGTTAATATGTGAAAGATCATGTGAATTTTATTTGGAGTAAGGAATGAAATAGTGGTACACTTAAATACATTCCAATTGTTTCCCTAAAATTCATGGTTGAATATGAAAGGACTTCTACTTCCTCAACAGTTGCATTAGACAATGAGAAATTATTAACCTTTTCTCATTGTTATCTACACAGTATAGGATAAGAAAGTATCAGAGTCCTTGGTCTGAATTTTTGTCTTGACATTTTCTGGTTTGTGATGTTGGGCATCTGTTTTGCTATAGTAAATTTTAGTTCATATCTCTATAAATGGAAGCTAATAAACCATAACTAAACAACACCTAGAAGTTTGCTTTTCATTGTAACACATCTGTGTTGTTAATGGATCTGCTTCTACATGTGTACATTTTTTTCTTGAAGTTTTGCAAGAAAAATTATTCTAGACACACATTCCTTAGATGCAAAGAGATAAATAATTTGCACTCATGGAAATCAGAATTCATACCTAGAAAAATACTAAAGTTGATAAATCCTCAAATTTTTATTATTTGCCAAATATTGCAAATGCTGGTCATTATTTTCATTAGGCTTTTAATAACTACTTTGTTCCAGACACTTTAGTCTAATTCTCTGTATACCACACAGAAAAAAATAAGTAGAAATAAAAATGGCATGGCTTGTTTGCTACCTAATTTAGTATGTCAAAGCAGATGTCCAACATTTTCCAACTAGAAAAGATCAGGAACAAAATTCATACCTAGGATGCTCATGCGAATGGGAAGGTTTAATACTGCTCATTCAATTGGCCTCATCTCCTTTTACGTTATTTTCCAAGGTCACGCTATGAGATAGGTTATAGGGTTACAATTTCTACCACTCCAAAGAAACAAGGTGTCAGTGAAGTGGAATGCTGGAATGTGGCATCATGGAACAAGTGGGACCAGATTTGACTGGCAATAAAAATACACCAGTCCTGGCCCCATAGGAATGAAAAATATTCCTCTGCCATGTATAGTTAGCATAAGCTTTATACTAGGAAGACTTGGAGAAGAAGAGCAAAACATAACACACAATCAAAATTATTTGCATTCGTTTCTTAGTTTTGTTGGAAACCAGAGTTTTAGAAAGCTTTACAACTATCATTAACTGTTATGTGCTCTCTGGTTTTGAGAAGCCATATAAATATTTAAAGGGAAGAGAGAAGCCCATTGTAAGGGCTTAGGAAGTAAAAAGTAAGTACTCTCATTCATCTTTCATCTGACGTTATTTTATGCAGAATCTGATAACATTTTTCTTGGCTCAGAGAGTCAAGTTGTAGCAAGGATTCCTTCACCAATGAGATCCTTTTCTATGATCTTGGCCAGAGAGAGCCCTCATTTCCGGACTTTAGACAATTTTGTCAGACAAAGAAAATATGCTGAAAAGTTCAGCTCTTACACATACGTTTAATTGCTGTTTGGAAACTAATATCATTAAAGGCTCTAACCCTCCTCCAAGTGTTGCAATCAAAACAGCAAACACCTTAGAAGGAAAGGCTGCTGAAATGTCTAAGTGAATGCATAGTCACATGAGAAGGGAATTGTTGAACATTAAAAGTGAAAGTTTCCAAATAAGGAGAGTCTTCATAAAAGAAACATGGGTTATTTATATGCCCGCATAAGACATAATTAAATTTCTATGTATTTTATAAATGAATAATTTAATTTTGTTGCTAGTGATCACCTACATAACACAGACAACAGTGCTTGAAAATGCAAAATCTTTAGAGGCTGATGCTTTAAATGAAATTCTCCATGAATACAGTAAGTTCCATAATGACAGCTTAACGTCCTAATTCATAAAACATTATTAAAGTACATTATTTATACCTACTTTTGTGGACTTCTGCCCTTATTCCTGATTTTCACTGTGTATGGCTATAATCACATGCACAGTATATAATTGAAGCGTTAATTCAATCTGAACTTAGGCAAGAATACTGTATTACCATAATAAAACCTCAGCTATAATAACTCAAAGCATGGGACTCATGTGCACAAGAATATTCTCTTTTAAAAACTTTAAAAGAAGGACTTACACCTCACAGCTTCAAGTATCTATATTTAAACTGTGAAGTTCAATGTACCATTGACTAATTGGCACAGACTTTCTGATGAAATATTTATTTCTCTGCAGTAGGAAACTTACATTCAGATACTGACTTGTAATTATAAGGCAACTGTGGCATTATAAGTATGGTCTTAGAAATATTTGAAAGTACTCATATGTAATTGGGTTCTTTTCTGATTCATGATATCAGACGATTGTGTTTAGCAAAAGCGTTTTCAATTACCTGGCATTTTTATTTACTTAGAAAGATGGAAATGTCCTGCTAGATATAATTTCTCCCAGAAAAAAAAAAACTGAATGTATTAATACTCTAAAATATCTTTATTCAATTTTTAAAATATATTTTGCTTAGGCCTAAACCTTGTAGAAATACAAAGTGAATTTCAATAGTCTTATCTCCTACTCTGGAATGCTAAAAATTTACCTTCTGGACTTTCTCCTTCGGACTGAGCAAGCTTCAGGAGTACTCTGTAGAAATATTCAGACAAAGTGAGAACGTGTCTCCTTATGGTGCTAGAATATCTCAGGGAGTAGTAGAAAAGGGCTCTTTATAAATTATGCTCCTAACACAAAAAGAAAGTGTTAGCTTTGATCTTGAAGGTAAAAAAGCTCTACACCTAAGGGGATGAATTAATTCCTGTATTTAATTAGATGTGGTTCTTAGTAGACAACTTAAGCATTCATCTTAGAATTTCACATTGGATATTCTGAGATTGGTAAAAATCTCCCAATAGTTCTGGCAAATGAAAAACTTAGAAAACATCAGTCCCTGAAAATGACAAATGGCAAAGAGAAAGGCATTTCAAATATAGAATAAATAATTCTATGAATTAAAGATAAAAACAGTTTCTAAAAATAAAAATTCATATTACTGATTGAAGCCAAAAATCCAGCTATTTCAGCTATTAAACATAGGCACTTGTCATTTGAAATCATTAGACTTACCAGAACATTGTCCATAGAGTCCAAGTTATAGTTATAGTTAGGCAGGATTTGACCATCTCTCTTGGCCCCAGTCATACCAAGGCATGCTCAGATATCTGAAAAAGTATCCTCCAGGAAACTTCATGAAACCACACATGATTTTCATAGCATTCTGATTTACAACAACCTGGGTATACCCAAGAACTCTACTTCATAAAACTGCTCAGAAGGACACTGAAGGTAATGTCCCTGCCACACTGCCACATGAATGTCACCAGCTCCAAATATCTGCTGACAAGAGCCAGAGCTGAAAAAGAATGAAAAAATCAACTCAAAATAGAATGTTCTAACACAGTGCTTCTCAACCTTGCTAATGCTGTGACCTGTTAAGGCAGTTGCTCATGTCGTGATAACCCCAACCATAAAATTATTTTTGTTACTACTTCATAACTGTATTTGATACTTTTATCAATTTTAATGTAAATATATATTTTTTTCTGATGGTCTTAGAGGACCCCTGTGAAAGGGTCATTCAATACTCCAAAGGAGTTATGACGCATAGACTGACAACTGCTGGTCTAACACATTTTTTTAATAAAATAATTATATGAAGTAGACAATTTAATTTACTTTTAATATTGTTTGTAAGAAATTTACCAAAAGCTGAGCAAGAAACTTGCAAAGTTCCTGATAGCAATGTGCATCTTTGAAGGGGCTGTTATTTTTTAAGTAGGGAAAAGGTGGAATCAGCTTGAGGTGTTTGGGGAACCACAATGTTTCTGGGAGGTGGAAACCACTCAGCAATAATCCTTTCTTTCAACTGGGCTTCATACTTTCTGTCTTTATTTAATGGGAATATTTCCAATTTTTTCTCCAGAAAAAGAAAAAGAAGAAAAGAAGAAAGTGGAGAAGAAAGTTACTTCTGATACAAAAAAGAAAGGTAAGGATTAGAAAATCTATCAACACTTAAATCCAACAGTGTTAATTGATAGTGTTGCTGGCAAAGCTACTTTTTTCTAGAAAGAGATTCACTTGTTTGTCACTGTTAGTGAAAACAATTAATATTTTTAAATGCTCCAAATTGGATTTGAAGGAAACATGTAAAACCCTTTATTGCCATATTCACTTAAAAATAGAATTTCTCTGTTTAGCTTGGGCTAATCATGATTCTCATGGCTCAGAGACCTGAAATTTCAAGACTGTACCACATCATCTGGCATCTTAACATCTGTTAAGATACTACTGCTGTATTCTTTTGCATTATCAGTATACACACACACACACACACACACACACACACACACACATGCATACAAAGAGAGAGAGACTGAGAAAGAGTGGGGAGTAAGTATGTGGTATATAGGTGTACATGTGAATAATAAAGATTACTATTTAGTTTATTCAATTTTATTAAAAGTAAATATCAAGAGGTCAAATTATTTTATACTCTGAGAAGAATACATGGAATAGTTTGTTAGGCCATTCTTATTCTTATTTCTCTCTTGACGCTTTTGGTCATATTTATCTGATATTACCAAGCAGCTTTCAGGAATTTCAAAATTCCAAATATACTTCTATGGCTGAAACCACAGGGAACACTCAATTCATTCCTTTTAATATATTTAATATATATATATATATATACAGCAATTAATACTGCATTTAATATCTCTACCTTTGTTAAAAATTTCTTATCCTTATCAAATTAAATAGCTTTATAGATAGACAAGACTTGTAAGCTTTGAGTGTGTTTGGAAAGTTCTATATGCCCATTTATACAGGATTTTGTCTTGAACTTAAGAGTTGTCTTGGCAAAGTAAACTGGATACTATAATGGCAGTCATGTGTTTACTGAAAGATATAAGAACAAATTAGTTAGAGGCTTATAGCATTCTTATTTTCCCTGCAGAAAAAGGAGAAGCCAAAAAGAAAAGCGAGAAAGAAACTGTCATTGATGGGAAAGGAAAAGGTATTGTTCATTGCTTTGCTTCCCCTGTCACCTTCCAAGATTTAGTTCATGAATAACATTGGTGCATCAACAAGCAACTTGAGTATCGGTACTCACATCTATTTGTGTGTAGAATACCAGAACAAAAATGTGGTAGGAAGTGAAATCTACACAAAGAAACATTATTCAAAGCTATTTGTAAGACATATACCCAGTACTGAGCAAGACACTGTGCAAAGTGCCTGATAGCATTGTCCAGTTTTGACGAACTACAGTATGTGGGAATGTCCAAAGTTCTATTTGATATTTATTCTTGCTGAAAAGGAAAGCAGGTGTGTGGGTAAACGCTGAAATAGAAGATTAGTATACATGCATGTACCCAAGCCCCACTCACATAAGCTTTCTTTTTTTTTTTTTTGGTTCTTTTTTTTTTTTTTTTTTCGGAGCCGGGGACCGAACCCAGGGCCTTGTGCTTCCTAGGCAAGCGCTCTACCACTGAGCTAAATCCCCAGCCCCTCACATAAGCTTTCTTACATGCTCATGAGAAGCAACACCTGGCAAGGTGAAGTAGGATGCCGAAGTGGGAGATGTGGGCACTGACTTTTTCTTTTTTTTACTTATATTTCAAAGGGGTCACTCCCCAGGCATTGAAAAGAGGATAATACTGGGTCTGTTAACATGGAAGTTGGCTTTACAAAATTCCTACTCAAATGAAACAGATAAATAATTTATAATACCCAACTGTGTGAAGTAAATGTGTAAGATGAATGAAAAAAAAAAGCAGCTAAGGCCAACAGGATTTATCTCATCCTATCAAGTTGCTCACCATCTTGGCAAAGATGAGAAAGGCACAGGATCTACTTGAGGAAAAGAGTATCACGGTGCAAAGCACAAAGCCAAGAGAGTAAAGATTCTCGTTAAGAAATTGATGATTTTCATGCTTTTGTGGTGTCTGAGGCCCTCCAGTGGCTACCCCCAGTTCCCCCACTGCTACATATTTTAATTCAATTTCCTGACCCTCTGTACATCTCCCCCAACCCCTTTCCAGTACTTGATCCTGCCCTAAACTTTTCCTCCCCCTCCTCTCTCCCTCCAAAGTCCTCCCATCCTTCATCTCCCATGATCACCCTGTTCCCGCCTCTATGCAGGACTGAAACATCCACACCCTGGTCTTCTGTCCTCCAAAATCCATATGGTCTGTGGGTTGTATCGTGGACATTGTGAGCTTTTGGACTAAGTCATTATCAGTGAGTGCACACAATGTTCTTTTGTGTCTGGGTTACCTCACTGAGAATGATATTTTCTAGTTTTACCCATTTGCTGTAAATTTAATGAAGTCATTGATTTTAATAGCTGAGTAATACTCTATTGTGCAAATGAGTCACATTATCTGTAACTATTCCTCTGTTGAAGGACATTTGGGTCCTTTGCAGCTTCTGGCTATTATAAATAAGCTACACTGAACACAGTGGAGCATGTGTCCTTGTTATATGTTGGGGCATCTTTTAGGTATATGCCCAGAGGTGGTATAACTGGGTCCTCAGGTAGTACTATGTAAATTTTCTGAGGAATTGCCAGACTGATTTCCAGAATGGTTGTATCAGCTTGCGATGCCACCAACAATGGAGGAGTGTTCCTCTTTCTCCACATCCTTGTCAGCATCTGCTGTCACCTGAGTTTTTGATTTTAGCCACTGTGATTGGTATAAGATGGGATCTCAGGGTTATTTTGATTTGCATATCCCTGATGACGAAGGATGTTGGACGTTTCTTTAAGTCCTTCTTAGCCATTTGAGATTCTCTGTTTAGCTTTGTACCCCATTTTTATAGGGTTATTTGATTCTATGGAGTCTAACTTCTTGAGTTCTTTGCATAATTTGGATATTAACACTCTTTTTGATGTAGGATTGATAAAGATTTTTTTCTCAATCTGTGGGTTGCCATTTTATCCTGATGACAGTGTACTTTACCTTACAGAAGCTTTTCAATTTTATGAGGTCCCTTATTGATTGTTGCTCTTAGAGCATGAGGCACTGGTGTTTTCTTCATGAAGTATAGAGACCACCTCCAATGGATAGGCACAGCCCCCAATCAAGGGATGGAGCTACCCACCCATTTTAAAAATTTAATCCATAAATATTCCTGCCCAAAGGAAAGACAGGGGCAAAATTTGAGCAGAGTCTGAAAAGCCATCAAGGGAAAGCCCCACCTGGAAATCCATCTTGTTTGCAGACCACAAACCTGGACACTATTGCTGTTGCCAAGAGGTGCCTACTGCTAGGAACCTGGTATGGCTGTCCTCTGGTATGTTCTGTCAGCACCTAATCAATGCAGATGCAGATGCCAATGCTGGGAGCCAACCATTAAGCTCAGGGACCCCAGTAGCAGAGCTGGAGGAAGAACTGGAGGAGCAGGGGGGATTGCAACCCCAGAGAAAAAACAATGTTCACTGGCTGGACCACCCAGTGTTCCCAGGGACTAGACCACCAACAAAGGAGTGTACGGGGAGGGATCCATGGTTCCAGATACATATGTAGAGGAGGATGACCTTGTCTAACATCACCTGAGGCCCTTGGTCCTGTGGAGGTTTGATGCCCCAGGTTAGGGAGATGCTGGAACAGTGGGGGAGCACCCTCCTAGAGGCAAAGGGGAGGGGGAGAGGGCATGTGTGGGGTAGGGGGTTGTGGAGAGAGAACCAAGAAGAGGGATATCATTTGAGATATAAAGAAATGAAATGATTAATAAAAGAAAATGATGATTAACTGTTGCACGGCTTAGATTTTTGAATTTTGTTTTGATTTTATAGTATACAAAAGTAAGTCCTGGCTTCTATTCATATAGGACATACATTTACATGGAAAGCTGCCACCTGAGGTATTACAGTTCAGGGATAAATACTTTCATCCCAAGAATTTCTTCTACTCATGTGATCGATGGTTGAAAATCTGCTTAGAGCTACTCCATTCTGTTGAGTTATGTAGAAATTGTGCTCCACTAAAATTCAAACATCCCAGGGCCTGACTATGCAATAGAATAGGCTATTAATAATGTAAGTTAATGAGATATCCAGATCCTCTTGTGATAACAGTAATCTGAAAGCAACTCTCTGAAAGTTTACACAGTAGTTATGTTTAAGTGAGGAGGACATAAAGAGAGCTCAAAGGTGGGATAGAGGCAAGGTAAGGCAGGTGGTACAGGATGGCATTAGTAAAGTCCTACCGTTCTCAGGGAGAAATGGAAGTAATAGCTTCTGTGAATGGAGTCTAAAAGTGAGACCATAGTATGACAAACTAAGTAATGACTACTGATAATGGAAAATAGGAATGATGGTATTTTTTCTACTGGCCTATAAACAGGGTGAAGTATATCGCACCCAGGGTTGCATATGGCTTACAAGCAAAAAGGGATAACAGAGGTTCAGTAGGTCAAGGAGTTTTGTCCAGGAAATATTAGACAAAACTCAAAGGTGCAGGGTCTGGTGAGTGTGTGTGTGTGTGTGTGTGTGTGTGTGTGTGTGTGCATGAGTGTTTCTGTGTGCATTCTGTCTCGTATATATCTGTCAGTCTCTCCATTTGTTTCTCTCTCTCTCTCTCTCTCTCTCTCTCTCTCTCTCTCTCTCTCTCTCTCTCTCCCTCCCCAACAATCATGTTCACTGGGGGTCCAGCCTTAGCAGGACCAAGGGATTTCCCTTCCACTGGTGCTCTTACTAGGCTATTCATTGTTACCTATGCAGTTGGAGCCCAGTGTCAGCCCATGTATAGTCTTTGGGTAGTGGCTCAGTTCCTGGAAGCTCTGGTTGGTTGGCATTGTTGTTCATATGGGGTTTTGAGCCCCTTCAAGCTCTTTCAGCCCTTTCTCTGATTCCTTCAACGGGGGTCCCGTTCTCAGTTCAGTGGTTTGCTGCTGGCATTCACCTATGTACTTGCTGTATTCTGGCTGTGTCTCTCAGGAGAGACCTACATCCAATTCCTGTCAGCCTGCACTTCTTTGCTTCATCCATCTTATCTAGTTTGGTGGCTCTATATGTATTGGCCACATGTGTGACAGGCTCTGAATGGGGGTTCCTTCAGTCTCTGTTCTAAACTTTGCCTCCCTATCCCCTCCTAAGGTTATTCTTCTTCCCGTTTTTAAAAAAAAGGAGTGAACCATCTGTATTTTGGTCATCCGTCTTGAGTTTCATGTGCTCTATGCATCTAGGGTAATTCGAGCATTTGAGGTAATAGCCACTTATCAATGAGTGCATACCACGTGTGTTTTTCTGTGATTGGGTTACCTCACTCAGGATGATATTTTCCAATTCCATCCATTTGCCTATGAATTTCATAAAGTCACTGTTTTTGATAGCTGGGTAGTATTCCATTGTGTAGATGTACCACATTTTCTGCATCCATTCCTTTGTTGAAGGGCATGTGGGTTCTTTCCAGCTTCTGGCTATTACAAAGAAGGCTGTTATGAACGTAGTGGAACATATGTCTTTGCTATATGTTGGAGCATCTTTTGGGTATATGCCCAAGAAAGTATAGCTGGGTCCTCAGGTAGTGCAATGTCCAATTTCCTGAGGAACCTCCAGACTGATTTTCAGAATGGTTGTACCAGTCTGCAATCCTACCAACAATGGAGGAGTGTTCCTCTTTCTCCACATCCTCACCAGCATCTGCTGTCGCCTGAGTTTTTGATCTTAGCCATTCTGACTGGTGAGAGGGTTGTTTTGATTTGCATTTCCCTTACAACTAAAGATGTAGAACATTTCTTTAGGTGCTTCTCAACCATTCGATATTCCTCAGGTGAGAATGCTTTGTTTAGCTCTGAACCACATTATTTAAAAGGTTATTTGTCTCCCTGCAGTCTAACTTCTTGAGTTCTTTGTATATTTTGGATATAGCCCTCTATCAGTTGTAGGATTGGTAAAGATCTTTCCCCAATCTGTTGGGTGCCGTTTTGTCCTAACAACAATGTCCTTTGCCTTGCCGAAACTTTGTAGTTTTATGGGATCCCATTTGTCAATTCTTGATCTTAGAACATAAGCCATTGGTGTTTTGTTTGGGAAAATTTCTCCAGTGCCCATGTGTTGATATTCTTCCTCACTTTTTCTTCTATTAGTTTGAGTGTATCTGGTTTGATGTGGAGGTCCTTGGTCCACTTGGACTGAAGCTTTGTACAGGGTGATAAGCATGGATCGATCTGCATTCTTCTACATGCTGACCTCCATGGATCATTTGCTGAAATGCTATCTTTTTTCATTGGATGGCTTTGGCTTCTGTGTCAATAATCAAGTGACCATAGTTGTGTGGGTTCATTTCTGGGTCTTCAATTCTATTCCACTGGTCTATCTGCCTGTTTCTATACCAACATCATACACTTTTTTATTACTATTGCTCTGTAATACCGCTTGAGTTCAGGTATAGTGATTCCCCTGGAAGTACTTTTATTCTTGAGGATAGTTTTAGCTATCCTGGGGTTTTGTTATTACAGATGAATTTGCAAATTGTTCTGTCTAACTCTATGAAGAATTAAATTGGAATTTTAGTGGGGATTGCATTGAATCTGTAGATTACTTTTGGTAAAATGGCCATTTTTCCTATATTAATCCTGCCAATCCATGAGCATAGGAGATCTTTCCACCTTCTGAGATCTTCAATTTCTTTCTTCAGATGCTCCAAGCTCTTATCATACAGATGTTTGATTTGCTTGGGTAAAGTCACACCAAGGTATTTTATATTATTTGGGACTATTATGAAGGGTGTCGTTTGCCCAACTTCTTTCTCAGCTTATTTCTCTTTTGTGTAGAGGAAGGCAACTGATTTATTTGAGTTAATTTTATGCCCAGCCACTTTGCTGAAGGTGTTTATCAGGTTTAGTAGTTCTCTGATGGAACTTTGCGATCACTTAAATATACTATCATATCAGCAGCAAATAGTGATATTTTGTCTTTTTCCTTTCCAGTCTGTTCCCTTTGATCTCCTTTTCTTGTCTGATTGCTCTGGCTAGGATTTTGAGAACTATATTGAATAAATAGGGAGAGAGTGGGCAGACTTGTCTATTCCCTGATTTTAGTGGGATTGTCTCAAGTTTCTCTCCATTTAGTTTAATGTTAGCTACTAGTTTGCTGTATATGGCTTTTGCTATGTTTACGTATGGGCCTTAAATTACTGTCCTTTCCAGAACTTTTATCATGAAAGAGTGTTGAATTTTGTCAAATACTTTCTCAGCATCTAATGAAATGATCATGTGGTTTTTATCTTTCAGTTTGTTTATATAATGGATTACGTTGATGGTTCTCCATATATTAAACCATCCCTGCATGCCTGGGATGAAACCTCCTTGAGGATGATGGATGATTATTTTGATGTGTTCTTGGATTCGGTTTGCAAGAATTTTTACTGAGTATTTTTGCATCAATATTCATAAGGGAAATTGGTCTGAAGTTCTCTTTCTTTGTTTGGTCTTTGTGTGGTTTAGGTATAAGAGTAATTGCGGCTTAATAGAAGGAATTCGGTAGTGCTGGTCTGTTTCAATTTTATGGAATAGTTTGGATAGCATTAGTATGAGGTCTTCTATGAAGGTCTGATAGAATTGTGCACTGAACCTATCTGGACCTGGGCTCTTTTTGGTTGGGAGACCTTTAATGACTGCTTCTATTTCCTTAGGAGTTATGGGGTTGTTTAACTGGTTTATCTGTTCCTGATTTAACTTTGGTACCTGGTATTTGTCTAGGAAATTGTCCATTTCCTGCAGATTTTTCAGGCTTTGTTGAATATAGGCTTTTGTATAGGATCTGATGATTTTCTGAATTTCCTCTGATTCTGTAGTTATGCCTCCCTTTTCATTTCTATTTTGTTAATTTGGACACACTCTCTGTGTCCTCTGGTTAGTCTGGCTAAGGATTTATCTATCCTGTTGATTTTCTCAAAGAACCAGCTTTGGTTCTGTTTCTTTGTATAGTCCTTTTTGTTTCTAATTGGTTGATTTCAGCTCTGAGTTTGATTATTTCCTGCCTTCTACTCCTCCTGGGTGTATTTGCTTCTTTTTGTTCTAGAGTTTTTAGGTGTGCTGTCAAGCTGCTGATATATGCTCTCTCCTGTTTCTTTCTGTAGGCACTCAGAGCTATGAATTTTCCTCTATCACAGCTTTCATTGTGTCCCATAAGTTTGAGGATGTTATATCTTCATTTTCATTAAATTCTAAGAAGTCTATAAATTCTTTCTTTATTTCTTCCTTGACCAGGTTATCATTGAGTAGAGCATTGTTCAACTTCCATGTATATGTGGGCATTCTTTCCTTATTGTTATTGAAGGCCAGCTTTAGCCCGTGGAGGTCTGATAGGATGCATGGGATTATTTCTATCTTTCTGTATCTGGTGATGCTTGTTTTGTGCCCAATTATATGGTCAATTTTGGAGAAAGTACCATGAGGTGGTGAGAAGAAGGCATATCCTTTTGTTTTAGGATAGAATGTTCTACAAATATCTGTTAAGTCCATTTGGTTCATAACTTCTATTAGTCTGTCTATGTCTCTGTTTAATTTCTGTTTCCATGATCTGTCCACTGATGAGAGTAGGGTTTTGAAATTTCCTACTATTATTGTGTGAGGTGCAATGTGTGCTTTGAGCTTTAGTAAGGTTTCTTTTATGTATGTAGGTGCCCTTGTATTTGGAGCATAGATATTTAGGATTGAGAGTTCTTCTTGGTGGATTTTTCCTTTGATGAATATGAAGTCATCTTTTTTGATGACTTTTGGTTGAAAATCGATTTTATTCGATATTAGAATGGCTACTCCAGCTTGCTTCTTCAGACCATTTGCTTGGAAAATTTTTTCAAGCCTTTCACTCTGAGGTAGTGTCTGTCTTTGTCTCTGAGCTGTGTTTCCTGTACGCAGCAAGATGCTGGGTCCTCATTACATACCCAGTTTGTTAATCTGTGTCTTTTTATTGGGGAAGTGATCCATTGATTTTGAGAGATATTGAGGAATAGTGATTGTTGCTTCCTGTTATCTTTGTATTTGAAGGTGAGATTATGTTTGTGTGCTTATCTTCTCTTTGTCTTGTTGCAAAAATGATTAGTTTCTTGCTTTTTCTAGGGTGTAGCTTGTCCCCTTGTGTTGGGCTTTACCATTTATTATCCTTTGTAGTGCTGGATTTGTAGAAAGATATTGTATAAATTTGGTTTTGTCATGGAATATCTTGATTTCTCCATCCATGTTAATTGAGAGTTTTGCTGGATACAGTTACCTGGGTTGGGATTTGTGTTCTATTGAGGTCTGTATGACATCTGTCCAGGATATTCTGGTTTTCATAGTCTCTGGTGAGAAGTCTGGTGTATTTCTGATAGGTCTGCCTGTATATGTTACTTGATCTTTTTCCCTTACTGATTTTAGTATTCTTTCTTTGTTTTGTGCATTTGGGGTTTTGACTATTATTGATGGGAGGAATTTCTTTTCTGGTCCAATCTATTTGGAGCTCTATAGGCTTCTTGTATGTTTATGGGCATCTCTTTCTTTAGGTTATGGAAGTTTTTTCCTATGATTTTGTTGAAGATATTTACTGGTCTTTGAGTTGGGAGTATTCACTCCCTTCTATATCTATTATCCTTAGGTTTGATCTTTTCATTGTGTCCTGGATTTCCTGCATATTTTGTAGCTTGTAGGCTTGTAGCTTTTTCCATTTTACATTATCTTTGACAGTTGTGTCCATAATTTCTATGGAATCTTCTGCTCCTGAAATTCTCTCTTCTACCTCTTGTATTCTGTTGGTCATGCTTGCATCTGTGACTTCTGATCTCTTCCCTAGGTTTTCTATTTCCAGGGTTGTCTCTCTTTGTGCTTTCTTTATTGTTTCTATTTCCATTTTTAACTCCTGGATGTTTTTGTTCATTTCCTTCTCCTGTTTTGTTGTTTTTTCCAGTAGTTCTTCCAGGGATTTTTGTGTTTCTCTTTAAGGGCTTCTAGTTGTTTATTTGTGTTGTCCTGTATTTCCTTAAGGGAGTTATTTATGACCTTCTTAAAGTCTTCTATCATCATGATAAAATGTGAATTTGAATCTAGATCTTGCTTTTCTGGTGTGTTTGGATATTTGGTGTTTGCTTTGGTGGGAGAATTGGGCTCCGATGATGCCATGTAGTCTTGGTTTCTGTTGCTTGGTTTCTTGTGCTTGCCTCTCACTATCAGGTTGTCTCCAGTGTTACCTTGTTTTGCTATTTCTGACAGTGACTTGACTGTCCTGTAGGCCTGTTTGTCAGGATTGCTGTAGACCTGTTTTTCTATTTTCTTTCAGCCAGTTATGGGAACAGAGTGTTTTGCTCTCAGGCATGTAGTCCTTCCTGTCCACTGGCTTTCAGCTCTCCTTGTGGGAAGGAACCAGAAGGGCCTGCCCTCCTTCTCCTGGGTCTCTGTGTGCAGGGTCTCAGATGGTGCTAGGTGTTTTCCTCTAGAATCAGAAATGTGGGCAGAGAGTAGTCTCCTCTTGTTTCCCAGGCATGTCTGCCCATTGAAGGTCTAGTTCTCCCTCCCACGGGATTTGCATGTAGGGAGCACTTTGACAGGGTCTGTTCTGATCTGGGTGCAGTCTGAACTGCAGGGCTCCTGCAGCTTGACTGCCCCTATCTTCCTGTGACCAGATGTACTATACAGTTTCCTCTTGGGCCAGGGATGTGGGCAAAAGTGGGCAGAAGTGGCAGTCTCTCTTCCCGTGCAGTCTCAGGATTGCCCACACTTCTGGGAGATCAGCTCTCTCTCCCAAGGGGTTTGGGAGCAGGGAGCTGTGGCCATATAAGCCTATTTTGATAAGATTGTACAGTACATTTTCACGTTTGAAACCATTTTTCTGATGGAGGCTTTATTTTATTTTCATAACACAAGATATCATTGCATCTTATAAGTTAATCTAACTTTGAAGGAAACATGCATTTTTGATATTGTGTTTAAGAGTGCTTAACACTCAAATACTTAATTTTTATGGTGTGTATAGGTTGTGTGTGTGTGTGTGTGTGTGTGTGTGTGTGTGTGTGTGTACAGAGAGAGAGAGAGAGAGAGAGAGAAGAGAGAAATTTTGATTAATTTCTAAATTAATATTTCTTTTTACAATTTGATAAAACTTTCAAAATTTTTATAACTTCAACATAATTTTGAAACATTCTATCTTAGGCTTCTCAGAACAGTAGAAAAACAATGGAGCTAATGAAAACGTTTAGTATAAATTGAACAGTTAAGTAGCTGGTACTCTTGGCTTTTCGTTCATCTATGGAGAACATCTGATATAAAGAAAGGGAAGGTTTTGTTTTGCCTTATGTGTTCAGAGGTTTCAACACATTGTGGAGTGAGGCTAGATTAGAACTCTGTAAAACCAGAAAACACTGAGATAAGATGAATGTGGTAGCTAGCCTTCTTTTTTATTCTATCCACTCCCTGCCTGCCGCCCTTATTCACAGCAAATTTTCCTTTCTTAGTTAATCCTTTCTGGAAATACTATAACAGAAACACTGAGATACTTATTAATCTCTCAGGTGCTTCTCAGACTAATTAAATTGAAAATCCACTTAAATAATTCCAAGTACATATGCAATTTATTTCTAAGATAGTGAAGGAAATAAAACAATGACTATACAATTGTAGCTACAAAGAGTAGCAAGTTAAAAAGACAGAGGCCAGCTTTAGACACCTATTGCATACATGATTATTGTATTTTACTGAATATAAATTCATTAAATTAACTTTTACTCAAGCTTGTAATATAATATGTAACTATAATAATTTATTCATACTGTATTTCACCACTTTTCTATCATTAAAATAACCTAAGGTATAAATTCTGTGTACTTTACTAGTAGTCTGTGTTGGCAGAAAATACAAGCAATTGCTCATATGATACCACATACTCAGTTTAATGTTCAATATTCGTTGAACCTCAGTATTTGAAAATCAGTTAACTATAATAGATACTTTATATTATATGTTCAGTAATCTCCCTCAAAGTTGTGTATAATAAAAACAAATCAAGATGCATTTCAATGGTTAAAAGATACATTCCTATTTAAAGAAATACTATGAAAACCACAATGAGACAAAATGTAAGAAAAAAATCCAACCAACACAGGAAATGAAGACTAATCAAACCCTTGTTCTGAGCTTTGGATGGGTATTATTAATTATCTACACCACTCTGCATGGTCAAATAGAAGGTATTCCACAATATGCCTCCGAGGGCTGTCTGGATGATGTAGAGATTTTAAATTGCGAAAGTGTTACTGAATTGTAAAATAAAAGGCCAAGAAAGCATTTGAATCAGAACAATGTTCTCTTAACCACTACTGCACAGGTTAGAGAAAGTGAGAAAGGCAGAGATGTATTGATGTTCTCATTTGCTGAGCCACTCATCTCTTTTGTGGGTCTGTTTCTGGTTACTACTAGTTTTATATATCTAGTTAGTGGGATACAGTAAGTCTCTAATATTAAGTATAGCTGCAAGTGAGCTCCTAATTTGCTTTTAAAATTCAATCTTCCCCTACAGCTTAGAATAGTAGAATGCAGGTAAAAGAGTGCCCAAGGGATCCATAACATTGGCACTTTCAGAAATGATTGAGGAGGTAAAATTCATGTAGAGTCAAGGACAATTCTAGTTTCTAGCCAAGGACAAGAATCTAAGTCCCTGTCTGAGATGATTTCTGAAGACCTGAATTGTAACCACATATTAATCTGTTCTCTCCCAAATTATAACTGATAACTTAGTTCATGATCACAGTGAAACATGGTAATTTAAATGCTCAGTATATATTTTAATGCTGTCTATATTACTCTTTACTTAAACATTGTCTCACAAACACAATAATGAATGTCACAGACAATGGAAGAATAGAGTGTAGCTTATTTCATGTTTATAGGTAGGTTCTTAAGAGGAAGGAAGTGGGCAGAATACCCATATAACAAGAGCAGATTCCAAGAAATGAACTGTCACACGCTCAATGTCTCGCCAGCAGGAACAACGCACGGACACCAGGATCCTTCTGCAGCAAAGCATTTATTACATCTTGAAGAGGAGAGACCCCGAACCCCAGAATGGCGCTGCTTATATACACCCTAGCGTGGCACGTCCACACCTGATTGGTCGCTTATCCATGATCTCATAGGCACGCCCCAGAGTGGGCAAAGACCTGGCACAAACACACTCTTGCACATGCGCACACAGCTAGTTTCCTGAAAGGAAGTCAGGCTGGCACAGTGGAAGCCAGCGCCATCTTGTAATGGCGAATGTTATCATGGCTTTCCACGTGGGGCACAGCGGAAGCCAGCGCCATCTTGTGACAGCGAATGCTATCACGGCTTTCCACAATGAACTACTGAGGTTGGAGACTGGCTGAGTAGTAAGAATACTTGTTCTTACTGAGGATTAGAATTCAGTTTATAGCTCCTATGTGGTGGCTCACAATCATCTATAAGTTGACCACATTTTTTCTGATCCATGAAGGCATGTAGGAAGCATGTAGTGCAATACATACATGCAGGCAAATCACTCATACATGTAAAATAAATGAATAATCCTGAAAATGTCTAGCAGTTAATAAGCTTTTTCTGTGTTGATGTATCAGATGTGACTTGTTCAGTGTGGGTGGCCTGCCCCTTAGTTGTCTATGCACCTTCCCAATCCAAACATGGCACTGGAATTTCATTCATGCATAGCTTCCAGGTAATTCTGCTTTTTGCTTTATTAAAGAAGAAACTTATCTTAGAGCAGTGACTGAAGGAATGGCCATTCAGAGCCTCCAATGTGTGGCATATATATATCCACCAAAACTAGGTAAGATTGATGAAGCTAAAAATGCATGCTGAAAGGGACTGGATATAGATCTCACCTGAGAGAAACATCCAGAGCATGTCCAATACTGAGATCAATGCTAGCAGCAAACCAATGAACCGACAACAGGATGCCTTGGGGGGGAATTACAGGAAGGATTGAAGAGTTGAAGGAGTTTGCAACCCCATAAGAACAACAATGCCAACAAACCAGAGTTTCCAGGGACTAAACCACTATTGAAAGACTATACATGGACTGACGCAGGGCTCCAACTGCATATGTAGCATAGAATAGACCTGTTGGGGCACTGGTGGAAGGGGAAGCCCTTGGTGCTGCCAAGGTTGGACTCCCAGTGCAGGGGAACATGGGAGGGGAAGAGTAAGGGGGAAGGATGGAGGGAATACCCATATGGGGAGGGGGAGGAGATGGGGGCTTATGGACAGGAAACATGGAAAGGGAATAAAATTTGAAATGTAAGTAAAGAAATATATTTAATAAAAAAAGAAGAAACTTATCAAGAAATACCTGACTAGGATAGAACCAAGGGAGTTGCTAGGATAGAACCTTTGTCATTTGGCCAAGGACATGGATCAAAGTTCTTGTCCCTAAACAGCACAACTAACTTCTATCTCCTAGTCTCATTATTCAGTCCACTTGTCTCTGGTGGGTTACTTTTGAGGTACTAAGTTATAAACATTTTGAAACTAAATTTATTGCCATTTCCTACATCTGTAAATCTATTAATTATGAATGTAAGTTTGATAAAATAACTGATAGGTGTTACTGGTATAAAGTAACATACATATTTGAATTATCTGACAGAAATTGAAATTGGAAAAAGGAACCCAAAGACCCTGTTGATATTTTTGATAAGCTATATATAACAGCATAAATAAATTAATTCAACCATATACCACTGCTTTCTTACAGAGATTATTGGCATGTACAAGTGAGTGAGCAGAACTAGGATCCATCCCACAAGACCTTATGCTTTGATAGGATGCATAGTTAAGTGATACAAGTTCATTAGTTCAACTTAAAGTGAGGAAGGTAGAGGAAGGAACTAAGTGGGGGGTGATGGTCGAAAATAATTGATGGTGTGTAGAAGCATTCAAATAGATGGGGTTATTAGAGCAGGATCCTCTAAGAGTGAGTTGATTTTACATATTTTATTTAATTTTATTTATTTGTTTTTATAGTTGTGAGACCTATGGCCATATATATAGGTACATTTATGATCAACTACTGAATCCTATCCTGAGAGGCATCAGATATATTGATATCTGATGCTTCAAAATGATCAAGCTATTCACATGTGCATCAATGAATGACATGTGACTATGACATTTCCATATGATATGGTTTGTATGAACAGTCAAAAACACCCAGATATGTACATGGGTTTTTAAATTTCATTAAAAGTATAATATAAGATTCAGAATAATATTTTTCAATGAACTAATCTTAATTATCTTAACATCTTGGAGATAGATAAGATTATTCAGAATAATGGTGTCAAAGAAAGGGATCTAGAATTAAGACCTAAATATTCCAGTCTTTTAATAAATACCAAAGAATATTTCTAACATGATATTTAAAATTATATATATATTTATATATATATCCATTATACTAACATGTATTCTTGTAAAAATAATCCTTAAACTTATTCAAGGTTCTTATTTGAATATTATGGCAGCTCTATAAAGTAAGAATTAAAATAACCATTTTGTAAAGGGAAACCAACAGTGAAGAGTTACGTTACATATGGTCACAAATAGGAGCAAAGTCAGTAATAGGGAATGAGTAATAAAAATATTTATTACTTTATTCAGCTATATCTTTAAAGTGGGTTTTTTTATACAGAGGTCACATGATATCACAATTGGATTCAGTGCCATTTTTGGGTCCTGCTTTTTTGGTATAGGTCCATTTTACAGTAAGCTAATCACTAGATCAGCCCTACCTTCCCTCTTTCTTAAGTCTTTTGGAGGAGAAAAGAATAGATTTTCAGAGAAAGAAGATATGGATTGGTTCACATCAGTCCTTTTGGGCTCATTTCTTATCTGACCTTTGTGGTGAGGTGAATTGTCTTGATCCTCTTACAGAATGTGTAAATGAACTTTGTATATGGGCTGAAATCATGTCTGAGAGTCACTCCCTAAGGTACAGTAATGGGGTCAAAAGAAAATAGAGTAGTCTCTGAGCTAGAAAACAGATATAGAAACTCTCTTTAAGAAGTTATTTCTATATAAAGGGAATTTGGGTGATTTGTTTCATTAACTTACAGAAAAACATAGAGAAGAGTTTTAGATGCCATGGCTCAGAATAGAAAAATTTATTGTGATCTCCAAACTAAAATGAATTAAATCATTAACTTTATGATACATATTATTATACTGAGCAAAAAAAATGTAGATATTTAATGTAAAACTGAGGAAACATAGAGTTAATTATTATCCCCAAGGAGCCACCCTGTCTGTCTGTAGCCTTAGTCTTTATTTTCCCATCAAATAATATTCCAAGATGGGAGACAGAAGAGGACAGTATCAGAAGCTCAAGCATCATTCTACAGCACAGGCTTGAATTTACTGTAATCCTTCCTTAGCCTTCTCTCTGTGTATTGGAATAATTGCAGCCAGAATGAATAAATCTTCTAATTCAGAAATATGTGATATGTTAAATGTGAAAAAGAGGACATTTAACATGTGAGGAGATGGAGTGTATTACTTTTCAGATTACTCGGAGTATTCTGTTCACTTTTTAAAGATTAATCTGAGTAAATGAAACTGAAACCTAGATTATACATCCACTCAAATAAGCTTTTAATCTTTGGTTTCATTGCAATAAATATGACATTTTGTATTAACTTTACTAGTAGATTGATTATTAAAATAAAAATGTTGTGGAGAAGAGCAGGTTCCACACTGATCTAACTCTAGATCCAGCTATACTGCTCTTGAACATACACCCCAGGGATACTTCATCATGCTAGAGTGACACTCGCTCAACCATGCTCATTGCTGCTGTATTCATAATAACTAGAAATTGGAAACAATCTAGATATTTATTAATGGGCAAATGGATAAAACGATGTGGTACATTATGCAGTGGAATATTATTTAGCTGCTAAGAAATGAAATAGTAAAATTTGCAGGCAAATTGAGTGAGGTAACCTAGACCCAGAAAGACCCAGAAAGACCCAGAAAGACCCAGAAAGACCCAGAAAGACCCAGAAAGACCCAGAAAGACCCAGAAAGACCCAGAAAGACAAATCTGCTTCCTCATATAGCAGATGAGAACACACACAAACTCCTGACAGCCAAACAATTTCTTAGAAAATGAGAGCCCTTGGAACACTCACCCCTAAATGGGATGTCTTCACCAAATCCCTCTACTCAGGCTCACGGAGCAGCTCTACATTGCTGTTACATCTCCCTTTTCATTTCTGATTTTGTTGATTTGCATAGTGGCTCTGGGCCATTTAGTTTGGCTAGAAGTTTACCTATCCTGTTGACTTTCTCAAAAACACAACCAAACAAAAAAACAAAAAAAAGAAAAGAAAAAAAAAACAAAACCACTTTTACTTTTGTTGATCTTTTTGTATAATTCTTTTTGTTTATATTTTAGTTGATTTCAGTTCTGAATGTGACAATTTCTTGCAGTCTACTCTTCTTGAGTGTGTTTCCTTCCTTTTGTTCTTGAGCTCTCAGGTGTGCTGTTAAGTTGTTAATGTAGGATCTTTCCAATTTCTTTACCAGGGCACTTAGTGCTATGAATTTTACTCTTAGCACTGCTTTCATTGTGTCCTATAAGTTTGGGTATGCTGTGTCTGCATTTTCATTGAATTCTAGGAAGTCTTTAATTTCTTTTTTTATTTCTTCCCTGACCAAGTTATCACTGAGTAGATAGTTGTACAGTTTCCATTGCCATATAAATTTTCTGTTGTTTTTGTTGTTATTGAAGACCAGCCTTAGTCCAAAGTGATCTGATAGTATACATGGGATTGTTTCAATCATCTTCTTGTTTGGGCTTATTTTATGACTGATTATATGGTCAATTTTGGAGAAGGAACCATGAAGTGCTAAGGAGAAGGAGGAGGAGGAGGAAGAGAAGAAGAAGAAGAAGAAGAAGAAGAAGAAGAAGAAGAAGAAGAAGAAGAAGAAGAAGAAGAAGAAGAAGAAGAAGAAGAAGAGGAGGAGGAGGAGGAGGAGGAGGAGGAGGGAGAGGAGGAGGAGGGAGGAGGAGGAGGAGAAGAAGAAGAAGAAGAAGAAGAAGAAGAAGAAGAAGAAGAAGAAGAAGAAGAAGAAGAAGAAGAAGAAGAAGAAGAAGGAGAAGGAGAAGGAGAAGGAGAAGGAGAAGGAGAAGGAGAAGGAGAAGGAGAAGGAGAAGGAGAAGGAGAAGGAGAAGGAGAAGGAGAAGGAGAAGGAGAAGGAGAAGAAGAGGAGGAGGAGGAGGAGGAGGAGGAGGAGGAGGAGGAAGAAGAAGAAGAAGAAGAAGAAGAAGAAGAAGAAGAAGAAGAAGAAGAAGAAGAAGAAGAAGAAGAAGAAGAAGAAGAAGAAGAAGAAGGTATATTCTTTAATTTTAGAGTGAAATGTTCTGTAAATGTCTATAAACACATTTCGCTCATAGCCTCTATTAGTTTCACTGTGTCCCTGTTTAGTTTTTGTGTCATTGACCTGTTCATTATGAGACTGGAGTGTTTAAGTCTCCCATTATTATTGTGTGGGGTTCAATGTGTGTTTTGACTTTTAGTAAAGTTTCTTTCATGAATATGGATGTGTTTGCATTTGGGGCACAGTTGTTCAGAATTGACACTTTCTCTTGGTGGAATTTTCCTTCATTCCTCATCTTGAATGAAAATTTTTGGTTGAAAGACTATTTTATTAGATACAAGGATGGCAATTCCAGCTTGTTTTTTGGGACCATTTTCTTAGAATAACTTTTTACAGCCTTTTACTCTGAGGTAGTGTCTGCCGTTTTTATGGAGGTGTGTTTCTTATATGCAGCAAAATCCTGGATCCTGTTTGAGTATCCTGTCTGTTAGATTATGTCTTTTTATAGGAAAATTGAGTCTGTTGAAATTGAGAAAAATTAAATATGTTTGTTGTTATAAGTGGTATTATGTGCATGTGATTCTATTTGACTTTATTGTATGATTATTAATATCTTGTTTTTTTCTTTGGTGTAAGTACCCTCCTTGTCTGAGAGTATTTCTTCTAGAATCTTCCATAGAGTAGGATTGGCAGATACATATTTTTTCAACTTGGTTTTGTCCTGGAATATTTTGGTTTCTCCATCTATGATGATTGAGAATTTTGCTGGGTATAGTAATTGGGGCTGATGTTTTATCTTCTTCCAATCTATATGACCTCTGTCAGGCTCTTCTGGCTTTTAGTTTCTTTGTTGATTAGTCTGGTGTAATTCTGATAGGTTTGCATTATATGTGACTTGACATTTTTCCCTTGCAGCTTTTAATATTCTTTCTTTGATCTGTGCATTTAATGTTTTGATTATTTTGTGTTGAGAGGATTTTCTTTTCTGCTCCAATCTGTTTGATATTTTACAGATGTCTTGTATATTTATGACCATCTCTTTCTTTAAGTTGGGGAATTTCTATTTCTTTTTTTTTATTGAAGATGCTTTCAGGTTCTTTGAGCTGGGAGTCTTCACTCTCCTCTATTCCTATTATTCTTAGATTTGGTCTTTTCATGGTGTCCTGAATTTCTTGTATGTTTTTGGTTAGGAGATTTCATGTTTTAAATTTTCTTTGACACTTGTTTCAATATCTTCTAAGGTATCTTCTATACTTGAGATTCTCCTACCTTTTGTATTCTGTTGGTGATCCTTACTTCTGTTATTTCTGACCTCTTTCTTAGGTTTTCCATTTCAAGGGTTACTTACATTTGTGTTTTCTTTATTGTTTCTACTATCGTTTTTAGGTCTTGGACCCCTTTGTTCAATTGCTTAACTTATTTGATTGTTTTTTCCTGTATTTCATTAAGCAACTATTTTTTACTCTTTAAGGGCTTTTATTTGTTTATCCATGTTTTTGTGCATTTCTTCCAATGAGTTATTTATGTCCTCTTTAAAGGGCTCCATTATCTTCATGAGATAGGATTTTAGTTCAGCTTCCTGATTTTCAGGTGTGTTGGTGTATCCACTGCTTGCTCTTGTGGGAGATCCAGGTTCTGATGATGACAAAGTATATTGGCTTCTGTTGCTTATGGTCTTGCGCTTGCCTCTCACCATGTGGTTATCCTTGGTGTTAGCTGGTCTGGATGTCCCTGTCTCGTGCCTGCTTCTTATGTTCCTGACTTGCTGCTGGTCTCCTGGTAGGTCTGTGGCCCTGGACATATTGTAGCAGACCTCCTGTGAGACATTCAGACTGTGGCATCTTCAGAGGAGCAGACATGCTGATGATTTTTGCCCTGGCCTCCTGATATACCTTCAAACTCTTAGGTCTTCAGAGGATCAGTCAAGTTGTTGACTTTGTGTAGCTGTTCTCCTGGAAGGCCTTGAGACTGTGGGGTCTGTTTCCCTGTGTGCAGCAGGACAGTTGCCCAATGTACAGCAGACCACCTGGAGGTCTTGAGACTGTGGTGTCTTAAGAGGAGCAGAAAATCTGGTGTTCTCCCCCTTCAGAAGATGCCCAATAGAAGGGATAACTTTATTTTGTTAGTGATTCTTCTTTCTCTGTACCCCTTCCTTGGTGGTCTCATATAATCTCATGGATTTAGTACCATCTGTGTGGCAATAAATCACAAACATCTGTCATTAACTGTGGATTTCAACCTCATATACCCAACTGACTAGTCATCATCTCCATTTAAATATCCATTAATCACTGTTCACAGGGTTTTAAAAATCCTTTTAAACACACTCATTTGAATGTGGCCAACTCTCAAAGTCTCCTTTCCTTTGATGAATAGATTAGCAATACTTTTTTTCCAATTCCTAGATACAGGTCCAGTATTTTCAGTTCATTAATACTTTTTCTAAACCCTTTCAATTTCATCTTTGAGATATGCATTGTAACCGACATCTTTCACAGTTGGTAAGAATCATACAGTTGGACGCCATTGCAATTTAACTCCACAGACATGTGATACTTTAGCAATATTTACTCCTTGAAATTTCCAAATACAAAAGAGCTTATTTCAACCATAATGGATTTTAATCATCTTTACCCCTATTATTTCTCACCTCTTCCTCTTTTGCTGTGAGTTTTCCCCCAAAGTCCCTTTCTACTTTTTCCACTCTTTCTGTGTGTGTGTGTGTGTGTGTGTGTGTGTGTGTGTGTATCTTGTCTCAGCTTCACTTGTCACTACTGCTTGGACTCTGTGACTGAGAGACCTCTGTCCCCACCTCCTTCTCCATCCCCAACCTCAGCCTCACCCTCACCCCCCTATCCCGAGAACTCCATTTTCCTTCCTCCCTTTATAGAGATTTCCCATATCTCTCAAAATAAAATCTCTTTTACACTGGTGTAAAAGGCTAGTCATGAGCTGATGGAGCAGACGATTGCAGATTACAGCAAGACAGCCTTTATCCTACAGCAAGGCCATAGCTGAGGTTCTAATCACACATTTTGGGTGTTTCTACTCATTTGACCAAATTGCTTCCATTATGACAGAATCTTCAATTTCAGCATTTAGATTTCACAAGCATGTACAAGTTTTAATTTGTCATTTTAACTGAATTTTGGATTGACTCAGATGTTATCAAAATGACAAATATAATCAACATGTGAAATCTCTTAACAAGTCATTTCTCAGAAACCACAGAAAGATAATGTACGAGTTTTTTTTTTTTCTTGTCTTTATACTGTTTGGGAAAAGCATAGTACATATATAAAAATGGGATGCGTTCAACTTTGCTCTAAAATGGTGTTAGTGAAAAATACAAGGGTATGAGGCTGTAAAAACATCATAAAAGAATGGCAGAATAACCAATTTGTAATGGAAAGAAAAACTAATGAGAATGAAAGCTGCCTGCTTCTTTAACGATGTGATTAGACTATGATTTATTTAAAAGACTGGTCTATTTGCCTTTAGGATAGATTTTATACAGACTTTCTCTGAATCATGTGGGGAATTTTGCCGACTATTCGGAACTAAGGTAGAAAAAAAGTCGGTAGAACCAGGAAGAGTTCATGCAGACATATGTTATAAAAGTTATTAATAAATGAAAGTCTGACACTCCAAGTAGAGAGCTTAACAGATGATAGATAGTATATTTTGGTCTACAGAATACTCACATTCTCTCTAACATGGGCTCCATGGGAATTTTCGGTTAAAACACTGGTTTGACAAGTTGCCTGAATATTATTGACAGGTATTAATAGAAGTGTGATTACATTGTTTTTATGAATATACCCCCTAATGCCATGTGGCTTGATGATGTCTGCTAGTGAGGATTTGTGGTTATTTTTAACATTTACCACAGCAGGAGGCTCATATTCTCTTAATGTGGGATCCATGAGAATTTTGGGTTGATTTCCTGGCAGGACAGATTAAAGAAGTCTAAACAGGCTCATTCAGTATTGTTTAGTTTACTTCATGTATTTTAAGTTGTGTTAATTTCATAATGGGTATGATTTTGAGTCTTCTGGTTATATTATTTCTCTGGGAGAGAGTGCAAGACACAAGCTTTCCTAGTTTCCAACTGAAGGACATGCTATTTTGGGAGAAAGATTTTATTTTTGTGTATTTGAAAAGGGTGATTAGACTCTGGACATCTTCCACAGTTATATGGATGAGATTTGATAAAGGGAGACCTCCAGAAGAACTAGATTCAAGAGAATATAATAAAAAAATTCACCTAACCGGTCTGTACACCCTATATAGTCTGATACAATCCATAGAGATATCTTGATGATACTAAAGTTTTGTTTGAGATTTATATATTATAGAATGTACAGCTTTGGTGAGGCTCATCATCAAAATGCTGAACTGGCTTGCTTGAACTCCTGATCAGGGACTTTTAACCTGGATTCAAGCAAGACAAACAGCAGAGACTACAATAATCATTGGTGTGACCCACTTAAAGCCTAACCAACCCCCTTATTTTCCCATAACCACCCCCTCCCTTCAAGATATCTCAACACCTGCATATAGAGTCCAAAAGTTGTTGGATTGCCCTGATTCCCTGAACTTTGGAAGGCTAGAGGTGGTTATTCTAAGGTTGTCTCTCTGGAGACTTTAGAAGCTCATAATTTAAGAGGGAGGAATTAGCTCAAATTGATTGAACAGCCATATCTCATTTGATAGAAATCCTTATATTTGTTACTAAGCTAAAGTTATAATCTTTTACATTGATACATAAATTATTTGATATAAGTTTAAGATTTTCATTGGTATGAATTTATTATTGATTTCAAACTGAGTTTAATATTGCTGCTCTCATATATAGGCATTGTGCCTATGCACCACATTTAAGGATGCAAGGTTTAGACCCAGTCCCTTATCTGTTGTTAAAAAATAATCTGAGATGATTAGACATAGAAATTAAAGGGCTAGATAAGAAATTCATAGCTCTGAGTTTACTGTTAGGATGTTTTCAAGATAATTTATTAAGAGTGGTTAATGAATAACAGTCCAGATTCCTTTATATAGACAGATGGTTTTTAAAACGTTAGAAATCCACAAAATATGACATTTACTATTATTTAGTTTTTCCTTGTTGAGACATATCTGCTCCTAACAGCTCCCCCTTTGTGAATTCAAGGAAATTGAGTGTCTCTACCTCCAGGTGAGGTAATACATTGTGGCTAGGTAGCCACTGGGCAGAAATTGCCTATTTCATCTACAGACAAATACTGTACAGAAAAGGACACACTTGAAGAACAGTCAACTGATAATCTTTACCAAGTCAGAATAATCAGTCCTTCAAAACTCTGTGTTACAAAGTTCGGCCAGATGATACGAGCCAGTAGGCTGAGGATGATGCCCTGTAACTAACACGGGACTGTACAAGTAGACAGTTATTCTCTTCAACTTGCCTCAGTTCGGGAATCCATGTTAGGCTTCTTATATTTTCAGATAATTTTGGTTGTTCTCAGATTTCTGATGGGCTTGAATAGTAGCTTCAGTCACATAGCCCACACAGGCTATGCAACACTGAGAACACATATTTGATTGGAAAGTCTTCAGATAATATACAAGCTAGCCAAGACATAACATAAATTTTAAGCCTTTCTTAAGCTAGGATAGATATCAAAATGTTCTATTTTATCAACAAAATGATGGACTGGGTGTTAGGTATATTTAACATTTTATAAATTCCAAAATGGTAATAGCTGTCTTCAGCTTACATTTGAGAGATAAATTACTTTTCTAATTAGACAGAAAGGGTGAAGTGTGAATTGCTGTCTTTAGCAGGTAAGGTCTGGCTCAGGATGGGGCAATAGCCATAATTGCGCAGTAAAACGTAAGACAGGGGCAGAGTTTTGGTAAGGGGGGAAAGAGAAAAGAAGAAAGAACGAAGATGGACGTAAAGAAAGATGACCCAGATTCATGTGACCTTAAATGACCACAAGTTGCTATTAATATTTCTTAAGAGATGGATTTTTTTATAGGTCAATTCATCCTATCTAGGTGAGCAGTTTATATCATCAATTGGTTGTGAGTTTATTGTGAGACGTTTATGGGGTTTTTAATTTACTGATATAAATCTAATTGCTAAATTATAATCTTATTACATCTTGATTTTAATGGGTTGCTGGGAGTTGGGACTATAACCATTAGGGGGCCAGATGCTGGGAATGTAAACAGACTAGTGACAGAGAGCTGTGAGAAGGTAGCTGCCACTGGGGCCAGGTGGCGGTTGCTGGGAATGGGAGCCACAAGATAGCAGTCTCTGTATGAAACTGGCATGGCATCGACCCACCCTGGGAACTAGATGGATGGAGAAATTGCTGCCAGGCTCAGAGAGTAGCCATCGGCAGCTTGAGGTGGAATGGAGCTTAGTAGATGAGATTCTTTGATGACTGAGGTGAAAATACCCCACAGTTGGCAGATGTCATGTGGCCCTACAGTGCTGGCTAGGGAGGGTTTATAATTATTTACAATATTTACTGCAACAGAGAATCAGCTTTTTTATTATATGCATAAAGAGCATGTGCTGTCTTAAAATCAAGACACACAGAACACAGTACAGCAATACCAGACATCAATGGCTGTTACCAACTGAAAAGCTAATGACTAAAGCTAGAACAGAAGAATGAGTTTGACAATGGGCAGTTATCACAATTCCTTCTCAAGGTTTCTGTCTTCTCATCTTGTAAATTTGATGAATGAATTTCCTCCTAATCTCCATAGAGTTAAAATCAACACCATTGATTTACATATAACTCTGCCCACAGTGGTGGGAACATGGCATTATATGAGCCAGAGACTTGCCTAGTAAACTCTTTACAAAGAATAAAAAGAATGGTAAAATTAGACGAATGTGTTTGAAAATGTGATTGATCACTTTCACAGTCTGTGATAGCCCATTTGAAAAGAATTAAATTACATAGAAAAATGGAGGGGAAGATAGTAAAAATTAAAAGAGAAAGTTATTTCAAGTTCACTATGTATCAGGGAAACCTAAAAACTCCTCAAAACATAATGCTATATTATTTAAAAAATTCCTAATTGCTTAACTAATTTTTTAATGTTTAGATTTTATAATATCCAAAATGAGCATTCTTGTCAAGTAAATCTCCATCAAGGTACATATTATTAATTATTATTATTATCATTATTAAATAATATTAAGAATTATTAAAGGAATCAAGAAAAACTACATCAAGGATTTTGTATTTGAAAGCATTTGAGTACTTTAAACTTGGGGGCATTAAAATACAATTTGCTACCCACTTTTCAGAATAGATATCTATTATGTCAGACATAAGAAGGAAAATACATTTGACATCGCCATAAGATAATTTAATTTTTTATCAATAAAATAGGAATAACTTCCATTTCTTCCATTTTTTAATTGGCTATTTTATTTATTTACATTTTAAATGTTATCCTTTTTCCAGGTTTCCCTTCTAGAAACCCCCTATCCCATCCTCCCTCCCCCTGCTTCTATGAGGGTGCTCCCCCACCCACCCACCCATTTCCACTTCCTCTCCCTGGCATTCCCCTAAACTGGGGCATTGAGCCTTCATAGGCCTCTTATCCCATTGATATCCAACAAGGCCATCCTCTGCTACATATGTGGCTGGAGCCATGGAGCTCTCTTTGGTTTGTGGTTTAGTTCCTGGAAGCTCTGGGGAGTCTGGATGGTTGATATTGTTCTTCTTCCTGTGGGGATGCAAATCCCTTCAGCTCCTTCAGTACTTTCTCCATTGGGAACCTCATGCTCAGTTCAATGGTTGGCTATGAGCAATTTTTAAATAAAAACAGATACTTTAACCTGAAATGAATTTTGAATTATTTTTTAAAGTTTAGACTTGCTTTCCTTTTTTAGTTTTAATGTGATAAGACGACATTTTATAGCCAGGGTATAAATTTAACAACACATTTATTTTTCCAAACTATTAATAAACACAGTGAGACAGCCCAAGACAAATTAGACATAACATCTCACACTTCTGTTACATTTATTAGCTTTGCTAGTAATTACAGTTAGAAAGAGCTGACTCTCCCTTCATACTATATGGTAAACCATAATTTATTTTTGCTGTTACTGGACTCAAGTTTATCTGCTCACCAAAAGACAGGCCAATTAAAGCTACAGACGAGATTTTGAGGGGAGAAAAGTGACTTTATTTAGAAAGTTAGCTAACCAGGGAGATGAGGAAATACTTTCTAAAGTTAGTCTTGAAGAAAGCTAATTTAGGGGCCTTTGGCATCAGTGGGAATGGTTATTAGGAGTACTGAAAGTCTTTTCACTGCAAGTAAAGTTTCCAGGTTTGTGGCCAGATGACTCACATATGTTCTTAAATTCTTGAGTATGAGATGTGTTGTATTACTGTGAATCTCAGAAAAACAGGGATTATTTCTACTCACTAAACAGTTTGCAAATATGGGGTGGCTGGCATGATATACTACATACAGACTAGAGACAACAGTTCCCCAAAGAAAGATATGGGTACATTATATTTAGAACACATAATTCCTGGCTTCAGTCTTAGGCCCCACCCTCTTTCTTTTCCCTTACTTTTCTTCTGAAACTGTTGAAAATATCTAATTTCTCTTTATAATATATCTAGAAAGTAGAACCTACTCTAGATAAAGAGCATTCTAATTAGAATACTGTGTGCTTCTCATCCCATTGATGTCCGACAAACCCAGTGATAACATTTGAAATGTTAATAAATAAAATGTCCAATAAAAAAAGAATCCCTATTGTGACAAACACCATAACCAAATGCAACTTGGGGAAGAAATGGCGTTTTTCAGTCTTATAACTTATAATCAATTGTAAAGATAAGTTAAGGCAGGATCCTGGACCAGGAACTGAAGCAGAGATCATAAATGAATACTGTTTACTATCCTGTTCCCCATGGCTTTATACAATCCTGCTTTCTTATACAATCCAGCACTGGTATAGGGAAGGCACTGCTAAGGATGGCATAAAGTGATGCTTGACAGTGAGGTAGTTGGGAATTCAGATGCAGATCCTGGTGGGAGTATGAGTCACTAATGTGATACGAATGGAGGATACATCTAGGTAATTATACTCCAGTTATCAGGCAGCTGGAAGCCCCTGGAGTAAAGGCAGAATCATGTGACCATGTTGATACTCATAAACTGATATTCTGCCAATGTTTATGAGAACAAGAGACCAAGAGAAATATTAGTCAGGAATATCATTATAAATGTTAAAGTATTTAAGTGTACAAACATACCACTGGTGAGGGAGAGGGAAGACATATCCAACATGTTACATGGTGGGAGAAGAGCAGGTATGTAAAGTGGTAGAGAGATTTTGACAGTATCTGATGACTAAAGCTTGAAAATGGAAGATGTATATTTTATTAAACAAAAGAGTTTGAAGAATTTTGAGGTCTTGCTGTTTCTGCCCCCATTGAACTGGAAAGTTAGTATTAAAGAAACTATAACTCTTGCTCCCTGTTCTTTCCCTTTTCCCCTCTTCCTCTTTGTACCTTCTCTCCTCATTCCCCTCCCCCTTCTCTCTATGTGCTCATGACTGGCCTTTACTCCTCTCCTCTTCTACTCTTCTCTCATTAAACCTTTCCACATGGGAAAAAAAGAAACTATAAGAGAATTAGAAGTTGATGCTGGTATCTTCTCATAATGTGTTCTATTTTCCCTAAGATATATTTTTGTTTAGGCATATGTGTGCCTCTACTGGCCAGTTAATAGCAATCTGACACAAACTACAGTCATTTGGAAGAAAGACACCTCAGTTTAAAAAATACCTTCACTAAATTGGCCTGTGAGCATGCCTGTGATACATGTTCTCGATTGATGGTTAGTGTTAGAGGAGCCAGCTTTCTGTGAAGGATTCTATTCCTTGGTTGCTGGTCCTAGACACTAGAAGAAAGCTTGCTGAGCAAGCCATGGGAAGCAAATTAGTAAGCATTGCCTGTGCCTCAGTTCCTGTCTCCAGTTTCCTGCCCTGATGGGTTCCTTCATTGCCTTCCACGAGTGATGGACTTACAAAGTGAAAAAAAAAATTACTTTCTCTACAAGTTGCTTTTGGAAATTAATTTTTGTCACAGCAGTGGAAACTGCATGCAAGTCAGTGCCTTATGGTTTTATGTGTGCTGCTTGTATGCATGTGCCTTTATATGTCAGAGAATGTCAGATCCCCTGGCATTAGAGTTACAGGTGCTTGGGAATCAACCTGGTATAGATGATAAATAATGAAACCTAGTTCTCTTTCAAGAGTATTAAGTGCTTTAAATAGCTGAGTCATCTCTCCAGACCTTGTGATGTTTTTATATAAATGTGGTTATAGGGACTAATCAGCTGAGGAAGCATCAGAACAAGAGTTAGATCCAAGAACTGATAGATTCATATGTATGTTGTGGTATGTGCTTGTACCATCAGATGTAATGCACGTACCAGTCATAGGGCTCAGCGTCTAGCCTGCCTGACCTACTCAGTGATCACCTGTGTCCAAAGCACAGTGAATGACTTCTGAGGAACAACACAGGAGGTTTACCTATGGCCTTCACTTGAATGTGTACATGCATCTGCCTAAACCTACAAGTCCATGCTGTTAAGCCAGATTAATGGGATCCCAAATAATAAGAACTTTCCCTCATTTAACAAAAAATAGGATTTTTTTAAAATTTTTAAAGTGATTTCTTTGTTTACTTGGTTGTTTCTATATTTAGAAAGAAAAACAAAGAGGAGAGAGGGAGTATTCCATTTTGTCCTACACTGGGTCTGTTATACTATAGTGTCTGGATAAAGTACAGGCCAGATGTTTGTTAAATAAACAAAGAAAGTATCTTCCATCACAGAAAATGATGTACCTTCAGTCTTAAGTTCTTTACAAAGGGTTTGCCCCTGTCTGTGAAATTTCACACTCATTTTTCCTTTGTCTATTCACTTTTGCTAACTGCAGTCCTGTAGAGGGAAGCTAAATATTGTATCCCCTGTCTCCTCTGCTGTATGCAGAGGCTTAATTAGCTTTTCAAACACACTGCAGATAAAACCTATTAATCCTCTGACTTCCACTAAATTCAAAAGATTTTGTGTTGTTTTGAGGGAATAATCGATGCTTTAAGAAGTCACTGCATCCCTCCCAGGAAAACAGCAGAACCAGGGAAAATGCTACGAAGAATGTTTGCGTTTGAGCTCTCATCTTGTGCCCTTATTTATGGTGGGGGAGTCACTTCTGAATTTCCAGGGAGACCATTTTTTTTATAATTATAAAACCGGCTTTTATAAATTAGTTTCATCCCAATGTGGCACAAACAATAATTAGGTCATTCGAGGTAATTGTAATTTTGTTGACTAAAACCTAAGGTGGGAAAGGGACTAATATTTACAGATCACCTATAATATTCTAAGCAGTTTGCTTATATTATCTTTTTAATCACTTCACGATTCTTTTTTAATTGAGTTCTGACCATACCTGTCAATATTTTTTCAGCCACTCAGGCACTGGGTAAATAAAGTGACATCATTCACATTTCAGAGAAGAGCACACAGCAAAACCTTCTGGACTGGAACTCTTTGGTGACTTCAATATCATGGTGTACTCTTCAGTGATGGTCAGTCCCTAGGAGGCAAGGCTGCTATGGCTTACTCCAGTGTTGAGAGAAAATCCACACGCACTTGTATGAGAAGCCCTGGTTAATCATCAGTCTCTTTCCGGTGCATCTTTAACGATGTCCAGAAGGGATGTTTCCAGTCCATGAAGGCTGCTTTTGTAACTTATGCTAGTCTAGAGATTCAGATGGACCAATTTCGGGAATCTATCTCCCTTTTAAAATTTGTATTCAGATTCTATGCTACAAGAAAAGCAAAACACATATAGAAATCTAAAAGGGAAGTGGCTGTGAGTAGTGAAACAATCTCCTGAAAGCTGAGAACTTGGACATAGGAGAAAACTTGGACATTAGTTGAATAATGGTAGCTGTTCTCTAGTTGCCTCAGGTTCTGTCCTTCCTTCAAGAAGGAAGAAGTTAGAATGGTCAGTAATTCCTAATGTGGATTAAGCATCATTGTAGGCAATAGAGATCTGCCTAGCAGATCTGTAACTGAAATGTTAGAGGGAAAGCCCTGGCTTCTGCATCCCAAAGAGGCTAGGCTAGTTTCTCTTCCTTATACACCAGTCAAGAGATAAGTGATGGTGAAGGACAGAGAGGTTTAATTTATGCTCATTCTGGGGATGAAAACATAAAGAGCTACAGTGGCCTTCAGCTGAGCTTTGGGTACTGAAAAGAGTTTTGGGTTTAGATAGAAGAATTGGAGCAGGAGAGAGGCAAGAGGTATCCATGAATGCACAGTCAGGGAGCAGTGTCAAAGTTCATTGTCTCAGTATTGTTTGTTCAAGGTAGACTGAAGAAGACCTGACTCACAGAGGATGACAGTTTTTGCTCATGATGGCAGTCTCACTGTCTTAGTTAGGGTTTTTACTGCTGTGAACAGACCCCATGACCATAGAAACTCTTATACAGAAAAACATTTAACTGGGGCTGGCTGGCAGTTCAGAGGTTTAGTCTATGGTCATTATGGTGGGAAGCTCGTCCTCTTGCAGGCCAACCTGATGCTGGACCTGAGAGTTCTATATCTGGACCAGAAGTGAGCCACCAGGCCTGAACTGAGCTCCTGGGACCTCAAAACCCACTCCCCAGTGATCCACTTTCTCCAACAGGGTCACATCTATTCTAAGAAGGCAATGCGTCCTAATAGTGCCATTCCCTACAGGACAATTTGGCCATTTTCATGCAAACTACCACATTTACCATCATGGAAACTGCCTTTCCGTAAAAGTGATCTGTCCAATTAGGCCCCATAGATCCTGAAATTCAGGGAAATGCAGATTTTTTTAAGGTCTTTTTAAGACCCTTTCAAGGGTCTAGAACAGAACTTTGTAGAAGAAAAAAAACAAAAAACAAAACCCACCAAGCAAACACTAACGATGCCTCCATTACTCTTTGTGTCTTCAACCTTGAAGTCTGCTGAGATCTATTAAGCATTTGCAGTCTCTAAGTAGGCAGTCCTTAAGTGATTGTTGTGACTAGAGCAAAAGTAGGTAGGTAACCCAAAGTTCAGGAAACAAATGCCAAATGAAAGTGGAGAAGGCCACCTTTCACCCTGCTTTTAGTTATGTTTTCAGCCCAAGTCATGGGACAATATTTTCAGCACAAACAATTTCAATGACCCTGTTATAATCTATATGAAATGTTATCATCTTAAAAGGTGCCAGGGATATTGATCAGAAATATGTCCTGTTATTACCTGTGTTAGAGAAGGAGCAGGATGAAAAGTTGGGAAGATTTCTCTAAAACTGAACATTCTTTTTTTTTCTTTCTTTTTTTTTATTAATTTTTTTCCCAGCACTTGGGAAACAGAGGCAGGTGGATCTCTGTGAGTTTGAGGCTAGTCTGATCTACAGATTGAGTCCCAGAACAGCCAGGCCTACACAGAGAAAACATGTTTTGTAAACAACCTCATCCCATTCCACACACAAACCTACATACATGGTAGATTCTAGGACTTGATCACTGGTCCTCTAAACTGAACATTCTTAAAGATACAGATTTAGTAACTTTGTGATTTAATAGCCTTCCTGTTCTATTATCTACCTGCACACACACACACACACACACACACACACACACACACACACATGCACATGCACATGCACACTACATCTGACAGCAGCTACCTATTAGATGATGTAAACACACGCATATTTTTAAACCCCTTTTCTCTTGAATTGCTGGAGAATAGTTGGTGAGCATCCATCTACCCTTTCTTGCCAGTTGGTTTGCATGGAAACAACTGTCACAGCCACCTTACCTTATGACAAGCTTTTTCTGGTTGCAGTTGCTATAGTGTGTCCTCATTAGTTTCAGACTTTACTTCCTTTTGTGCATAATACCTACCCAGCCCTTGATGAATAATTTTATTTTGAGGAGCCTGATATGCAAAATATGCTTAGGGCAAGCACAGTATCTGTTCCAGATATGATTTAAGGGACTGATTGGAAGGGCTCAGGTCTTCATCCCTGGTCTGGTGTCTTTGCTTAACAAAGGTAGCTAGTGAGGGTTATTGGTCCCAGAAGTAGAGAACAGCTCTTGGTCTGTGGGAAAAAAGCTGTTTTGTTGACTATTTTGTCTCTATCCATAGGGCAAATACTGTGATATAAAAAAGCAAGGAGCAGAGGTATGGCATTGGCATCTTGGCATTGAAAACAGTTAGATGATGTTTTCCTCTGGCTGCCCTTGCCACATGTCTTTTTTCATAGGTTGAATTCAAGGGCTTTGCCTTTGACAATGTGCATTTAAATGCCAGCTTGTGCAATTTACAGTCCAAAAGGCCAAAGATACATAGGGGAATAAGGAAAAATTTCTCTCTTTTTATTGGTTAACCTTTTGATTCTCTTTTACATAGACATTTAAAGAGCCCTATGACCATATTTTCAATCCTCAAAATAATCACAAAACCCCACCATGAAATGTTGTGTGTATAATATATATATATCATATATATATATGTTATTGTTTGCATGTAAAAGAACAGCATTCCTGTATAGGCCTGAACCTTGAACAACACTCTTAACTCAAAGTAAAGTCCAACCAAGTTGTCCTCCATGATTCTTTAATAGAGGCCAGAAAACCTTGTATCTGAGGAAATTCCTAAAACAGACACGATTTTATATAGTAGTTTAGATCAACTGTACTTGATTCTGAAAGATATATCTAACATGCTTGCTTGAAATTAGCTTCGGTTATATCTAATTTGAAGAAATCATACTATACTAATCTCGGGAAATGGATATTAAAAACTGCAAATTTATGAATGCTAGTTGGTGGCATGAATATTTTTTCTCCTGAGCTGCTGATTTCTTTCAAGATGTTTCCTCATTCAGTCAGTTATTTGTTTCCCTAGTGAGTACCACCATGAGAAAGGACTTCTAGATGTTTTAGAGTCATGGCGTCAAGACAAAAGCCCTGGCATTAATTGTGTGGTGAGGATGCAGACAGCAAACATAATATCTGACACTGATATGCATAATGAAGAATTTCAAGGGCAATGTGAGAGAGAGTCGGCAAGGTGCAGCTTTCTGCAGGGTGCCCTTGGAAGCCTTGAAGGCATACTACCTGAACAGATTTAAGAAAGCCAAAGTGACCTATTATACACACCAATGTGGGAATAGTTCAAAAAAGATGACGTGCTAGTGCCACCCACTGTAAAATCAAAGTCCTGTCACATCATATGAAAAGACAGCAGTGGAATAGTATAGACTGAGCTAGAGAGTGCTGAAGAGGAATTCTGACTATGGAGTTCTGGATCAGCTTCAAAGGGCCTGGGACCAGATCAGTTTGAGCACTTCCAAAATGTGCTCTGTTGTTTAGAGACATCATTTAGGGACAGCTTCCTTGAGCACTGTTGCTTTATTTCTAAAGACATTATAGTCACTGAAGACGTTCATCATTTTTTTTTTCTGGAAAAATAAAATGAGAGACTGGTGCCATCCGGTGGCCACACTTGTGAACATCCACGTCATTTAGAAATGACAAAGCATTATTAATGACTATGAAGTTTTAGTAATAATCATATGGGTAGGTAAATATCTATCATGTGCAAAGTAAGTTGTAATGAACTTAGAAACTACACGAGAATGCCACATGATACTCATCTGTGCTTTGAAAAATCTTTCCGTTTAGTCATCTAGTTACCTTTTCTTTTGTCTATAAATACCATGCACTTGTAGCCAATAAAATATTTCGTGTTCTGTTGAAATCAGTCTCATTCATACCTATCACCATATGGGTTCCTTAGGTATACAGCGAATCAAACCCTGAAGCCAGAGGCAGTATAGACTGTCTTCACATATTTGATTAGAACATTAAAGTCATTTCTATAGTGTGGATCTAGCCTGAATCTATTTACAGGCTAGGAATAATTACATTTTAATATCACATACTTTGCATCAAGAGCTGCAGACTTAGATTGCTTATCTTGCATCTTGGTTTGGTCTTCAAAAAGATGGGTGGATATTTAAGCTGTGAAAATATTAACAATTATAACTTTATATAAGTGAAGATTCAATAAAATGAAAAACAGACAGGTATTGTAGTAACATAGCATTAATTAAAACATAGCCAACCATAAATGATAAAACATGTCTTACAGAAAAAACAGATGCAATATACTTAGCTTTTAAAGATAGTTTATTCTGATTATTCAATAAAAATATGACTGTATTTTATTTTTGTAGCATGTAATATTTTACTACATTCAAAAAATACATATAGCTGTAAGGAACTGAAATCTATAAAAGAAAAAAGCCTCTGCATGGTTATACTTATATTTCCAGGATGTACCGTGACATCTTGTCTAGATTGGGTGCTCAATGAATGTCTGACGAGCGAATGAATGAGAAAGGATTCTTTAAATAGGAACCTTATTTATTTTAACTTCTATTCAAGTAAGTACTTCATATAAAAGGATGTACAGTTTTCTGTACTTACGTGGAACTTGAATTGATAGTCATGTTTATAATGTTTTATTTTAATCTGAAGGAATTGAACAAACAAGTCTTCTAGGGCACTCATTGCCCGTTAAGGATGTGAAATGTGTTCCTCAGGTTCTGAACTGGGTCTATACATAGAAGAACATAGGCACAATTATTTCGTGAATCACTATGTATATGTGTAGGTATTTGTATATATTGGTTTTTCCCTTGTAGGTAGTATGTGTTTGAGATGTTAAGTCTTAGAGACTCAAAATTAACCATTTTTGTTGGATATTTTTAAACTTACATTTCAAATGTTATTCTCTTTCCTGGTTTACCATCCATAAACCCCCCATCCCATCCCCCACACCTTCTACTATGAGAGTATTTCCCCAACTAAACAACCCACCCCTTTCCATGTACCCACTCTGACATTCCCCTACACTGAAAGGTCCAGCCTTGGCAGAACCAAGGGTTGCTCCTCCAATTGGTGCCCAACATGGCCATCCTCTGCTACATATGCAGCTAGAACCATGGGTCTGCCCATGTGTATACTTTGGGTAGTGGTTTAATCACTAAGAGCTGTAGCTGGTTGGTATTGTTGTTCTTATGGGGTTGGAAGCCCCTTCAGCTCCTTCAATTCTTTCTGTAGTTCCTCCGTTCCTCCAATGGGGACCCCATTCTCATTTCAATGGTTTGCTGCTAGCATTCGCCTCTGTATTTGTGATGCTCTGGCTGAGCTTCTCAGGACATATATATGTCTTGAGATATACATATACATATACATATATATATGTATATATATCCTGAGATATACATATATATCCTGAGATATACATATATATGTATATATATGTGTATATATGTCTATGTCTATGTCTATGTCTATGTCTATGTCTATGTCTATGTCTATGTCTATGTCTATGTCTATGTCTATGTCTATGTCTATGTCTATGTCTATGTCTATATATATATATATATATATATATATATATATATATATATATATATAGGCTGGATCCCCAGGTGGGGCAGGCTCTGAAAGACCATTCCTTCAGTCTCTGCTTCAAATTTGCCTCCATACCTCCTCCTATGAATATTTTTGTTACCCCTCTTAAGAAGGACTGAAGCATCCTCACTTCGGAAGTCCTTCCTTTTCAGCTTCATTTGGTCTGTGAATTTTTCTTAAATAATCCAAGATTTGGGATAATATCCACTTATCAGTAAGTGCATGCCATGTGTGGTTTTGTGTGTATGTATGTGTGTGTGTGTGTATGTGTGTGTGTGAGTGGGTGTGTGTGGTGTGTGTGAGTGTGTGTGTGTGTGTGTGTGTGTGTGTGTGTGACTTATCTCACTCAGGATGATATTTTCTAGTTCCATCCATTTCCATCCATCCTATAAATTTCATGAGGTCATTGTTTTTTAAAGCTGAGTAGTACTTCATTGTGAAGATGTACCACATTTTCTTTATTCATTTCTCTGTTGAAGGGCATCTGGGTTCTTTCCAGCTTCTGGTTATAATAAATAAGACTATATAAACATAGTGGAGAATGTGTCCTTGTTATATGTTGGAGGATTTTTTGGTATATGCCCAAGAGAGGTATAGGTGGGTCCTTAGATGGTACTATGTCCAATTTCCTAAGGAACCTCCACACTGATTTCCAGAGTGGTTGTACCAGTCTCCAATCCCTCCGACAATGGAGGAACATTCCTCTATCTCTAGATCCATGCCAGCAACTGTTCCCACCTGAGATTTTGTCTTAGCCATTCTGACTGGTGTAAAGAGGAAACTCACGGTTGTTTTGATTTACATTTCCCTGATGACTAAGAATGTTAAACATTTCTTTAGGTACTTCCCAGCCTTTCAATATTCCTCAGCTGAGAATTCTTTGTTTAGCTCTCTACTCTACTTTTTAATAAGGTTATTTGACTCTCTGGAGTCTAACTTCTTGAATTCTTTGTATATATTTGATATTAGCCCTCCATCAGATGTAGGGTTGGTAAAGATTTTTTCCCAATCTGTTGGTTGCCATTTTGTCCTAATGACGGTGTCCTTTGCTTACAGAAGCTTTGCAATTTTATGAGGTCTCATTTCTCCATTCTTGATCTTAGAGCATAAGCCATTGGTGTTTTGTTCAGGAAATTTTTTCCTGTGCCCATGTGTTTGAGGCTCTTCCCCAGTGTTTCTTCTATTAGTTTGAGTGTATCTGGTTTGATGTGGAGGTCCTTGATCCACTTGGACTTGTGCTTTCTACAGGACGATATAGTTCGATTTGCATTCTTCTACATGCTGACCTCCAGTTGAACCAGCACCATTTGTTGAAAATGCTATCCTTTTCCCACTGGATAGTTTTAGCCTCTTTGTCAAAGATCAAGTGACCATAGGTGTATAGGTTCATTTCTGGGTCTTCAATTCTATTCCACTGATCTACCTGCCTATCTCTGTACAAATACCATACAGTTTTTATCACTATTGCTTTGTAATACAGATTGAGGACAGGGAGTGATTTCCCCCAGAAGTTCTTCTATTGTTGAGGATAGTTTTTTGCTGTCCTGGCTTTTTTGTTATTCCAAATGAATTTGCAAATAACTCTTTCTAACTCTATGAATTGAGTTGGAATTTTGATGTGGATTGCATGGAATCTGTAGATTGCTTTTGGTAAAATGGACATTTTTACTATATTAATCCTGCCATTCTGTGAGCATGGGAGATCTTTGAATCTTCTGATATCTCCTTCAGTTTCTTTCTTCAGAGACTTGCAGTTCTTATCATACAGATCTTTCCCTTGTTTGGGTAGAGCTACACCAAGGGTTTTGTTTGTTTGTTTGTAATTTATGACTATTGTGAAGGGTGTCATTTCCCTAATTTTTTTCTCAGCCTGTATATCCATTGACTAGAGAAAGACTACTGATTTCTTTGTGTTAATTTTATACTCAGCCACTTTGCTTAAGTTCTTTTTCATCAGGCTTAGTAGTTCTCTGGTGGAACTTTTGGGGTCAATTAAGTATACTATCATATTATCTGCAAATAGTTTTATTTGACCTTTTACTTTCCAATTTGTATCCCTTTGACCTCCTTTTGCTGTCTGATTGCTCTGGATAGGACTTTGAGTACTATATTGAATAAGTTTGGAGAGAGTGGACAACCTTGTCTCGTCCCTGATTTTAGTGCGATTTCTTCAAGTTTCTCCTTATTTAGTTTGATGTTGGCTACTGGTTTGATGCATATTTCTTTTACTATGTTTAGGTATGAGCCTTGAATTCCTGTTCTTTCCAAGGCTTTTAACATAGAGGAGTGTTGAATTTTGTCAAATGTTTTCTCAGCATTTAATGAGATGGTCATGTGTTTTATTTTTCTGTGTGTTTATTTATATAGTGGATTAGGTTGATGGATTTTTGTATATTGAAACATCCATGCATCCCTGGAATGAAGCCTAATTGATCATGATGAATGATCATTTTGCTGTGTTCTTGGATTCTGTTTGAGAGAATTTTATTGACTTTTTCTGTCAATATTCATAAGGGAAATTGGTCTGAAGTTCTTTCTTTGATGGGATGTTTGTGTGGATTAGGTATAAATGTAATTTTGGTTTCATAGATCGAACTGGGTAGTGTTCCTTCTCTTTCTATTTTGTGAAATACTTTGGACAATATTGGTATTAGATCTTTTGCGAAGGTCTGATAGAATTCTGCACAAGATTCATCTGGTCCTGGGCCTTTTTTGGTTGGGTGAGTTTTAATGATTGCTTCTATTTCCTTAGGAGTTATGGGACTCTTTAGATGGATTACCAGAACCTTAGTTAACTTTGATACCTGGTAACTGTCTAGAAAATTGTCCATTTCATCCAGATTTTTCAGTTTTATTGAAAGGATATGAAGATTTTTTGAATTTCTGCAGGTTCTGTTGTTATGTCTCTCTTTTCGTTTCTCATTTTGTTAATTTGGATACACCTCTCTGTGCCCTCTGGTTAGCCTGGCTAAGATTTTATCTATCTTCATGATTTTCTCAACAAACTTGCTCCTGGTTTTGTTGATTCTTTCTCTAGTTCTTTTTATTTCTACTTGGTTGATTTCAGCCCTGAGTTTGATTCTTTCCTGCGCTCTACTCCATTTGGATGTATTTACTTCTATTGGTCTAGAGCTTTCAAACTGCTCATGCATGCTCTCTGCAGTTCCTTTACAGAGGCACTCAGAGCTATGACTTGCCCTCTCAGCACTGCTTTCATTGTGTACCGTTAGTTTGGGTATATTTTGCCATCATTTTCATTAGATTCTAAAAAGTCTTTAATTTCTTTATTTCTTCCTTGATCAATTTACCACTGAGTAGAGTGTTGTTCAACTTTCATGTATATGTGGGATTTCTGTCATTTTGATTTGTTTTGCTTTTGTTTTTTTTGTTATTGTTATTATGCCTTAGTGCATGGTGGTCTGATAGGATTCATGGGATTATTTCAATCTTCTTGTATATGTTGAGGCCTGTTTTGTGACTGATTATATGGTCAATTTTGGGGAAGGTATCATGAGGTGCTGAGAAGAAGTTATAATCTTTGGTTTTAGGATAAAATGTTCTATAGATATCTTTTAAATCCATTTGGTTTATAACTTCTGTTAGTTTCTCTGTGTCTCTATTTAGTTTCTATTACCATGATCTATCCATTGATGAGAGTGGGGTGTTGAAATCTCCCATTATTATTATATGAGGTGCAATGTATGCTTTGAGGTTTCTTTTATGAATTTAGGTGTCCTTGTATCTGGTACACAGATATTCAGCTTTGGTAGAATTTGGTTCATCTTGGTAGAATTTTTCCTTTGGTAAATATGAAGTGTTTTTCCTTATCTTTTTTTTTTGATGACTTTTGGTTGAAAATCTATTTTCTTTGATATTAGAATGGCTACTCCAGCTTTTTTTTTTCCTTGGGATCATTTGCTTGGAAAATTGTGTTCCAGCATTTTAGTCTGAGGTAGAATCTGTCTTTGTTACTGAAGTGTGTTTCCTGAATGCAGCAAAATGCTATATCTTCTTTATGTATCTAGTCTGTTAATGTTTTGCTTTTTTATATGAGAATTCAGTCCATTGATGTTAAGAGGTATTAAGGAACTATAATGGTTGCTTCCTGTTATTTTTGTTGGTAGAGGTGCAAATGTGTTTGTTTGTTTCTCTTCTTTTGAGTTTGTTGCAAGAAGATTACTCCCTTTCTTTTTCTAGGATGTATTTTTCCTCCTTGTATTGGAATTTTCAATCTATTATCCTTTGTAGGGCTGGATTTGTGGAAAGATATTGTGTAAATTTGGTTTTGTCATGGAACATCTTAGTTTCTCTATCTATGTTAATTGAGAGTTTTGCTGGATATAGTAGCCTGGGCTGGCACTTGTGTTCTCTTAGTGTCTGTATGACATCTGCCTAGGATCTTCTGGCTTTCATCGTCTCTGTGAGAGTTCTGGTGTAAATCTGACTTTATGTGTTACTTGACATTCTCCATGTACTGCTTTTAATATTCTTTCTGTGTTTTGTGCATTTGGTGTTTTGACTATTATGTGATGGGAGGAATTTCTTTTCTTGTCCAATCTATTTAGAGTTCTGTAGGCTTCTTGTATGTTTATGGACATCTCTTTCTTTAGGTTATGGACGTTTTCTTCTATAATTGTTGAAGATATTTACTGGCCTTTAAGTTGGGAATCTTTGCTTTTTTCTATAACTGTTATCCTTAACTTTGATCTTCTCACTGTGTCCTGAATTTCCTGGATATTTGGGTTAGGATCTTTTCCGTTTTACATTTTCTTTGATGCTTGTATCATTGTTTTCTATGGTATCTTCTGCCCCTGAGATTCTCTTTTCTACCTCTTGTATTCTGTTATTGGTGCTTATTTCTATATCTCCTGATCTTTTTCCTAGTGTTTTTTTTCTCCAGGGTTGTCTACCTTTGTGATTTCTTTATTGTTTGTCTTTCCACTTTAAGATCCTGGATGGTTTTGATCAATTCCTTCACCTGTTTGGTTGTGTTTTTCTTTAATTCTTGAAGTGATTTTTATGTTTCCTCATTATGGGCTTCTTCTTGTTTACCTGTGTTTCTTTAAGGGAGTAATTTATATGCTTCCTAAAGTCCTCTAGCATCATCATGAGATGTGATTTTAAATCCAAATTTTGCTTTTCTGTGTGTTTAGATATCCAGTATTTGCTTTGGTGGGAGAACTCTACTCTGATGTTGCCAAGTAGTTTTGGTTCCTGTTTTTTAGGATCCTGAGCTTGCCTTTCCCTATCATGTTTTCTCTGGTGTTAGCTGGTCTTGCTGTCTCTGACAGTGGCGTGAGCCTCCTGTAAGCCTGTGTGCCAGCACTACTGTAGACCTGTTTTCTTCCATCGAGATCTGGGTGTAGAGATCTGCTGGACCCAGTCAGCTCAGGGAGCTGGAAGAAACCGGAAGTGTCCTGTACCATACTGCTCTTGGGTTTGTGTGTCCTGAGGGCTCCATGTGGTTGGCTCAGAGCAGAGGAGTTGGTCTTACCTCTGCTATCAGGTATGTCAGCGCTCCTGGCAACTTGCTTTCAACTCTGGGTGCAGGCAGAGACAAGAATTATCCTCTCTTGACTGATCCTAGGTTCCTGTGTCTGCAGGGCTCTATCTGGGTTCCTCTTGGGCCAGCAATGTGAGCAGAAGTAGTGGTCTCCCATGCTCTCAGAATTGTCCACACTTCTAAGAGTCCAGCTTTCTCCCCCATGGGATTTGAGTATAGAGAGGTGTGTGACCAATTAACCATTTTTTAAGCAATATTTTCTAGTAACGTACATATGTGAATATATGTGTATGGGTGTGTATGTATATGTATGTATATGTTTGTGTATGTGTGACTGTATGTGTATGTGTTTCTCTACTTCCTGTCTGGCACCCACACAGCTGCAGCTTACAGGTAGAAATTCCTAGACATAAAGGAAACCTTTAAAAATTATTTTGTTTTAATAATATGTCAGTGTTCTTGAGCATACTTAATACTGGAATTAAAAACATTCCTGTAACCTTAACATTAGCCTTGATGCATACTTTATAGAATACTGTTAAAGAACTAGGACCAAGAAAAGTTACCAATAACAGGGACCTAGATTGATTCCTAAAATTCAAATTTATAAGGTAATGATAAACTTAACCCATATCAGAAAATGAAATGAAAGATAGAGGTTATGCTCCATGGCTGAATATGTAACAAGGCCTATTAACATAAATTTAAAATGGAGAATAAACTGAATTAAAGGGATGATTATTAGCTTCTCAAACATCTACTAAGCAACCTTTAATAATTGACATTACTTAACCTGGCAGAGATGTGTGTAGTGAGTTTCATCATCTCTGTAGAGTCTTTGGATTTGGTCACTCTTTGGAAATGATTTATGTTTGGCCCTGTTGAATGAGCTCATTCAAGATTGGGCAAATTTTGACACATTTGCTACTGTAATAGACAAATTAATTTTCAAAGTCAATAATTCTGTGGTTTTCCTTGGAAAAACACATTTAATAATATTTGCTGGGAACTATACTCACCTATCTATATCAAATGTCAGTCTTCCCCTTGGTGCATGCTTTTCCATAAATGGCTTGTAGAGTCCAATTCTGGTATGTTGTGAAGTCACCAATTCTGTCTCATCACAGAGAGTATTTCTTCCCAATGTGTTAAGTTCAGGAATATTTCTTAGTATTTAGCAATGTTGTCTCATAACCTAATACAAATTGGCTTTCACCCACAGCTACAAAATTCGCCTTTTTCAGGTGTCCTTTTCAATGTCACAGGGAATTATATATGCCCACCCACCATCTTCACTGTGAACCCTGCTCCTATGGCACTGGCTTTGTTTGTGATTGCTTTGTTAATCCTTTCAATACTATTCTTTTATTTCTTGTACATGCCTCTGTTTAATTACCACAAAATGCACTCACACAAATCACATGCACAAAGTATAGACTATCCTAAATAGAACTCTAGGGATTGGAGGACATCTTCAGGTGAACTGACTGCATGGTGATATAGGTGGACATATAGGTGGAACGCCATATTCTGTAGTGTCCACTGATTGTTCTGCTGTTCTTCTCCCAGACCTTTCAGCTGTGTGTCCATCTCTAATACCATGCTGCCTTTGTTGTGGGCCACTTGTCTGCACCTCTCACTTTATAAGGCCATAAAAAATTCCAAATCAACACTATGTCATTCAAACAAACTTGCTTCTCAACAGTCTGAAATACTAGCCTCAATTTTTCTTTTAATGTTGAAGTTATTGAAGTTGACACAGTGCTCTGTATCAGAAGAAGACTTCCTTAGAAGACAGTTGGTACTAAACTCATCATTGTATATTGATTATGAACTGAACCAAGATGCATGCTCTTTTTATTAACAATATCCTGTGGACCTCTGAAACATGAGTATTCAGTGTAATTTTCAAAACGGGAAGTTTTGTTGGGATGAGGATGTTGTATGTGGATGAGGAGACAAAGTACGTTGGAAGCCAAAAAGTGTCATTATAATGTATGATTTTGAAGTAGAATTTAGAACTATATTAACATACTGGGAGAAAGATAAAGAAATTGCAAACTTCAGAAAGATTAAACAGGTCATCTATTTGGTTTTAATTACAAACCTTGATTCACCTCTAAAAATGATGCCCTTTTAGTGTTGATATTTATCTCCTTCACATAAATGAAATTACCCACTACCATTTTAGCAAAATTATGCACAAATCAGTACACTATTGATTAATGAAAGCACATCAGTCCATTGACACTGTATTTGATTTTGATGCTGGCATAAATTTTCCAGTTGCATAGTGTAATACACAGTAAACACATATTTATATTTTCCGTTCTTAAAAAAATGAAAAGAAAATATATAAAAAGTGTTATAGAGTTGGTTAATGATACAGTTTTACTCATTTTAGTGTTGGAGAGGAAAAGGATAAAGTGCACACCTGTGTGTATGTATACTTGTTCTGTGTGTATATGTGTGTGAGTGTATGTGTATGTATATGCGTTTATATATGTGTGTGTATGCATGTGTGTATGTGTAGTCATGCAGATACAAATGTATTTGTGTGTGCACGTATATGTATGCCAAAGAGAAACTCGGATGATTTAGAGGTTTTTCCTCAGGAAACACCTACCTTACTTCCTGAGATGGGGCCAAGTCTCTGAGTGATCCAGAAGTCACAGAGTAGGCTCGGCTGCCTGGCCAATAAGCACACTGTTGCTCTCTACTGCCCTTGCAGCTTTATTATAAACCTGTGCTAACATCTGGAATTTATTATGTATCAGTTTTGGAAATCACACTCAGCCTCCACACTTGTGTTGCAAAGCACTTTCCTAACTAAACGATCAACTCAGCCTCCTCATTTTGAGTATTGGTGACCACCCCTTTAGGATTTGTTATGAATTTATTGGTAATTTTTGTGACAGAATTAAGAAATGTTTGGTGGTCATGATGTGAGGTGCTGGTAGAAGACTAGGAGCCACACTATGTTACTTTATGCTCCTGAGAGCAGCCACAGCCAAGACTTAATACACCATTTATAAGTGTTGAAAGGCTCGTGGTTCCAGTCTGCTCTAGTGCCCACACTGCTATTCCTCTATGCTGGAAGACTGCTGTGTCTCTCGGACTCAGTGCTCCACACTCTGTGTTCATATGATGTATTAAATATAACTGTTTCACAGAAAATACATCTGTTCATTTTACTTTCTTCTTTAACTTGCTGTTTGACTCTCGGGATGAAATTGAAATTAATTCCATTGTCTTTTATATCTGCATTGTGTTTAACACTCTAATAACCTCTTTCTGCTTTTTCCTCTGTTCATAAAGTCTTTATTCATAAGTTCAGAGACATCTCATTCTCTCCTATTCTGTTGATCTTTTTTTTTCTTTTATTTTTTTCGGAGCTGGGGACCGAACCCAGGGCCTTGCGCTTGCTAGGCAAGCGCTCTACCACTGAGCTAAATCCCCAATCCCTATTCTGTTGATTCTTTACTAGACACCTTTGTTCATCTTCAATCTTTATCCTTCCATGTCTTCCTATCTTTGCAAGACTGTTATCACAATATAAGAGAGTGTTCAGTTGTTGTTTCCATAAAATTGTATTATTTAATGGCTCCTCTGAATGCTCATAGGGTCAGTCCCATTTGTTATATTAAAGTTTCTGTTATCTGTAATAGGACACAAGACACAACACGAAGAATTTAATCCTCTCTTACTATAGATTTTTGTGAGTATTGCATTACTCTTCTTTTGTGAAATCATATTCTGTGTTTTACCTGACACAGAGAGGCACAAAATGACATGAATATATTGCCCCTTTTAAAATTCAGGTGAGTTCATAAATGCTATACATGAATAGAAGAGTTTGTATCTCTGTCAGCACTCAAAGTGACTGGAAGGAAAGTATATATTTGTGAAGTACCTGTTATATTAAGGTCTTATTCTTGGTGCTTTACATATGTCACCTCATTTAGTCCTCACATAAATTTGAGTGTTTGAAGTTGGAACAGTATCAAGAATATAAAATAGTAAGTTGCAAAGCCCAGACTCAAAGCTCAACCTTTGAATTCAATATTCATGCTCTTTTTACAAGTCCACATTACTTCCTCAAAGAGTCTGTGACACCTGAATTATTGACTGCCATCTATCTTGCTGGCTAAATGAAAGAATATACGTAGCAAAAGCTGAGAAACGGCAAATATTCTCCAATAGTTGTTGACTGATACACAGTATAAATTTATTGAATAAAAACTTATAGGATTTATTGAAATAAAAACAAATATGATACTCTTATAATAAATAATTAGGGGAAGGATGGGGCAAGATAATCATTTTGCATTGTTTTCTTAATGGCCCTTCAAAATTCACTATTTCCCTATTTCTTGTAAAGTATGAGTTAAAAAATAAAATTTATTGGACAAACTATTTTTGTCATTTTTAAAGAAGGGAGAACATAGAAAAGCATATTACTTACTATAAAACTAACCTAAGAAAGAATACAGCTAGAATGCACTTTAATTGCTTCACTCAAAATTGATGAGAAATATTGCAAAATAAGAAACCCCTTTGTTATGAGGAATCATTTTTCAACAAAAACTTCATGTAGGATTAGATTTTTTCAAAATCTACTTTTTTTTAAATTAACTTGAGTATTTCTTATATACATTTCGAGTGTTATTCCCTTTCCCGGTTTCTGGGCAACAAAATCTACTTTTAATAAGGATTTTCAAATGTTTTGACCACTCTCCTTTTTTCTAGCCCACTATCCAAAGGTAAATAGAAAAGATGGTAAATTGGATGTGGACTTTTAAAGGAGTAGATCTTTGGACCGATATCAATCATCATTGGTCAGGACACCAGCAGTCTAGTTCAGTAATGTCAGGATACCAAACATGAATTATCAGTGGTGGTACAATCCAGCAGAAACAGCCAGGCCTCTGCTGAATTAGCAGGAGTCAGCAGTAGCTACCAGAACTACCTAGGATACCAGGAGTTCTCTGTCATGCTTCTCTCAACAAAGTGAAAATCAGCAAAGATGCAAAACCGGTGAAGCATTGCAAGACTAGCTATGCAAGCACCCCATCACTGTCCATGGAGTCCTATTCATACTGTCTCCAAACATCATGAGTCTTCCCATGAGTCTTGCCTCAACAAAATAACATGTGAGTCTGGATCACCAAAATAACACTTGAGTTTGCATCAGAAACTTTCACTTCAACTTCACCATAAAAATTTACCTAAAAAGTGAAAATATTGCATAATGACTTAGAATTTGAATTCTAAAAATCATATAGTATTGGTTCAAAAGGCATCCAAATAAATAGATAGAAGATGTAAAAAGTGCACTGGATAGATGGCTTTGGCACACATGGAGAGTTGAACTCAACATGTATAAATCACACATAAACATCCACACATACAATGTAAAATAATAAAAACAAACACTGTTAGTAATAAAATATGTACCAGACAAAGATAGAGAGCAGTTTAATAATGTTGAGAAAGTAACAGTGTGTTAAAACTGATAAGCTCTGTCATGCCATGTCACTGGACGGAGGCTATAAGGAACAACTACCACTATCTGGAAATATCTAGAATGATATTGAATGTCTTGATCATGAATAAGTAATCAATGAGGAGACCATTTTAGCCTGATTTTATGATTTCACAATATATACAGGTATTGAAATATCTTTGGTTATCGAAACGAGGCAAAAATAGTTGATTCTGAAGAAACATGAAAAAGTCAAAAGCTAGGTTAGGACATGAAGAAGCGCCTAGGCCTTGCTTTCATATACAAACCTTTTCTATACATGGCACAAGGGCGTGAACTCAAAGCCATGGTGTTTGTGATGACTTGGGCAAATCTGTTTTCCAGATACGCTTCTCTCTACACACCTGCTGAAATCAGAAACAGAATCTTGCAGTTTTGCTGTTCTTGTTTACCTCAGCTAACAAAACAAACACTAAAATTCATCTAGTCAGTATTCTCAAATCACTTCATTTTTACTAAATTAAAATACTCTCTCAAAATGAAATATTTCAGTTGTTTAAACCTGGAAACCTACCTTTGGCAAATACCATGGACTTAATACTCTCTTTTTCTATCTTTCTCCCTATTCCTAACTTCCTTTTTTTCTCTCCCTATACCTCATTCTCTATTCTCTTTCCTCTAGTTCACTATACCTCCCCACCATTATCAAGAGTGTGGAGGAAAGAGGGTAAAAGATACAAAAGTAATCGTATCTATTGGTTTAAAAATTAACACTAGTGATGCCATGTGTATGTAATAGTTCCTAATGAATTCTTGCTCTTGTAAGCAGTATTTAGAAACTTTTAAAACTTCCTCTGCTGGGAAAATCTGGCTGTTGTTTCTTTGTTGTGTGAATACTTGAGTTCAGCTTCATCAGACTGGACTGAATACTACCAATTTTACAAATTTTCCTTGTGGTAATGAAATGTCTAACCTTCAGTGTTCTAGGTGGGACATAGGACTGCTGTCTCCACCCTTACCCATTCTAGTTTCAGGTGTTTGTATACTGCTTTTCAGACTTACCTTTGACTGAGATAACACAGAGGCTCCGTTTCCTCTTCACTTCCTGTCTCATCTCTGTTACCAACAGACTCTGAATAGTATGTGAAGTTTGTATCCCAGGAAAATTTTCAAACAGATTACTCTTTATTTCAATGTCTTTTTCATGATGCCATAACAAAATACCACACACATGTTACAAATTTATTAATGAGAGAAATAACTGTAGTTTTGGAGACTGACAATTCCAATATATAAGTCCTGACAGTTTTGTTTCTGTTGAGACATGTTTTTTATACTACTATGATAGAACACCATGGTAGATATGGCATCTATATTTTGCTTATGAAGATGGGTCTTTAAAATATGTATCTAGTGACTTATTCATGAATACTCATTCATTAATCTAAATGTATAGCCTGGTTTCTTTAAATGATGGTTTAGGACTTTACAGAAAGCCCTACAATTTAGTAAGATAGTTAACTTTATAAGTTTATCAAGTAAAAATAGCAGTGTCTCAAGTATTAACTGACATCCTTTACTTGTCAAAAAGTCTTCCCCTAAGTTTAATAATGGCACCCCACCATGCAATTTTTGGTGCACATTGATGTAAAAAAAACTTGAAAAAAATAAATAACATTCAAATTAAACCAAGTCCAGTAAAGAAAACAAAATAGGGTCAAAAAGTATGAGTCTAGAATACATTAATTACAATTGGGTGATGATAATCTCTCTACTACTATTTATAGTTAAAGATTTTCATTGAGTTCTGATTTATTTGATACAAAATTAAGACATATTCACCTTTCAATCATTGATACTCAGAGCCCTGTATAAATTATTATAAATCATTTAAGACACTATCAATGTTTTATGTATTTTATGTAGAATTTTAAATATTATGTAAGTGGCAAATATTAAAAAATGCATAAAATATACCAAGTTAAATAATTGCTACTATAATATTTTAGATAATTGAATGAATAAGCTTCACTTTATCCTTATCTTTTTCAACTTTATATGTATAATTTCTTTGTATGTACATATTTTTATACCCACTCCACTTAAGTTTAGAAATAATCAGTCGGGGTTGGGGATTTAGCTCAGTGGTAGAGCGCTTACCTAGGAAGCGCAAGGCCCTGGGTTCGGTCCCCAGCTCTGAAAAAAAGAACCAAAAAAAAAAAAAAAGAAAAGAAATAATCAGTCATGAGGTTAATTACCATTCTTAGTCATTTTATAATTTACTATTTAGAAAAGAATGCCAACACATGATAAAATGAAATTGGACACATAACTCAAATTGTTTGAACATCAGTTACATGTTATTAAATTCAGGTATATTTAGAACCAAGAAATAGGTGTTCCTACTCTCTGTTTCCCTAGCAATGGCTTTTCCTGAAAATCTGTAGGAAACTAACAACCTTGAGGTGAAAGGAGCCCTACCTGAGGATGAAAGACAACAGACTAAAGCACACTGCAGGCTTGGGAAGAGTTTTACCCCCAGAACAAAAAATCTTGGAAAACGTTAGCATTTGACTTCTATCCTGACACTTCAGCAGTGACTCTTTGATCTTGTTTTATGAAGTGATCTTTTTCCTTGTGTCAGGAAAACAATAAATAATGTAATATAATTAGTTTTGTTACATTTCTATTGCCCTGATAAGACACCATGACTAAGGAATCTTATTTTAAAAAAAGAGTTTATTGACGGTTTATAGTTGCTGAAGGATTATACAGAGCCATCGTGGAAGGAAGTATGAAAGCAGATATCCAGCATGGCACTCAAGCAGTAGCTGAGAGCTTTATATATATCTAGATACCCGAGAGAGAGAGAGAGAGAGAGAGAGAGAGAGAGAGAGAGAGAGAGAGAGAGAGACAAAGAGACAAAGAGACAAAGAGACAAAGAGACAGAGAAATTAGGAATAGCATGGGCTTTAGAAAACCTAATGCCTGCAGCTTAGTTACCCACCTCCTTCAACAACGCAATTCCCATCTTATCATTCCCAAACAGTTCTACCAACTGAGGACCAAGTATTGAAACATATCAGACTAGGAGTCCATTCTCATACATCTAATACAGGCTCTATAGAATTTTTCTATTATTAATGCCACTATTGTTATTCTTAAGGTAGAACCCTTCATGTTGAAACACTTTATGGATTTTGTTGTTGTTGTTATTGTTATTGTTGTTGTTCATGAATGACTATGAAATGCACCACAAAGAGAAGCCTTTGAGAAATTGCAAATATTCTTTATTTTATGCAAATTTATATTGTGCCTATGGCAATAATATAGACATTTAAACTTTCTGTTAAAATGCATTGTTTGAAATTACAATAAAGGAACGTCATTTTGAAACATGATTTAGAGAATTGCATTTTGACTATAGTAGAGTAGGAAATCAAAGCACTTGCCATTACCAGCAAGTATGACAGGACTAAGATACAGTTCAAGTTAAAATATACAGAAAAAGACCTTTAGAACACTACACATTCAAGATTAAAGTTCTACTCAAATGTAGATTAGCTAAGAAACATAATTTTAATATTTTAGTATATTAATATTGTTTTTAAGAATTCAATTTAATATGATCTTTACATTTATGAAATCTACTCTGATATGAGATTCATATTATTTTTTTACTCTTCTTCCTTGGTTACATTTTATATTATTTTGTCTTTTACATGATTTTAAACTTTTCTGATTAAAGTTTAATGCTGTATGTTAGTATGTCTCTGGTTTTGTAGAGAAGTTGATAGTTGAAGGGTGTTTAGAGTATTTAGAGCAGTTTTATAAAGTTATGTCAGAATACATTCAATGATTCATGATTTCAGATCACATTTGATGTAACAATTGTATAGTAACAATAAAGCATCTGTAATGGGAGGTGCAACAGCAAGTGTTCATTTTTTAAGATCTCAGACATCATCTTGTTAACAACTGCAATGTATTGTCTAGGTCCCGACCTTGAAATGTTGAGTTAGACTTGAAGACTCTAATCATCATGAAGCCATTTGTGAAAGGAAGCTTGTAGTTTGTTTGCCACAAAAATCTATTTATTTTGAAATCAAATTAACTTAAAACTTGTATATTATCATGTTACCCTGTTTAGGAGATACATTGCTATCACTCGAAGACGTAGTGTTTCAGGGTAATCCCATCTGTACTTTACAGTCTGCCTCCTCTAGACCCTCCCAGAATACAGGAGCATGCTGGAATTTCTCATTAGTGCTGAAGACGGTACACAGAAACATTTCAATGTCTACAGAGGGTTCCATTTTTGACAATTTAAGTCTTTAGTTTTCAAACTTATATATAAGTCAAGTTTGTAAACTCTCTGCTGCCTTCAAATGGGTCAGGGGGGATCCAGAACATTCATATGGTTTTGGGATTGGCCCTGTCTGAAACCTAAGAATTATTAAAGTTGATTATTTCAGTGGAGCCATCCTTTAGAAGAAGGCTTATATTCTGCCCTTTACCAATATAGGTGAGAATCTTTCCAAATATGCCAACAGCTATTTAATTTCTCAATTGTCTTTGTGATCAATGACTGGGGAATTGAATTTTAAAATTATTTGTGTATATAAAAGACTCATTATTCCTCACTGCATTGTTGTCCAAAAATTGGTCCAATTGCTGCAGTCTTCAAAGATGTGGGCTCCAGAAGCAATGCCATACTCAATAGATACAGTTTGTTATTTTTTCTTTTCTTTTATTGGATATTTTCTTTATTTACAATTCAAATGTTATTCCCTTTTTGGTTTCCCCTCCTGAAATCCCCTATTCCATCCTCCCTCCCCCTCCTCTTATGAGGGTACTCTCCCACCCACCTTCCTATTCCCTCCTGTCTCCTTGCTCAGACATTCCCCTACCCTGGGGCATAGAGCCTTCACAAGACCAAGGGTCTTTCCTCCTTTGATGCCTGACAAGGCCATCTTCTGCCACATATGCGGCTGGAGCCATAGGTTGCTCCATATGTATTCTTTGTTTGGTAGTTTAGTCCCTGAAAATTCTGACGAATCTGGTTGGTTGATATTGTTGTTCTTTCCATGGGGCTGCAAATCCCTTCAGCTCCTTCAGTCCTTTCTCTAACTCCTCCATTGAGGACCCCATGCTCAGTCCAATGGTTGGCTGAGAGCAACTGCCTCTATATTTGTCAGGTGCTGGAAAAGCCTCTCAGGAGACAGCTATATAAGGCTCATGTCAGCATGCACTTCTTGGCACCTGCAATAATGTCTGGGTTTGTGACTATATATGGGATTGATCCCCAGGTGGGGCAGTCTCTGGATGGCCTTTCCTTCAGTCTGGCCTCCACACTTTGTATTTTCTCCAGTATTTTGTTCCTCCTTCCAAGTAAGTATGGCAACAGAAAGCAGAACATCACTTTGTTTTCCAGTAGATGCTAAAAAACTAGGCATACAGAGGGTAACTCCCTTTAAAGCAAAGGCAGAAAGAACAAGGAAGAACAGAATCTAGAGTGGTCATTTATATTAACAGAAACATCCAACTTTTAGCTAAATTTAATTTAAATTTTAAAGTGCCTGCCTGATTTCCAGGACTGGTTTCCTCAATGGTGTCCATAATTGTGTCTATTAATGATGGAAAAGAGGGAATGAGGTCATTACATATCTCTATAGAGAAGCCAACACTTAGAAGTTCATTTATTGATTTCAAATGATTCATATTTGCGCTGACATGGTGAACATTTGAACTCCCAAAATATGACACAAGCATGTGCTATGGAACAATTAGCCAAAACTAACAGTGTATAGTCTCTACAATTAAGGAATAGGCGTGGTTTGCTGCCTTCACCTAAATTTCATCTTAAATATTAAATAAATGAATAATTTTATACGTCTCTGTTATGTTCAGCAACAAATAAACAATTTGCTTATAAAATTAAATAATTACATACTTTTAAACTGTCTTAAGGGAAGCATTTTGCTTCTATTATATCAAATAATTTCACATATTGGTATACATAAATTCATATATATTGCAGTTGTTTAAAAGGCCTCCAAAATAAATAGATGCTATTGTAGTTTGCCCTGGAGTTATCTGTATTGTGATGCTAATTCTGCTTCCCCAAGGACAGCTGCCTAGTCACTTACTCAGGAATCAGGTGACTTCACCAGAACCTTCTCCCCATTGAATTTGTAAAATACAGGTGAGGGGCAGGTACAGAATAGAAGAAGGCCTGTCATTCAACAAGAAGGAAGGATGGGCGAGAGAGAAGTTTGAAGGAAGAGGAGGAGACTGGGATGGAGAGAGGAAGAGACAGGAGGGACAGGGAGAGGAGCCGAGGGACAACAATGGAGGCTAATGTTAAGATTCTGCTCTGTGTATTTATAGGTTGTTATTAATGTTCTTAAGGGATGGATATGTATTGGGCTTGGTATGTTTAGGTGGGCAATTATATTTTATCAATTGAGACAAAGGTTATTGTGTTGTGTGTTCTTTTATGTGACAGTTTGAGTGTAGGAAAGTGTGGGGCGGCTGGAGACACTGGGTCACCTACACGGAGTTGGGATGTGTTTCCGCCAAGATATCTAGCAGATACCTTGCGGCATCACAGTGCTAGACCTAGTGGGGATAAAAGACAAAGATACTTTTTATAGTTTTTATATTTTTACAACAACAAGACGCTAATATCAAAATATAGACCTAACTAAGTTCTCTTATCTGACTTTCTTAGAGTTCTACTCCCTAGTTGATAAATAGTTCCCTTCAATTAGGTTTTCCTCTAAACTTGATACAGTATCTTGTGAGTACACACAGATAACATATATGAAGAGATATTTAGATATTATAAGGCCTTCAGTACTTTAATTAAGCTTCAAATAACTAATGTTTTTGCCATGATTAATTGGTATCATTTAGCTTACTTTTTGTTTGTTTACATATAATCTTTTTAATTTCTTTTTTCTTCAATAGAGTTGTCTTTATCTCTCTCTTCACCTCAGAGACTTTAGTGAAATTCCATTTTTGGGTACATTGGACCTTGTATTCCACCATGCCCTCCTTGCACTGTGTCACTATAGCTCAGGATCCTATCCTTGAGGGATTACTGATGACTTTCTGACAACCCATCAGTGGTATTTAGACTTCTAGATGCCGAGTTGCCCTTTTCCCAGGCAGATGCTTCTCCCTGTCCTCCCTGCAGCACAATGGGAATCATGGTCTTTACCTGTCCCCTCACATATGACACATTTGTCTTCCTCCCATTGAGACATTTCTTTATGCTTTTGAAACAAAGCAGGACTCTCTGATTTTGGAGAAAAGCTTTGGCTTGCCCTTAGCTCTGCCATCCAATCACTCTTGATTCTGTTCCTTCCCAGTTCTTTCTGCCTTTGTTTTAAAAGGAGTTACCCTCTATATGTCTAGTTTATTAGCATCCACGGGAAAACACAAGTGATGTTCTGCTTTCTATCCCCATACTTACTGCTGAATCATTTTGATAATGATGGTGAGAGCCCCCTAAATATGCATCTGATTGTGTTATATAAGAAACATAAGTGAGATGCATGTGCTTTCCTACTAAGTCATTGGTTCTCAGCCGGTGGGTCAGGACCCTTTGTAGGTTGGCAAAATGCTTTCATAATGATCACCTAAGACCATCAGAAAACACAGATATTTGCATTATGATTCATAACAGTAAAGGAATTTTAGTCATAAACTAGGAACAAAATTAATTTTATGATTGGGAGTCTAACATCAGGAACTGTATTAATTAGGTTGAAAACCACTGAGCTAGGTAACAATGAATTCATTTTTTCTTGGCTGTGATATGACAAATAACTCACATTTTTCCTTGATAGTTCTTTAATCATAGGCTTTTTTATTCCAAGCTTAATTCCAAACATTAACTCTTAAGTCACACATCATCCTTTCACACAATAACCCATATGTGTTCAGGTTATAGGATAACTAGGAAAGGTTTGAACAGACAGTATTTTTATGGCCCTTTCTGAAATCAGAGGAATAGAGTGTACATATTAAGGGAGAATCTATAAAGGACTACATGAGGTTTCTTAAAAATCCCAGGCTCAGAGCCATTGGACACACAGAATTGAAATTTAGATCTGAGTAGGAGCAAAAAAGTCAGCTCTAAGTCTTGGCTGCATCTTGATTTGATGGTTAATTTGAAAGGGGCTGAGTGTCAGGGGCCAGAGAAACTGTGTCCAGCTAAAACTTAGAGACAAAAGCAAGTATTTGTTCACTGTAGTAAGGTTTCTGGAAAAGGCTGAATAATGGGAGACTAGTTAACATGTGTTCCACATTTAAATTGGGGTTTTTCTTTTAGGGTATCCACATAAGATGAACATACCTCATGAAATTCATTAACTTCTGCACTTGGTCTTTTATATATAATTTAATATATAATTTAATATATAATTTAATATATAATTTAATATATTTCAGGTGTCACGAAATTTAGCTTATGACTGTAAGTGTGCAGTTAGATGGTAGTTGTATATGTATATAAGGATGTGAAGCCTTTCTTTCAGGAACTTGTATTTGGTATGGAGTCACTTACAGTTGAATAATCCCAAGGTACAAATAGGCTGAAAGCTGCTATCACGCAATAATAGATTAATCCAGGACAAGTGGTACTGTTCTCACTATCGCACCAATTTATTTTTGTTTCTACTTAAGTTCTGTGTTTATTTCCTTTATTATCAAAACCTCCTTCCCTTGACCTTTTTGAAAGCAGCACTTGGATTGTTCTTATACATGATTAGCTAATATATTTCTTGATGAGGTGGCAATCAGAGACCAGTTATTTATTCCTTAGGAAAAATTATTCAGTTTCAGAATTTTAATGTACAACTCTGTGTGGGTCACAGAGAATCTCCTTATTTCTGCAGGGATGAGTTAATTCTTTAAATATTTGCTCAATATTTCACTTGACAGTTTACAATTGACCAAACTAATAGGAATTATACACTTTAGTTATATTATGTTGAGATCTTTTTAATGTATCAACCAGTTTTACATACATAAAGAATATTTTATATGGTTTTTAGAAACAAATATCAAAATTTTGGTAGTTTCTCTTTCTAAATAATTAATACCATTTTCTTGAACATTTGTGTTTTCTAAGTCATTATCACTTTACAGGTAGTGTATTCCTGTGACTTTTATGGGCTTCTGTGCTAATGAGAAAATTGTTTACATTCAAAGACATGGTCATGGACATTTATGTTTCTTCAAAACCTAGGTTTAAAATGTAATAATTCTGTTAAAAATTCTATTCTAAAAATGGTTAACCATGGCAGGCATTCTGCCTCACATCTGTTACCACAATATTCTGGAAAAGAGGCAAGGTAACCCTACAATGTTAAACACAGCTCAACATCTAAAGTGATTGTTAGGCCACACAAGGCCATATAAGCAAAACCCAGTCTCAAATAAATAAAAACAGACATAAAGGTACCACATTTGCTCAGATTTCACAGACATTTTTCTCTAGCATACTTTAATCTAAGGTAAATTTAAGTGTGCAGGCAAAAACTAGTTAATAAATTGGGTGTCACTCAGAATTGAATTTCAGAGAACTCAATTCAACTGTGTGGTAAGCAGGCAGATGTAGACTTCCCAGACAGAAAGAATCGGATTGGCTAGAGTGTAGCACTTGTTTTATTTGGACATGGTTTGATTAGCTATTTACTGGTGATTGGCCGAAGGACAGCTTTTCCAATTGTCAACACCCAAGTTTCAGTTCAACGTTCTCCTGCTTATTTAATCCAACAATGTGGACTTCCCTTAACAATTACAAGACTCTTCTGCCACAGCTAGGTGATCCATATAACAGAGAGAAAGCATTATCCTAAAATTAGATAACAGTTTTTGTTCCCTTGTCCTTTTATGAAGATTTACATTGTCTCTACATCAAATCTTATTTGCCTAGCTTGTTTCCTTAAAATAGCTAGTCATGAAGTCATCGTTTATGAGACACCCCCAATGTGACAACGAATAGACATAATTAACTCATTTAAGAAAAATGATGCATTGAGCTTTGGTGCAATAAACATTGAGAAATGTATGATAGACCGTAGCTGGCACTTTTCAGGCCATGTACTATTGTGGACTGTTTATTCCCTTAACTGTTTGCTCCTCCTGAGGACTAAGTATTGCATGAAGTTCATGCCATTTCTGAATTCTTCTTCCAAATCTTATAACTCTGTGTTCCTTTTCCTTGGAACTGATTCAACACAGTGCCACAGCCTATCTGCATTTTATAAGTCTAAAGAGTTTTGTTTACAGGAAGTTCAGAGTCTCTTTGAATCTCATTATCTATTTGTTTGGTTTTTGGTTTTTTTTTTTGTTTGTTTTGTTTTTCATTTTTGGCATCTTCAGAAGAGTAGAGAGAAAAGGGAGATGTTACTCACAGTCTGAAGTAATTTGGGACAGTAATTGCTTCTCAGTTGAGATGTCAGACATCTAACACTGATCTTTGCAACACTTTGCTTTTTTATCAACTTCCATTTACTCATGAAAGAACTTTAACCAGAGGCTTGCTCAGGGCCACAAATTGTGTTAGAGAATTTAAGATTCAGGGAACAATAAATCATGGTTCCTGTGGATTTCTTTTAACTATCTCCTATTACTTGGTAGATTCATGAAAATCAACATACACTTAAATGTTTATCCTTTGTTTTTTATTGGATATTTTTATTTACATTTCAAATGTTATTCCTTTTCCTAGTTTCCGCTCCATAAGCCCCTCATCCTATCACCCTCCCACTTCTTCTATTAGGGTGATCCTCCTCCCAAACCACCCCCTTCCCACCTCCCCGCCCTGATATTCCCCTATACTGGGGGGTCCAGCCATGGCAGGAACAAGGACTTCTTGCATTGATGCCCAACAAGACAATCTCTGCTACAGGTGCATCTGAGCCATGAGTCTGTCCAGATATACTCTTGGGTTAGTGGAGTAGTCTCTGGGAACTCTGCTTGGTTGGTATTGTTGTTCTTATAGGGTTGTAAACACTTTCAGCTCCTTCAATCTTTTCTCTAACTTCTCCAACAGGAAGTCCATTCTTAGTTCAATGGTTAGCTGCTAGCATTTGACTCTATTTGTCATGCTCTGGCTGAGCCTCTCGGGAGATGGCTATATCAGTATATCAGGCTCCTGTCAACATACACTTCTTGGCTTCATTAATATTGTCTAGGTTTGGTGGCTATATATATATATATATATATATATATATATATATGTACGTATATATATGTGCGTATATATATGTGCGTATATATGTGCGTATATATATATGTACGTATATATATGTACGTATATATATGTACGCATATATATATATATACATATATGTGTGTGTGTGTGTGTGTGTGTGTGTGTGTGTGTAATTAGCTGAATCCTTAGGTGGCACAGACTCTGAATGGTCATTCCTTCAGTTTCTGCTCCAAACTTTGTCTCCATAACTCCTCCTATGAATATTTTTGTTCCCCCTTTTAAGAAGGACTGAACCATCTACACTTTGGTCAGCCTTCTTCTTGAGGTTCATGTGGTCTATGGATTGAATCTTGGGTAATTTGAGCTTTTGAGATAATATCCACTTATCATTGAGTGCATATCATGTGTGGTTTTGTTGTGTTTGGGTTACCTCACTCAGGAAGATATTTTCTAGTTTCATTCATTTGCCTATGAATTTCGTGAAGTCATTGTTTTTGATAGCTGAACAGTAATCCATCGTGTAGATGTACCCCATTTTCTGTATCTATTCCTCTGTTGAAGGGCATCTGGGTTTTTTCCAGGTTCTGGCTATGATAAATAAGGCTGCTAAGAACATAGTGGACCATGTGCTCTTGTTATATATTGGAACATCATTTGGGTATATGCCCACCAGTGGTATAACTGGGTCCTCAGGTAGTACAATGTCCAAATTTCTGAGGAACCTCCAGACTGACTTCTAGAGTGGTTGTACCAGCTTGGAATCCCACTAACAGTGGAGGAGTGTTCCTTTTTCTCCCCAGCATCTATTGTCAGCATCTGTTCTCACCTGAGGTATTGATCATAGCCATTCTGACTGGTGTGAGGTGGAATCTCAGGGTTGTTTAGATTTGCATTTCCTTGATGAATAAGGATGTTGAACATTTCTTTAGGTATTTCTCAGCCATCCAATATCCTCAGTTGAGAATTCTTTGTTTAGCTTTGTGTACTCCATTTTTAATGGGGTTATTTGGCTTTCTGGAGTCTAACTTCATGAGTTCCTTGTACATATTGGATATTAGCCCTATATTCGATGTAGGATTAGTAACAATCTTTTTCCAATCTGTTGGTTGCCATTTTGTCCTAATGACAGTGTCCTTTGCCTTACAGAAGCTTTGCAGTTTTATGAAGTCCCATTTGTTGATTGTTGATCTTAGAGCATAAGCAATTGTTTTGTTCAGGAAAATTTCCCCAGTACTCATGTGTTTGAGGGCCTTGCTTGCTAGCTCTTCTATTAGTTTGAGTCTATCTGGCTTTATGTGGAAGTTCTTGATCCACTTGGCTTAAGCTTTGCACAGGGTGATAAGAATGGTTTGATTTGAATTCTTCTATGTGCTAACCTCCATTGGAACCAGCACCATTTGTTTAACCTGCTATCTTTTTTCCACTGGATGGTTTTAGCTCCTTTGTCAAAAATAAAGGGACCATAGGTGTGAGGGTTCTTTTCTGGGTCTTCAATTCTATTCCATTGATCTACCTGCCTGTCTCTGTACCAATACCATACAGGTATTGGTAGAAGGGTATTGTAGTAGGATCTAAGGATTTTTTTGAATTTTCTCATTGATTCTGTTATGTCTCCCTTTTCATTTCTGATTTTGTTAGTTATGATATATTCTCTGTGCCCTCTGGTAGTTCTGGCTTAGGGTTTATCTGTCTTCTTGATTTTCTCAATGAACCAGCTCCTGGTTTTGTTGATTCTTTGTATAGTTCTTTTTGTTTCTACTTCTTTGATTTCAACCGTGAGTTTGATTATCCTGCTGTCTACTACTCTTGGGTGTGTTTGCTTCTTTTTGACTTCTTTTTGACCTAGAGCTTTAAGGTGTGCTGACAAGCTATGCTCTCTCCTGGTTTGTTTGTTTGTTTGTTTGTTGTTTGTTTGTTTTTGAGGCACTCAGAGCTATGAGCTTTCCACCTAATACTGCTTTCATTGAGTTCCATAAGTTTGGGTTATGTTTTAGCTCCATTTTCATTGAATTTGAAAAAGTCTTTAATTTCTTTCTTTATTTCTTCCTTGACCAAGTTATCATGGAGTAGAGTTATGTTATACTTCCATGTGTATGTGTGCTTTCTGTCATTTTTATTGTTATTTAAGAAGAGCATCAGTCCACATGATCTGGTAGGATGCATGTGATTGTTTCAATATTCTTGCATCTGTTGAGGCTTGTTTTGTGACTGAGTATATGGTCAATTTTGGAAAAGGTACCATGAGGTTCTGACAAGTAGGTATATTCTTTGTTCTTGGATGAAATGTTGTATAGATATCTGTTAAATCCATTTGGTTCCTAGCTTCTGTTAGTTTCTCTGTGTCTCTGTTTAGTTTCTGTTTCCATGATCTGATCTGTCCATTACTGAGAGGGGGTTATTGAAGTTTCCCAAAATTTTTGTGTGAGTGCAATGTGTACTTTGACCTTTAGTAAGGTTTCTTTTATGAATTTAGATGCCCTTGTATTTAGAGCATAGATATTCAGGATTGGAATTCATCTTGGTGGGGTTTTCCTTTGATGAATACTAAGTATCCTTCCTGTTCTTTTTTGATAACTTTTGGGTGAAAGTCGATTTTATTCAATATTAGAATAGCTACTCCAGCTTGCTTTTTTTTGGGGGGGGACCATTTGCTTGAAATTTGGTTTTCCAGCCATTGAATCTGAGGTAGTGTCTGTCTTTGTCACTGAGGTGTGTTTCCTGTATGCAGCAAAATGTGGGGTCCTCTTTCTGTTGCCAGTGTGTTAGTCTATGTCTTTTTATTTGGGAATTTACTTCATTGATGGTAAGAGATATTAAGCAATAGTCATTGTTGTTTTCTTTTATTTTTGTTGTTAGAGTGGAATTGTGCTTTCATGGCTCTCTCTCTTTTTTTTTTCAAGAAAGTTACTTTCTTGCTTTTTCTATGCTGTAGTTTCCCTCTTTGTGTTGGAGTTTTCCATCTATTATCCTTTGTAGGGCTGAATTTGTGCAAAGATGTATAATTTTGTTTTTGTCATGGAATATCTTGGTTTTATTCATCTATCTTAATTGAGAGTTTTGATGGATATAGTAGACTGAGCTGGCATTTGTGTTCCTTGGGTCTGTATGACATCTGCCCAGGATCTTCTGGCTTTCATAGTCTCTGGTGAGAAATCTGGTGTAATTCTAGTAGGTCTGCCTTCTCTTACTGCTTTTAATATTATTTCTTTGTTTTGTGCATTTTGGTGTTTTGATTATTATGTGACAGGAGGAATTTCTTTTCTGCTCCAATCTATTTGGAGTTCTGTAGGCTTCTTGTATGTTTATGGGCATCTCTTTTTTAGGTTAGAGAAGTTTCTTTTTTCTATAATTTTGTTGAAGATATTTTAAGTTGCATATCTTTGCTCTCTTCTATACCTTTTATCCTTATATTTGTTCTTCTCATTGTACCCTGGATTTCCTGGATGTTTTGGGTTAGGAGATTTTTGTGTTTTATATTTTCTTTGAAGGTTGTGTCAATACTTTCGGTGGTATCTTCTCCCTCTGAGTTTCTCCCCTCTCTTGTATTATGTTGATGAAGCTTATTTCTATGACTTCTGATCTCTTTCCTAGCTTTTTTGTCCCCAGGGTTGTCACACCTACTTATTTTATATTATTTGTGACTATTGGGAAGAGTGTCATTTCACTAATTTCTTTTTCAGCCTGTTGTTCCTTTGAGTAGAGGAAAGCTACAAATTTGTTTGAGTTAATTTTATATCCAGCCATTTAGCTGAAGTTGTTTATCAGGTGTAGGAGTTCTCTGGTGGAGTTTTTGTGGTGACTTATACATACTCTCATATCATCCACAAATACACTCATGAATGGGATTCTGGCTGATGTTCTCCAATCATTTGTCTCCCTATACTTAGTTGTGTCCAGTACTGCTGGGAAGTGTTGTTGTCTCTCCACAATTTATGGATAGACATTTTTTAACTTAATATTTAATTGAAACATCAAAACTCTCATTCTTCCCCTTAAGCCAAGAAATATTTAGAATGGTTTGTGAGAAGAACATCATTTTGGTTTCTTAAAGGTTTATAACATAAAGAAAAGGAACTGTTTTAGTAGACATCGAACATATTTATTTTTTTCCTCACATGTTCACTGTTAACCCATCTAGAGCTATTTAGATTAGGAAACATACAATAATGAGTTGAAGATTCTCTGAGGGGAAGGAGACAAAAGAGTTCTGGTTCAACTGCATTACATTTTGTAAATGGTGCTGCCAGGTAATTTAGCAATAACATATTATTCAATCTGCAAATTTACCTTTAGCAATAACAGATTGTCTTGATAAATTATTCATATTTCTTTAGTTTTACAATTTGCAAATCTGGTAGCACATGGGCCATCCTTTCAGACCTCAGCACCCTTGGTCAGACAATGGGGTGAAAGCCTGCTTCATTATTAATATCATCTCAGTAGTGTTATTATCATACTAAAATGAAGTATTATCCCAGAAATATGTTTTCCTGGAGCAATACGTATAAAAGGCTTTACCTAAGAATTCGTAAGCATATAAATTATCATTTTAATTTTTAATCTTTCTGCAATTGGGTAGTAGTTTTATAAGTAAATAAGAGACTACAGTTTTATAAGAAGATAGAGCAACAATTCAGACCTTGATTGAGAAGCTCATTGGACTTCTAGTATCTTATTTTAAAAGAATGTGTACCCTTTGCGCATTTGAAAAGTGTTACGTTGCTTGCCAACTTTAAATCTTGTATTTATTACTATGGATTTCTCTTGAAATTTATGTAAAAGTTCTCACCCCAAAGTTTATTTGTTTGTATTAGGACAAATGTGACTGTTTGTATTATTTCTTTCACTTGTAAGCATGAACAGTAAGGTGCCTGTATCCACCCTGGTTGTTCCCGAGGTCTGGTCACCATATGCTACCTCACCATTCTAGCAAGAGGCAATGTTACCTTCAGGCACATTACCTTCAGGTGGTGTTTTCCCTGGCCCCTGCTTAACCTTCTGCTCCCAGCTTTTCACCCTCAGTTTCCCATTTCCTCTGTCTCTTGTCTCCTGTGTCAGTGAACTGTCTGTTTCTGGCTCTGTAGCTCCACCCCTCCATCCCTATTTCTCTTTCTCCCTCGCTCCAAAGTAACCAAAATAAAATGTTTTCTCCGAAGGATGCTCTTAATCTAAGCACCATGGAACCTTATAGCACTCCTATCTCTCATATGAGCTACCCCCAGGAGACTCATGAAAGATATATGGCAGAGGATGCTGATTTGGTCATAGTTTTTTCTGTCTCCCTCAATAGATATTTTACCTTCATCATATCAATCTCCTTCTTATGTTCTTCGAACCAGGTGCGCCACAAACAAGCAAAGTGCCAGTTTTTGTCCCTTTGCAGCACTCACTTATATAGCCTGATATAGTGGCAGCCCTTCTGCTAGTGGCTCAGTTAGACTGAAGGAGCCAGAAGACCACAGCGAACCACTCCTCATCCATTGAGGGTCTCTACATTTTGTTTCCAAATTTAACCTTAATCTGAATGTCTGTGTATTGTAAAACTAGAGAGTAACCAACTTTGAATTTTCTACTTTTGTAAATCAATAATAGAAATTTAGTTCATAATTAGCTTCATACAGAATTAGTTTCTTTGTGCTATAGTGAGACCTTAATATTCTAATTGTACAAAATTCACTAATGTTCTCTGGTCCCAATATAATCTACTGAAAATCAAGTTCCGAACTTTAAAGTGAAAAGGATTTCTGTATAATATATATTTAGTATAAAGAGCAAGGGAGTTTTGTCTTGCATTTTTATATCAGTCCGGTGAGTTGATTTTCCCCGTTATAATCATTACTTTTTTAAAAATGCAATTTCTTATGGGTTTATTAGTGACAATCTTGTTTGTAGTCTTCTAAATGTTAGTTACATAGATGAGTAAGTAATAACTAGTAATACTAAGGTATTTGTAGGCTAGTGTGAAGAAGCATTCGTGTAAATAATTTAACTGCTCTGAGACTCAATTTTCACTGCCATGCCCAGTACACTGGGATTGAGAAATGAATGTGTAAACAATGGTATTGACGTGCATTGCTTGGCCTTGCATTCACTTACATTCATTGCATTTCTTGTGTCAGGTTGTTCTTTTATTTAATGCACTCTTCATTATCTATTTCATTGCTGTTTTCTGAAGTGAAGCATCTAATATATTATTCATGGATTACTTATGGCCACTTTTCTTGTGCATTCATGGTCTCAGGAATGAGTTTGCTTTTTAAACCATATGGTTTGGAAAACAGAAGCGCTGTGTATAAGCTGATGCCAAGTCTGATAGTCCTTAGAAATGTTCTTGGTTGCTCTGAGGCTGGCACAGTTGCCAAGTAGAAGCAACTTGATGGAGTTGTTGAAAAGGCATTTGGGTTTTAAGCTATTAGTTTCTACTGGCATGCAGTTCATGGAATGGGTTGTGAATTAGCACATATTAACTTAAGAGTTTACTCACATAAGGAATATTATGAGGAAATTATGTTATCATTATGACCCTGAAATTGACTTTTGTTAAAATTGCCCCTTTACGTGTAGACATTGAAGAGTGCTTTCTCCAAAATGAATCTGGGGATGGATAAAAATGCTTCAGCCAGCTGGAAAAAGCACTTGATGTTTATGCAGAGGGTCCCTGTCAGTTCCAAACATCCACATGACAACCTATACTTGTATGTATCCAGTTCCAGGGAACTGATCACCTTCTTCTGGTCTCAAAGACCTTCAGGCAAGGATGTAGCACACGTACATACATACAAGCAGAACACTCATACACATAAAATAGTTAAAAGAATTGAACTTTAATCCAATAAAGGCATTGACAATAAACCAGTGTGCATCAATAAGGTAATGTGCTCTTCTGGTGAAGGAATGGATGCAGGCAAGTCTCAGAGAGGGATCTGGGACAGAGCAGAAGTAAGAGCCTATTGACAATGAGTATTAAATTTTCCCATTTATGTGTCATTGAACTTACATGTGTCGTTCAAATGAGTCCTGATCAGTCAGAAGCCAGACCTTGAATAAATAACTATAATGATGATAATGATGATAATAATAATGATAATGATAATAATGATGATAATAATAAATGGTGATAATGATAGTTAATACTCTTCATATAAAAATTGAAGAATTAGCATGTGTGTAGTGATGACTCTGATATAAAAGAAAATTTATCTATGAAGCAAAAGACAAAACAATTTCATTTATCCCAGAATATGAAATCTTTTTTTTTTTCGGAGCTGAGGACCGAACCCAGGGCCTTGCAACATTTTGATGCTGGGGGGTATATCTTGAGAGAGAGAGAGAGAGAGAGAGAGAGAGAGAGAGAGAGAGAGAAAGGATGGATGGAAGGAAGGAAGGAAGGAAGGAAGGAAGGAAGGAAGGAAAAAAGGAAAGAATTAGCATATGTAGGTACGTACATGGGTATTACTATATAAATATGTATTTGGGTGTACATGTGTGTTTGGAGGCTAGAGGACAATTTCAAGTGTCCTTTCTTAGCAACACAGTTCACCTACCTTTAAAGCAAGTTCTATCGGAACTGAACAGATCCTACAGGTCCCTGCACCCAAATCCCACTGGGGAGAGAGCTGAACTCTCAGAAGTGTGGACAATCCTGAGACCTCGGGAGAGACCACCACTTCTGCCCACTTCTGCTCACATTCTTGGCCCAAGAGGAAACTGCATTGTGCCTCTAGATACAGGAATATAGGAACAGACAGCAGTAGGAACCTGCTGGTTTCTGCATGAGCCTGGAACTGAACTGAACCAGTCCCACAGCTCCCTGCACCCAAAACCCATGGGGAAAAAGCTAGACCTTCAGAAATGCGAACAATCCTGAGAACTCAGAGGACACAATTACTTTCTACCTATATTCCTGACCCAAGAGGAAACTGCCTAGTGCCATCTGTGCCCTCTGGACACAGAGACCCAGGAGCAGTCGGGGACAGGAAACATCAGGTTTCTGCTTGTACCAAGAGCTGAAAGGCAGTCTATAGGAGGACCTACAAACCTGAGAGCAGAGGTAAGACCATCTCTTCTGTACAAAACAAACTGCCTGGAGGATTCAGGTCAAACAAACCCAGTAGCAGTTATATGTTCCCAGATCCAACTGAAAGAAAACAGGTCTACACGAGTGCTGACATACAGGCCTACAGGGAGATCAAGCCACTGTCAGAGAAAACAAGACAAGCTAACACTGGAGACAGGTTGATGGCGAGAAGCAAGCACAGGAACCACAACAGAAACCAAGAATAGCTGACATCATCAGAGCCCAGTTCTCCCACCAAAGCAAATACTGGATACACAAACACACCAGAAAAGCAACATTTGGATTTAAAAATTCATTTTATGATGACGATGGAGGACTTTAAAAAGGACATAAATCGCACCCTTAAAGAAATACAGGATAACATGCATAAACAAGTAGAAGCACTTAAAGCAGAAACACAAAAATAAAGAATTCCAGGAAAACACAACCAAACAGGTGAAGGAATTCAACAATATCATCCAGGTGTTAAAAATGGAAATAGAAACAATAAAGAAATCACAAAGAGAGACAAGCTTGAAGATAGAAAATCTAGGGAAGAGATCAAGAGTCATAGATGCAGGAATCACCAATAGAATAAAAGAGAGAGAACAGAGAATCTCAGGGGCAGAAGATACCATAGAAAACATCAACTCAACCATCAAAGATAATGTAAAACACAAAAAGCTCCTAGCCCAAAACATCCAGGAAGTCCAGGATATAAGGAGATCAAACCTAAAGATAATAGGTATAGAAGAGAATAAAGACTCCCAGTGTAAAGGGCCACTAAATGTCTTCAACAAAATTATAGAAGAATACATCCCTACCCTAAAGAAAAAAGATCCCCATAAACATATGTGAAGCCTATGGAACTCCAAATAGATTGGAACAGAAAAGAAATTCCTCACATCACATAATAATCAAAACACCAAATGCACAAAACAAAGAAAGAATATTAAAAGCACAAAGGGTAAAAAGACAAGTAACTCATAAAGGCAGACCTATCAGAATTACACCAGAATTCTCACCAGAGACTATGAAAGCCAGAAGATCCTGGGCAGATGTTATACAGACCCTACTAGAACACAATGCCAGCCCAGGCTACTATATCCATCAAAACTCTCAATTAACATAGATGGAGAAACCAAGATATTTCATGACAAAACCAAATTTACACAATATCTTCCCACAAATCCAGTCTTACAAAGGATAATAGATGGAAAACTCCAACACAAGGAGGGAAACTACACCCTAGAAAAATCAAGAAACTAATCTCCTTGCAACGAAACCGAAAGAAGACACACAAACACAATTCCACCTCTAACAACAAACATAACAGGAAGCAACAATCACTATTCCTTAATATCTCCTAACATCAATGGACTCAATTCCCCTAATAAAAAGACATAGATGAAGAAACTGGATACATAAAGAGGACCCAGAATTTTGTTGCCTACAGGAAACACACCTCAGAGAGAAAGACACATACTACCTCAGAGTAAAAGTTTGGAAAACAGATTTCCAAGCACATGATCTGAAGAAACAAGCTGGAGTAGCCATTCAAATATCGAATAAAATTGACTTTCAGCCAAAAGTTATCAAAAAGGATAAGGAAGGATACTTCACATTCGTCAAAGGAATAAGCTACCAAAATGAACTCTCAATCCTAAGCATCTATGCTCCAAATGCAAGGGCACCTACATTAATAAAGAATCCTTACTAAAGCTCAAATCACACATTGTACCACACACAGTAATAGTAGCAGATTTTAACACCCCACTCTCATCAATGGACAGAACATGGAATCAGAAATTAAACGGAGACAAAACAACTAACAGAACAATGAACAAAATGGACTTAACAGATATAGATAGAACATTGCATCCTAAAACAGAAGGATATACCTTCTTCTGAGCACCTCATGGAACCTTCTCCAAAACTGACAATATAATCAGTCACAAAACAGGTCTCAAGAGATACAGGAAGATAGAAAAAAACCCATGCATCTTATCAGATCACCATGGATTAAGGTGCGTCTTCAATAACAAAAACGACAGAAATCCTACATATACATAGAAGTTGAAATATGCTCTACTCAATGATAACTTAGTCAAGAAAAAATAAAGAAAGTAATTAAAGACTTTTTAGAATTTAATGAAAATGAAAATATAATGTACCCAAACTTATGGGACAGAATGAAAGCAGTACTAAGAGGAAAACTCATAGCTCAGAGTTCCTCCAAAAAGAAATAGGAGAAAGCATGCATTAGCAGCTTGACAGCACACCTAAAATCTCCAGAACAAAAAGAAGCAAATACACACAAGAGAAGTGGACAGCAGGAAATAATCAAACTCAGGGCCAAAATCAACCAAGTAGAAGCAAAAGGACTATACAAACAATCAACAAAACCAGGAACTGGATCTTTGAGAAAATTCACAAAATCGATAAACCCTTAGCCAGACTAACCATAGAACACAGAGAGCATATCCAAATTAAAAGAATCAGAAATGAAAAGGGAGATGTAACAACGGAATCTGAGAAAATTTCAAAAGTCATCAGATCCTACTACAAAATACTATATTCAGCAAAACTGGAAAATGTGGAGGAAATGGACAATTTTCTAGACAAATATGAGGTACCAAAGTTAAATCAGGATCAGATAAATCATCTAAAGAACCCCATTACTCCTAAAGAAATAGAATCAGTTACTAAAAGTCTCCCAACCAAAAGAGCCCAGGACCTGATGTGTTTCATGCAGAATTCTATCAGACCTTCATAAACGACCTTACACCAATATTGTCCAAACTATTCCACAAAGTAGAAGCAGAGGGAACACTACCCATTTCCTTCTATGAAGCCACAATTATGTTTGTACCTAGACTACACAAAGACCCCACAAAGAAAGCAAACTTCAGACCAATTTCCCTTAAGACTATTGATGCAAAAATACTCAATAAAATATTCACAAACCGAATCCAAGAACACATCAAAACAATCATCTATCGTGATCAAGTAGGCTCCATCCCAGTGATTCAGGGATGGTTCAATACATGGAAATCCATCAATGTAATCTAGTATATAAACAAACTCGAAGAAAAAAACCCCACATGATCATTTCATTAGATGCTTAGTAAGCATTTGACAAAATTCAACAGCCCTTCACAATAAAGTCTTGGAAAGATCAGGAATTCAAGGCCCATGCCTAAACACAATAAAAGCAATAAACAGCAAATCAGTAGCTAACATTAAACTAAATGGAGAGAAACTGGAAACAATCATATTAAAATCAGGGAGTAGACAAGTCTGCCCACTCTCTGCTTTTTTAAATATAGTATTCAGTCTTAGCCAGAGCAATCACTCTACAAAAGGAAGTCAAAGGATACAAATTGGAAAGGATGAAGTCAAAATATCATTATTTGCAGATGATGTGATAATATAATTAAGTGACCCCAAAAGTTCCACCAGAGAACTACTAAACCTGATAAACAACTTCTGCAAATTGGCTGGGTATAAAATTAACTCAAGCAAATCAGTAGCCTTCCTCTACTCAAAGGATCCACAGGGTGAGAAAGAAATTAGAGAAATGATACTCTTTATAATAGTCCCAAATCACATAAAATACCTCAGTGTGAGCCTAACCAAGCATGTGAATGATCTATATGAAAAGAACTTCAAGTCTCTGAAGAAAAAAATTGAAGGATATCTCAGAAGATGGAAAGACCTCCCATGCTTCTGAATTGGCAGGATTAATATAGTAAAAATGGCCATTTTGCCAAAAGCACTCTACAGATTCAATGCAATCTAAACCTTAATTCCAACTCAATTCTTCTTATAGTTAGAAAGAGCAATTTGCAAATTCATTTGGAATAACAAAAAACACAGGAACTGAAAATGATCCTCAGCAATATAAGAACTTCTGGGGGAAACACCATCCCTGACCTCAAGCAGAATTACAGAGCAATAGTCATAAAAAATGTACGGTATCGGTACAGAGACAGGCAGATAGATCATTGGAACAGAACTGAAGACCCAGAAATAAACCCTCAGACCTGTGGTCATTTAATCTTTGACAAAGATTAAAACCAACCACGGGGAAAAGACAGCATTTTCAGCAAATGGTGCTGGTTAAACGGAAGGTCCGCATGCAGAAGAATACAAATCAATCCATTCTTACAGCCCTGTACAAAGCTTAAGTCCAAGTGGATCAAGGACCTCCACATCAAACCAGATGACTCAAACTAATAGAAGAAAAATTGGGGAACAATTTCGATCACGAGGGTACCTCTGGAAATTTTTCTGAACAAAACACCAATAGCCTATGATCTAAGATCAAGAATAGCCAAATGAGACCTCATAAAATTGCAAAACTTCTTTAAGGCAAAGGATACTGTCATTAGGACAAAATGTCAACCAACAGATTGGGAAAAGTTCTTTACCAATCCTACATCTGACAGAGGGTAATGTTCAAAGTATACAAAGAACTCAAGAAGTTAGACTCCAGAGAGCCAAATAACTCTATTAAAAATGGGGTACAGCTCTAAACAAAGAATTCTCTGCTGAGGAATACCGAATGGCTGAGAAGTACCCTAGGAAATGCTGAATATCCTTATTCATCAGGTAAACGCAAATCAAACCAACCCTGAGATTCCACCTCACACCAGTCAGAATTAGTAATATCTAAAACTCAGTTGACAACAGATGCTGGTGAGGATGTGGTGAAAGAGGAACACTCCTCCATTGTTGGTGGGATTGCAGACTGGTACAACCATTCTGGAAATCAATCTGGAGGTTCTTCAGAACATTGGACCTTCCACTACCTGGTGACCCAGCTATACCTCTCCTGTACATATACCAGAAAGATGCTCCAACATACAAGAAAGACACATGTTCCACTATGTTAATAGCAGCCCTATTTATAACAACCAGAAGCTGGAAAGAAATCGGATTTCCTTCAACAGAGGAATGGATACAGAAAATATGGTACATCTGTACAATGGAGTACTGCTCAGCTATCAAAACAATGACTTCATGAAATTCATAGGCAAATGGATTGAATGAGAAAATATCCTGAGTGAGGTAACCCAACCATAGAAAAACACACATGGCATGCACTCACTGTTAAGTGGATATTAGGTGAAAAGTTCAAAGTACCCAAGATACAATGCACAGACCACATGAAGCTCAAGAAGGACGACCAAAATGCAGATGTTTCAGTCCTTTTTAAAAGAGGGAGCAAGGGTTGGGGATTTAGCTCAGTGGTAGAGCACTTTCCTATCAAGTGCAAGGCCCTGGGTTTAGTCCTCAGCTCTGGGGAAAAAAAAAAGAGGAAACAAAAATAATCATATGAGTAAATATGGACACACAGTTCGGAAGAGCAACTGAAGGAACAGCCATTCAGAGCCTGCCCCACATGTGACACCCCAACTACATAAGATTGCTGATGCTAAGAAGTGCACGTTGACAGGAGCAGGATATAGATGTCTCTGGAGACTCACAGCCAGAGCATGAAAAATACAGAGGTTTATGCTAGCAGCAAACCATTGAACTGAGAACGGGACTCCTGTTGGAGGAATTAGAGAAAGGATTGAAAGATCTGAAGGGGCTTGCACCCCCATAAGAACAAAACTGCCAATCAACCAGAGCTCCCAGGGACTAAACCACTACCCAAAGACTACTCATGGATTAACCCATGGCTCCAGCTACATGTGTAATGGAGGATGGCCTTGTTGGGCACCAATGGAAGGGAAAACCCTTGGTTCTGCCAAGGTTGGATCCCCAATGTAGGGGAATTTTGGGGGGTCCTGGAAGTGGGGTTGGATGGGGAGAGGAACACCCTTATAGAAGAAGAGGAGGGGGATGGAATAGGGGGCTTATGTCTGGGAAACCAGGAAAAGGAATAACATTTGAAATGTAAATTTAAAAAAAAAAACCAATAAAAGAAAAAAAAAGAGACAAGTTCTCTCATTGTCTTTGAACTTGCCAAGTAGGCCAAATGGACTGGATAGGAAGCCTAGGGATCTGAATGTGTCCCCTCAGGGATACAGTTACAAGTGATTGCTACTATGTCCAGCTATTGCCTGTGAGTCTAGCTTCTCATTCTGTACACTATTTTGCTTATATTTGTCCCTTCAACTTAACTCCAGTTCCACTAGGGTCCTCCAAGGCAGCATATCTTTCTCCCAATTTTATGTTCCAATTGTTTATTTTTGAAGATTTGTTTTTATTATTTTAAGAGTGTGTGTGTGTGTGTGTGTGTGTGTGTGTGTGTGTGTGTGTGTGTGCAATTACCCTCAGAGCCAGAGTCAATCGATCACTGGGAACTACAGGAAGCTCTTGCTAGGGACAAAACTCAAGTTCCCTGGAAAAGCAGCAGCAGTACATGGTCTCAAAATCAAAACAATCTTTTTTGGCACTTATTTGTTTAGTTTTAAATTAGTAATGTATTGTATCCAATTAGGGATGCCCATTTGTGTATGTGAGCAGGGTCGTGCATTGGGTAGCTTGCCAGAAGCCACATCACCAGAGAAAAATTATTCTTCCTCTGCCAGAAGCTATAAACTGCTAATAGCTTCTCAACCCTGGTGAGCTTCAAGGTCCCAACCCACTCATGCTTGAACTGACTTGATCATGTGCAGATTATGTTCAGGCAACTACATCTGTTTATGAATCTAACATGGACTAACATGTAGAGAAGTCAACATTTCCAAATCTCCTCTCTATCTACAGGTTCTCATAATCTTTTGCTCCCTCTTTCATACTGTTCTCTGATCCATGGGTGAGGAAAAGGTTAATACAGACGTCCATGAAAGGCTGAGCAGTCAGATTCACTTACTGTCAGTGCTCTGACCAGTCAGGCATATCTTCTTATACTTCTAACCAGTATAATTTAAAATACATTGATATAAAATGAAAGGCTGAAAATGTATGTGTCATCTACATGATATTTACATATAGCCTAAAGTATGAACACTAAGTCTTGAATGATGAATGAAGATAGATGAGTAGTAGGGACAAATGCTTCTCCCCATACTGTTGAATGTTTTTCTGAAAAGTGTTAATAAAGGCAATCATCTAACATGGTAAGTGAACTTTCTGAAATTTCAATCTTATTATTATTCAATCTTATTATTTATTCTAAAATCTATATTTACATGACTGTCATATAAGTTTTGTATGATGTCTGTTTATAAAAATTCTGAATAAGGAATGAAGAAAAACCAATAACAACAAAAATCTCTAATATAACAGGAAAAAAGACTCATATGACTATTCTCATTCAAACATATTTTTTCCCAAGGCCAGTCTAAATATGATGGGCAGGACAGCATTGTGGGTATTGGCGTCTTAGTGATACAGGCAAGCTCCAGCTTCAAAATTCTTTCCCTGGGAATTTTTCTCATATTATCTTCAGTGACTTTCATTGGACTATATTTTTATCTAAATATAAAGGTCTTGCCATACAGAAATAATTCATAAAGAATTTGAGAGTCTTTGACTCTAGGTGCTAAGTAGAGAACAATGAACAGTGTTTAGAATCTTTTGTGCTCTAATATATTTCATGAATTTTTGTTTTTATATGATTCATTCTTTGGAATTCCATTAATGACTAAACTTATTAAGAAAAAAATCTGAGTATCAAAATCAAAGCTTCTATGTATGGCTACAGTGGTCATAGACACTAGAGGAGAACCTACTAGTATCATTTTCCTAAAGCAAAATCATTTTCACATGTATTCTTAATGGTTACCCTTATATCCACAGATAAGAATATTTTTCTTGCCTCATCAAGCTTCATTGTGAAGCAGATAGAAAATATTTCATTAACACACAATAGGTCAAAAACTCATTGAATTATTCAAGATTGGATACCTGGCCCCATTTGATATGTCAATAGTGCAGCCCTATACTTGAGAATCATCACAGAAGAGGGGAAAGGAAAGAATGTAAGAACCAGAGGAAAAAATGCCAACTGAGAGTTAGTATCATGTAGAGAGGACAAGAAAGCTGCCCCATAAAATCTCAACAATGTCGTTGCCTAAAAACACCTGAACAAAGAAACCAGTGGGCATGACAATATAATAAGGTTCTTCAAATCCAGGGGTCATCTGTCATTCCGTGAACATAATAACAGTACTAAATATAGTCAGTAGCTGTGTGTGTGTGTGTGTGTGTGTGTGTGTGTGTGTGTGTGTGTGTGTGTGAGAGAGAGAGAGAGAGAGAGAGAGACAATAGTAATTAAATCTGAAGATTCCATGAATTTTAGAGGCTATTGGTGCAGGAAGAGTCATTGAGGGGAGAGGGAAGAGTAAGAAGGATGTAAATACAATATTCATGTATGAAATTATTAAAAAAGAAACCCAAAAATCAAAGTTAATAATCATTGTTGTGTAATGTTTTGTCTTTTCTTTTTATACATTGTTCTGTACCACTTGTGAATGGTAATCTGTTCGTATTTTTTTTCTCCAAGAGCCAGGAAAACCTCCTGAAACAAAACAAACAACCACCAAACTCACAACACAAGGTAAACAATCAACTCTTTAAATGTACTACTGCCTTTCCTTTCATAACTTTATAGCATTTTATTGAAATAGCAAAAGCTGTTTATTGCACAAGGGCACCATCTGCTGGCTGCTCTTTTTCAATAAATAAACTTGCAAGTATTCATTTTTATTGAAAATAGAACTGTTCTTTTTATTTGCATGTAATAACCAATTGGAGAAAGCTTCTAGGCTAAGGATGTGAGCTTGTGTTCAGTTCCACTCTTGGCACTGGGACTCCATAAGCTACAGGCCTGGGTAGACTCTGTGCACACTGTCACAGTCTCTGTCACTGCATCAGTTCATAGCTTTCCTGTGTTTTCTCACTGTTGGCTTCAGTCTTACTGGTGTCCTCCTCTGGCTCTCACACACTTTCTCCCTCCTCCCCTGCAGGCTTTCCTAAGCTGTTAGGGGGAGGGGTTATGGGAAACATGACATTTAGGGTGGTGCTTCAAAGTTCCTCACATTCAAAGTCCAGATGTGTGTCTCTACATTTACTCCCATCTACTGTAGGAGGAAAGTTCTCTGATGATGGCTGAACAAGTTGCAGACTTATTAGTATAGCAGAAGTTTGCTCTGTTGGCATGTTCTTTTAGGAAAACAATAATATTTGGCTTATCTGGTCTCAGGTTCTTGGCTACCCAAGCAGATTTCATCTCATGGATTGGCCTTAAATCCTGTCCAATATTGGTTGGTTCCTTAAGCAAGCTCTGTGCCACCATCACACCACAGTATCTTGTAGGAAGGTCACAATTTTAGACCGAAGGATTAGTGACTGAGTTCGTGTTTATTTTCTACTCTGTTACCTTGAAGATTAACTTCCACTACCACAAACACAAACCTTAAGAGCGAGGATCTCTTTATCTATTTGAAAAAGTTTTATTGATAATAATGCTAAATTTGCATATAAGAAAAATTAAAAAATTCAATACATTGCCTCCAAGTTTTATTCATGACACTTTAATACATATTTTAAAGTAAACCTTAGATAAGTATAAAAAAATACACAAATTCACTATTACCACAAATATTTCTAATGGTTTGTCTAAATTGATTATATCTTATGATTTGTTTCATATTAGAAGAGACTAATGTTATAAAATCAGTATTGCTTTCTAAACGCTCACATTCCAAAAGCTGACTTCTAGATATATTACAAAAATAATTACATTATCTTTATGACCCATGCAAGAAAATCAGTTCCATCACTCAATGACATCCTTAAGGCTTACGAAGTAGAAGTAGTATATTCTCAAAACAGGAGAAGTAATTTGATAAAAGAAATCAAGATTACAAGTATTCTACCATTGTTACCTATGAAATGTTTAGAGAACACTTTTAGAAAACAATGGGGAATATATTCATTGAACAGATCTTCCATTTTCTTTTCTACAATAGATTATTTTCTCAAGGGAGGCTCTTTCCTCTGTCATAACTCCTGGTTGTATAAAGGTGACACACAAAACCAGCCAATACACAAGGTGACATCCAAAATTTTTGTTTTCAAATAAAATATTAACAGCTAATCGACCAGTAACCTAGACTCTCAACTTTGATTTAGAGCCCTACTCATTAGAAAAGTGGTTGCCCATGTTGATTTAGCACAGGGCACAATGCAGTGTTGGATAGTGTTGAGTATATTCAGAGAAATGGCAGGGATGCACAAATATAAAAAGCAGCATAATGATAACAATAAGCAGTGCAGAATTTCCATAGATCTTTCATTTAACCGATAAGTAATTAAAGTATCTATTGAGATAAAGAAGTGATTGATGTTTTCAAGAATTACATGAAGAAACAAAGTTTATGTGCAAGTGCCAATAAGTTCATTGTAGACAATTTTGGAGTAAACAAAATGAAAGTGATACAAAACTAAATTATTTGTGATTCTCTACTTATATGATTCTTTCCTTTATTATTAAAAGTATAGTATTCATTTCTATATTATTTTAGAAAGCATTGATTTTATCTAACTATAGATTATGCAAATTCTTAAAGAAGCATGTATTTCAGGGATGTTCTCTGTAGAATTCCTAAATGGTATATTTAAGATATTGTACTGCAAATGAAAAATAACAGCAAAATACAAATCATCAGTGTAGATATTTTGTAGAGAATCACTTCATTTTTGATGGATACAGACATGGATTATGTTTAATGACCTTCTAAGAGTATTTATCGTTCCTCAGATATAACAATGTATAAAGCTGCATGAAAAATGAATTACACTAAACATAAGTGTGTTCATGTCTGTGTGACTCAATATATGTATTGTTTTTGCTCTCTTTCCATATCCAAGTTTTAAGAAGTCTTCATGCACAGTACAATATATAATTGTAACCTTATAGTTTTTATGGGTTAAATATTTCCTAGGTGGTCACAGAACTTAAGAATTTTCATATTATGTGATATATCCTAAAGAATGTTCTTTATGTTTTTAACACTGTTTGCTCTCCCTTATTTCAGCTGCAGCTACCAAAGATGAGAAGAAAGAAGGTATGTTTTAATGTTTTATGCAAAATATTACTGTGCATTTTGCTAGAACAATTTATCAATACGCAGAACTGGATTTGACTGCTTTCCTACCCACATTCAACTCCTTGAGATTACTGGGTCTATTATGTGCAGACATTTTGAACCAATGCGCCTTTTCTTTTTCATCTCACCAAAAGGGATGAGTTGTCTAAAATTACTTTAGTATAGTTGTTCTCAAGACAAAGAATAAAATATAGTCTGTTTACATCTTAGTCCTCCTACTGAGTTAGAAATTGGTAAAGTTTTATATAATTATAAAATGCAAAACTCATTCTCCTAAATTAAGTCCTTTCATATTGTACTTAAAAATACCCTGATTTTATTTTCTTCTACTAAACTACAAATAAGTAATAATCGATCCCTTGACTATCATGTCCTTTCCTGTTTTACATTGCCACAAAAAAAGAGAAAAATATTTTTTCTTTAAAAAATTACACTGAATGGACTATTAAAACCAAAATTTCATTCAAAAATATTGCAATCCTGGTAAAGTATATTTGTAACAGTAATAGAATGATAGAAAATACAACCCTAGAGACATTACAGGACCGGAATATTCTGTGTATTGTGGTGAATCAGCCAAAATTACTGGAAGGTACTCATCACTGATCAGTAGGATTAGGCTATTTTCATTTCATAATTGGCAATTATCGGACTCAGGCTCTTCTCATAATGGTGATATCTTTTTGTTATCTAATCATCATCATTAATAATAGTATAAACTACTATAATACAAAAAGTTTTAGGGAGTTCATATGTCACAAAGGTTGACAAGATATTTCCAGTGGCAAGAAATCTAAAGTCAAATATCTAAAAAAATGAGAACACAAGTTCCGGCCATGATGAAATCTGGTTATGTTTTTGAGAAGTGTAGGATTTGAGAAGATTGCTTTAGCTCCTATCATCCTCTTCTGAGAAATGATTCTAATTTACTCTCACACGTTTGCAAAAGGTTGCACTGCTGATAATTAATCTAAGCTTCTTTCATGACAGTAGATACAAGAAAACACTCTGTATGCAGGAATGACACCTCTAATATAATTAGTGTTCATCTGATCAGTGAATGATAAAAGAAAGCAAGGATTATGCTTTATGATTAATTTCCTTAGCACCTGATCACCATATATTGAAGTCTGCATTTTGCTTCCTTTAAACAAAAACTAAGAATTATTATATAATAAAAAGGAAAACAAACAAACAAACAAATATCAAACAAAATCTTGTTTACTATTTTAGAAAGAACAGAGCCACAATATCATGATAAAGACCGTTAGGACACACTATGCTTTTGATGACATTTCAATCAGTATTAATTCTCCATATACATGTAGTAAATCTTCTCACACTATTCTTGGAAATGATACCATCATGCTCATTAATGTTGTAAACACTTTGTAGTCAGAAATGTCATGATAACAAAGAGTAATAAGTTGCCAGCAGAGTTTTAGACTCAGAAATGTTTGTGTGCTTCTTCTATAGGATCTCAAGAATAAATACAATTTATTATTTGATTTGGGTAAAGAAGTAATATTAATAACTGCTTTTTGAGGTAGTCATACAAATTTAGCTGTGTGGTATTTCTGTGAGTTCATTATGATGAAGTAATTTTTACTTTTAAAAATTATTTAATTCATTAACACAAACAAAAATAATAAGAAAATTTGGTATACGAAGCAATAGTCACATTATAATTTCATATATTTAAGCCAAGTAACTACACCTCATCAATTGTTATGCCTCCAGGACTATTTTTTAGTTTTGAATTTGCCTTGCTAACATACCTCAAACTACTATTCTTGAGAATTTCTCTAAATGAAGTATATGATATTTAGAATACCTTGAAAATATCTCATAGAAATAGAAAACTCTCCTTATAGACTCCGAGACTCTGCTAACCTATGTTCCAATTTTCCATTGGACCCTGACATTCAGTCTTTCATACATCTCAGTCTCAGTGAGCCTTTCTTGATTTCCTTCCTCCTAAAACGTTAAAGCTATAGTTGTTAGTACACTCTCTAGAGATGCAGTTGCTGCTTACACGGCTACTGTGATCTCATGCATTTCTAACTTCTCAGATCAACTAGCATGATGACTTCTAAAGCTCAGACATTTCTTTGGAGACTGCAGTACAGTGACTTCAGAGAATTCCTGAGACTTTTTCCATAGTACCCCTTGACGAAAATGTGTGTATGTGTGTTAATAAGTGTGTATTTATGTATATACATAAATGTATACATATATGCACATATAAACATACACATTCTATTATGCATTTTTTGTGTGCTTCTTTTGCCTTCTTATGTGAATGTTAACTGGAATTTTCCAGTAGCTAAAGGATGCCTGACTTTGTAACAAACTAAACGACTATGCCAAAATAAAAATCCAACTGTCTTCTAATTAGGGTAAACAGTAATAAGACTTCCAGAAACACAAAATCTTTCATCTCACTATTTTTGTTAAAAGAATTAAATATGTTATAAAGTATTATGTTAATGTTCATTGTAAGCTATTTGTTACTTATAATCTGTCATAAGCATTTTTGATATTTTCTCGGCTTTATTTTTTAAGGTTACAAACATCAATTAAAACATAAATTAAAGCAGTTTGTTGTCCTTAATGGTTGTTAAAGAATTGAAAAGAATCCCAAAATGAAAATGTTTGAACAGAAATATATATTCTGCCTATAATTCTTATTCATTATAAAGTATTAAACCATGTTAATTAAAAAGTTTAAATCATTTATTGTATAAAATACTGAATGACTATAGCATTACTTCAGAATATATTCTACCAATCTTAGCCTGAAAATAAAGTTTGCAAATTCACCATCACACTTGCTTTCCATAATTGCTGTCAGGCATACAGGTAATCATGGTAAGCCCAAGACTGAAAAATTCCAGGAGTCAGGCATGGGAGATCCATCTAGAATGTAACAATATATTACCTTTACAGACACAAAGAAAAAAAATGAAACTAACCAAGGGTGCCTGCTTCTGTTCTTCTCCTACCCAAAACAAAAAAGATGAAACATTAATTTCAGAAAACAAGTTAGAATCACTTCCAGAGAACCAGTTCTACACTAAAGCCATATGATTCTGTGGGTTAAGGCTGTTTTCCTAGAGTCCATGGCTAGGTGACTCTGGTGGAGGTGAAAAACTTTTTTTACAGTCAAATAAGAGAGATGAAGTATAGTTTGGGGCAATGGTATCACACCAGCTCCTAACAATTCTTCCATGATGCTGTGTTTTCGGGGTCCTACTAGGCATCCTGCTAAGGTTCAAATCAACTTTCATAATTAGTGTCTATGTACAAGGTTACTTGGGGACCATGGCAAGGGCATTGCCCTCTATTCTCACGCCTGCTCCTCATTTATGTACTTACTCAAAATTGCTCTCACTATTATGTATAAAATACTGTCATGAGTATGGTATTGTTATTTGGACACACCTCCTCATTTCTTCTTCCTCCTGTGAATATACAAACAATTGTTCTAAGGTTCCAGATGATTTCTGCATTCTGTAAGAAGTTTAATCCTCTCACTCAGGTATATTGAACTATAACCCACCACTGGAGTCTATTGACATTCTTCTACTATTATGTATTTCTTACTATCTTGTCCTAAATGTAATTATATTCATGTTTCCTTTGCTTTAACTGATTGAGTCTTTTGACTAAAAGAACCATATCCAATATACTTCAATGGTTGTAAAGATTAACATGTTTTTTGTTTGTTTGTTTCTCAGACTTTAGGACTAAACCCAGGGCCTTATTCTTACTAGGTAAAGACTCTACTATTGAGCTTAATTCCCAAACCAGTTAGTGATGTCATGTGGTTGACCCAATGCTCAGCAAACAAATAGTCTGTGAATAAATAAGTCATGTCTGTACTCTTAATTATAATAACCACCAGAACAGTGGATGAGTACCCATTTTTCTCCTATCCTAGTCAAGCAATTGGAAGAATGATTATCATTGGGAATAATATATCTATGAGGTTTTTTGCATGTGAGAAGTCATTATCAACTACTATGTCTGCTGAAACATATGTGTAACCACTAGCTGCACCTTGTGCTGCAAGAGAAGATCAGGACCAATATCCTCCATTTAAACTTGGCTTAAATTCATAAAATTCTTGAGACTGGAATTTTAATCATTCATTTTATCTTCTGAAGTACAGAACTCCACGAAGCACTAGCCAGATGAGATACAATGCTTACCAAAACTATTTCAAGTGGGCTTGAATGCATATGAGAATCTCCTCCATTTCTGCGACTTAAAAATTGATATTTCAAGAAGAATCTTTCTGAACACAGATGAAGTGTCTGGTGCTATAAGCGAAGGAATATGTAAATTAGACAAGAAGAAGAATACTTCATGACAAACGTTAATATAATACCACAGTTAATTTTCCTTGTACTTCTGGCCTAAGTTCAAATGTAATACAGTATACCAGATACATTTGTAAGGATGATGATCAATGGAGCAAACAGTAAAAAACGTCACTGTAAACCACAGGAAGTAGAGCCTCAGTGTTCTTCATGGTCAACCACACAATCAGAACAAGTGGTCTTTTTTTCAGTGGTGACTGTACTAATACACACTATTAAAAATATGTGGAGCTCCTTTCTCTCTTGCTGCTTACATTTGCCTTTCTCTTTGCTTTAGTGAGGTGATAGTTCAACATGAGCATTTTTCCATTTTTTTAAGTTGAAACATTTTATTTACATTTCAAATGTTATTCCATTTCCAATTTCCCATTCATAAGCCCCCTATCTCTTCCCCCCTTCTTCTATATGGGTGTTCTCCTTCCCCAACCACCCCCTTCCCACCACACCATTCTGAAATTCCTCTACACTGGGGTGGGGGGTCCAAACGTGGCAGGACCAAGGGCTTCTTCTCCCATTGGTGCCCAACAATGTCATTCTCTGCTATATATGCTGACACCATGGGTCTGTCCATGTGTACACTTTGGGTAGTGGTTTAGTCCCTGGGAGATCTGGTTCTTTAGTATACTTGTTCTTATGGGGTTGTAAGCCCCTTCAGCTCCTTCAACCCTTTCTTTAACTCTTCCAACCAGACTTCTATTCTCACTTCAATGGTTTGCTGCTAGCATTCACTTCTGTATTTGTCATGCTCTGGCTGAGCCTCTCAGGAGACAGCTATATCAGGCTCCTCTCAGCGTGCACTTCTTGGCTTCATCAATATTTTTTTAGTTTTGGTGGCTCTGTGTGTGTGTGTGTGTGTGTGTGTGTGTGTGTGTGTGTGCAGGATCCCCAGGTGGGGCAGGCTCTGAACAGTCATTTCTTCAGTCTTTGCTCTAAACTTTGTATCCATATCTCCTCCTATGAATATTTTTGTTCCACCTTTTAAGACTGACTGAAGCATCCACACTTTGGTCATCCCATTCTTCTTCTTGAGCTTCATGTGGTCTATGGAGTGTATCTTGAGAAATCCAAGCTTTTGAACTAATTTCTACTTATCAGTGAGTGCATAGCATGTGTGATTTTGGGGGGGGTTTTGGCTTACCTCACTCAGGATGATATTTTCTAGTTCCATCCATTTGCCTATGAATTTCATGAAGTCATTGATTTTGATAACTGAGTACTCCATTGTGTAGGTGTACCACATTTTCTGTATCCATTCCTTTGTTGGAGGGCATCTGGGTTCTTTACAGCTTCTGGCTATTATAAATAAGGCTGCTATGAATATAGTGGAGCATCTATTATCCCTTGTACGGCTGGATTTGTGGAAAGATGTTGTGTAAATTTGGATTTGTCATGAAATATTTTGGTTTCTCCATCTATGTTAATCGAGAGTTTTGATGGATATAGTAGCCTGGTCTGGCATTTGTGTTCTCTTAGGATCTGTATGACATCTGCCCAGAATCTTCTGGCTTTCATAGTCTCAAATGAGAACTCTGGTGTAATGCTGATAGGTCTGCCTTTATATGTTTCCCCTTACTGCTTTTAATATTCTTTGTTTTGTTTTGTTCATTTTGTGTTTTGACTATTATATGACAGGAGGAATGTCTATTCTGTTCCAATCTATTTGGAGTGCTGTAGACTTCTTGTATGTTATGGACGTCTCCTTCTTTAGGTTAGGGAAGTTTTCTTCTATAATTTTGTGGAAGATATTTACTGACCCTTTAACTTGGGAATCTTTACTTTTTTCTATATCTTATATCCTTAGGTTTTACCTTCTCATTGTGTCCTGGAATTCCTGGATATTTTGGGTTAGGAGCTTTTTGCATTTTACATTTTTTGATTGTTGTTTCAATATTTTCTATGGTATCTTGTGCCCCTGAGAATCTCTCTCCTATATCTTATATTCTGTTGGTGATGGTTGTGTCTGTGACTCCTGATCTCTTTCCTAGGTTTTCCTAGGGTTGTCTCCCTTTGTAATTCCTTTATTATTTCTATTACCATTTTTAGATCCTTGGTGGTTTTGTTCAATTTTTTCACCTATTTGGTTGTGTTTCCTGTAATTCTTTAAGTAATTTTTTTTTGTGTTTCCTCTTTAAGGGCTTCTACTTTATCAGTGTTGTCCTGTATTTCTTTAAGGGAGTTATTTCTATCCTTCTTAAAGTCCTCTATCATCATCATGAGATGTGATTTCAAATCCAAATTTTGCTTTTCTGGTTTGTTAGGATATCAATTATTTGCTTTGGTGGGAGAATGGGCTCTGATGAGCAGTCTTGGTTTCTGTTGCTTATGTTCCTGTGCTTGCCTCTTGCCATCTGGTTGTCTCTGGTGGTAGGCAGTCTTGCTGTCTCTGAGAGTGGCTTAACCCTCCTGACAGCCATTTGTCAGCACTCCTGGAGACCAGGTTTCTAGCAGTGGTATCTGGGTATAGAGAGCTGTATCACTGGGTCAGATCCATGTACTGGCTATAACCAGAATGATCCTGGCCTACTCTGCCCCCGGGTTCCTTTTTCCTGAGGGCTCCAGCCTGGTCCCTACTAGCAGAAGTCTTGGTCTTACCTCTGTTCTCGTGTCAGAGCACCTGGAGATGGCTTTCATCTCTGGTTGCAGGCAGAGACTAGAAGGATCCTGTCTCAGAATGCTGTAAGGAGGTTTAATAAGTATTATCATTAATAGCTAGCAGTGACCGTCAATCTTTGGGTTCAGTATGTGTTCTTTCAATTAAAAAATACCTTTTAGCTTCATAGATATTTATCATGTATAGGTATATTCATCTGTTGCATTTAAACAAATAATAGTTTAAGTATAGTTTACCAAACCAATTCTTTTCATAAAGCAAATATACTTGGCAATCTTAAATCATGTTAATTAAATCACGTTATTTTCTACAATATATTCATGAAATACTTTATTTCTTTGAACAGATTTCTATTTTATATTCACATTAACACCTTAATAACATTTATATTTAATATAACACATCATTGATACACAGAGCTGAAACGGAAGATAGATAAAAAAATAACAATAATTCCATACTGTATGATTTCACCTGCCTCAGAACAGCATCGAGTTATCTAGTCAAGCTGCACATTTTCTGTCATACAAATTTAGCACAACATCTTCAACCACCTCCTCTTATGGTTTTAATAGCTCCACAACTTTAAGTTTAATCCCACTGTCATCCCAGAGGCATCTTCTCACATAGTCATTTCTGAATTTACACTATTTTTCTCTTTGGATTGCTAGAAATGTATGTATTAAAAAGAAACATTTTTATGATGCTGGACTTTTTCTCATATTTCCTTTTTAAATGTGTTTCTTGCTTACAGTCCTATAAAATATACTAAATTGTTAACTGCATTGACTGTCCCTTAGATGGAAAGGACCATCTAAGCGTCTTTCATAAAAAAAGATAAAAATATATTGTCATTCTTTATCTAGTCCCTTGCTTTGCCATTGGAACACAGTTATGATGCCGTCATACACCACACAAACCCCTAAGGTTGTGGCAGTCTACTGTCCTAGTTTCTCTAGTTTCAGTTGTATATAAGTATCAGACTGAAAGCAATGTAGCCACCCTTTTTATATATTTTTGCTTTATTATTATGTTTCTAATTTTAGCAAGAACATATTTTAAAACTATACTTATAACAAAGAAAATTAAAAATAAGATACTTTAAACCATAATGTTAAATTATTATGTTAAAAAATTCACATATTTATAATATATAGTACATATATCTATATATAACTCGTATATTTAGTTTAAATTAAAATTCTTTATTTAAAATATATTTTTAAAAATTTTGTTATAAAATAAAATTATAAAATATTATTGTTAATTATTCAGTTGTTAATTTAATTACATTTACACTGTCAATACTTTATCATTGCATTTTCAGATTCCAAGAAAATGAAAAAACCTCCAGAAGGTAAAAGAAATATTTGAAATACTTTCTTTTGTGGGGTAGGGGGTGTCTAGTACTTGGTACTTAATGAGCCGTAAAGTAGCATTTTAACCCCTTAATGATTCACCTAGAAAAAAATCTGTATATGGAATTGAAAAGAGGAGAAGAAAGAGAATAAGAACAAGGGAGTGCTAGAGAGAGGACAGGAAGAGAGAGAGGTGGTGGAGGAGTGCTTTAGTTCAGGGACAGCACTTTTGTCTATCATGTGTAAGACTCCATGCTCAAATTCTAGCAAACACAAAACAACACCACCAATAATAATGATATCATCAAGTTATGATATATTGCTATATTTCCCTGTTGTGAACTTTTTCGATCTTTTAAAATATGATTATTTTATGAGACACTGAAGAATGTTACATATCAAATACATAGATTTAGTTACTTCAATTTCTTTTCAACATTGTAACTTCAATTAGAAGTTCAAGTATACCTTCTCTTTCTTCACTTCGATCATGACCTATTTGGCAAGTTACCCTCTGACTTCTGAATTTCTATATGTACAAGGTATTTATTCATGTGCACTAAGATTACCAGATATAAATAGCTCAGGTTATTACGGAGCATAATATACCTTTTTATTGTTTAATGATGTTTCTTTTAGTAAAGTTATACATCTCCCTGGGATAACTAGTGACACCTCAAAGCAGGAATCACTGTGATATTCAAGAAGGAGAACTAATGGGGAGGTTGATTGGGGCATACTCCACTCTATCCATTGTTTGTGTAGCAAATGAACCTCAAAATCTTTTAAGAGTAATGGTTCCATGCTTTTTTTTCTGTCAACAGAGAAACCCAAGGGAAAAAGTAAGGAAATGCATGCAAAGTCTGTTTGTGCAAACTTTCCTTCGCTATATAGGATTGGCATGCTAGTGTAATTATATTTCAAATTTCAGTGTTTAATACATGTGGACTCTATGCTTTGCTTTGAATATTTTAGGGGTTTTATTTTGTTTATTGATTTTTCCACATACTCGAGAATGTGTAAACTGGAGATCAGAGTAGCACAGAAACCACAGCAAGCATTCTCATACCCCATCCGACTCATAGAAGTAGCTAATAAAACCTTGAATTTTTTACCATACCTGCATTCTGTTGATGCCCATGTTTGTGTAAGTTTAGTGTTGGCATCTACTTACTTCTCCATTCTTAGAAAACTCTTAGTGTTGTTTCCCAGACTCTTTCCTGTTATCTAATTGCTGAGGTCCAGGAATCCCTCACAGACCACATGATCAGGGGTAGTTTATTGAGCATATGCCCCAGGATTGGATGATCAGGGCCACAGTCCAGATTTGAGAACTGAACTATGACATTAAGATAAAATCCTACAAGGTTTTTAACTGTAAAATTCACAGATATCTTTGTCAAGTTATTTCACAAATCAAGATTTAATAACATGTCTTTGTTGTACATTTATTCTGTTCCCACTGATTGGGATGTTCAATTGTGGCAGGGGACTTGCCTTGTCTAATATTGTCTTAACTTGTCTACCAGGATGTGGACTTGTCTTGCCTAGTATTCATGTAGTAACTTGCAAACCAAGATGTAAGTTACCTACATACAAGTTCCTTTCTGCCAAGGAGGATGTCAGTTCCCAGAGAGGTCTTGGGAGCTTAAACTTTACTTGACCATAATTCAAAATAGAAGTCTTTTACAAAATATTTCTTATATTGATGCAGGTGTCTATTTTATGTTGGGGTCCATCCCGGGGGAACCTTGTGAAAGCAAATACCATCAAGAGCTTATACACAAGTGCAGGAAGTGCTGCTGGGTGGTTGGTTTGGGTCCAAGCTTATTACTGCAAGGGTACATAACAGAATATGTAATCAACTTGGCCATGAGAAAGCTTTTTAGTAACAGGAAATATAACATATGAGAAAGTTTTCTTATAATGGCAGGCTAGCCAGGTAACAGTTACCTAGGACTTAACATTCCCTCTAGACTTTAAAATTTACCTAGGATTTACCTACAAATATTTTGACAGATTCATAATTAATTTCCATGAAAGTATTATAAGCTCATTGCAATAAAATTGCTAGGAAATCCCATTTCTTTTTTTTTCTTTTTTTTTTTTTCGGAGCTGGGGACCGAACCCAGGGCCTTGCGCTTGCTAGGCAAGTGCTCTACCACTGAGCTAAGTCCCCAACCCCAGAATCCATTTCTTAAGGATCATCTACAACTACACAGTGCACTATTGAAATTACTTACCAAACAGTTGAGTAAAGCTCTGTGACTCTAGGTCTGTGTTTTTGTAAAACTATAGATAGCACACTTAAGGGACAATTTAACAGTCACTGAAATTAGCACACTTCTAGGAAGATAAACATATGATTCCATTGGCATTCAAAAATGCTGCTTTAAAAAGTATGTCAGCTTAAAATGTGCATATTTTGGTTGTTTGGGACATTGAAATAGCCTATCATAAAAATGTTCTAAAATATCCTGTGGAAAGAAATGTGTAATTATGCTACAAACCAGAAATATGGAGCAATTTAACTATAAAGCAGTATACATTCCTTCATGCCTGGATTGATGACTGCATACAGCTGGGGTGAAATCTGGCACATGGTTATATAAACAACACCATAAACCATTACACTAGCATGAACATAGAGGCAGCTAGCGGTTTGAGAAATGTTATTATTTGTATATATAAATTTAGTATATTTTAGTGTTGGGATCAAGAACCAGCAGCCTCAATTAACCTGGACCCCTGAGATCTCTCAGACACTGAGCCACCAACCAGTCAGCATACACCAGCTGATACGAGAGCCCCAAGACATATACAGCACAGGACTGCCTGGTCTGGGTTCAGTGAGAGAAGATGCACCTAACCCTTAAGAGACTGGAGGCCCCAGGGAGCTTAGAGGTCTGGTGGAATGGGTGAGGCGGGGACATCCTTATGAAGAAAGGGGTGCAGAAAGGAGGTATAGGATGTAGACCAGTCAGAGGATGGACTGGGAGGGGAATAAAATCCGGAGTGTAAAAAAAAGAAAAGAAAAGAAAGAAAAAAAGAAAAGTGGAATAGCAGAATTAAAGCGATTTTTAAGCAAAAAGAAAAAGGAAGAAAGAAAAGAAAGGGAAAAAAGAAAAACACTCAATGGCTCTTGTATTCCAGACTATTTATTATTAATGTCATCATCATTATCATCATTATATTATTATTATTGTAATCTACAAATATTTTGACATGCTCACATCCCTTCTCCCTACAAGCATTACAAATGCATTGGAAAAATTGTTAAGATGAAATAAAGTAAAATAAGCCTCACAGTTGTTAAACATACTACTCGGAGTTTTAGAAATGCATTGAGTATGTTTAATTTTAGCTAAGGCACACACACTTTTATTTTTGTCCTTTAACATTTGTTCAAATTATTTGTTTATTTAGTTCAATGCTAGCAACTGTCAAAGGAGAATACATTGCCTAAATGTCAGAATAGACTTGATAAAATTTTTCAAGGAGAGTTTGATACATTGGCCAGAGGAGTTTCTGTGACAGTCTTTCATCCTAAAATTCGGTATATGAAATTTTTTTCAATGTAAACATCTTTCTATCTTCTGATTGCATGCACTACATAAAATATAAAATATTTCCCTTGCATTTAATTCACTGGTCCTATTTAACATTACTGCTCAAGAATATTCCTTTGTTTCCTTGATTGACAAGTTGTCAAGTAAAAATAATAATTGGAACATAAAAAGTAACATAAAATATCAAATTAGGGTTGGGGATTTATCTCAGTGGTAGAGCGCTTGCCTAGCAAGTGCAAGGCCCTGGGTTCGGTCCTCAGCTCTGGGAAAAAATTCAAATCATTGCCAGCACCTCCTATAAAAATAGTACTTATTAATGTGTCAAATCATTTTGATAACAGAATTGTTCCTTTTTCTCATACAATGTGGATTAGGGAGTTTCTGAAGGAACCACCATCAAAAGAGAATTCTAGTGTAACATATCCTGCAATATCTTTGCTTTCTTTGCTCCCACCTGCCTCCTTACTTTATCTTAGTGCTTAAATATTCCCAAAACAGTTCTTATTGTCATGAAATAAATCTACAAGAACAGAATTGGAAGAGGAATTTCATATGAAATGCAACCAGATTCAACTTTTCGTAACTTATTTTAAAGCAACTGTAATAATACACTTTGTGCTTATTTTTCATCCAAACTTTAATTCTAATTATTATAAAATGAGAGCAAGATTAAAGTTTTCCTCCCTAAAGGAATCTATATTATATTTCTTGTTTCTATTTCCAAAAACATTTTTCTTAGTATTCAGAATATTTTAGGGCTATTCTAGGAGAACACACTCATTGAACTAGGAAAAAAAAGACTAACGCGAGGATGAGAAATTTATCATTTTGTGACACTGATAAGTTGCTGTTGTCTAGCATTAAACATTGATGTTTGCCTACATTAAAACAACTTATTTAGAAAACATAAAATTATAATCATATTAACAATGATGATCTGTTTTAGAACAGGAAAAGAAAGAAAAGCACATAGAACCAGGTAACAATTTTAATGTTCTATTTTTAATTTGTATGTTATTTAATTCATACCTGAATGCTGAATTTTAATGGAAGTAACAGATTGTTGATTCACCCTCTCCACTCTTTCTTCTTGTTTCATACAGCAAAGACACCAAAAAAGGAACATCCAGGTGAGTGAGACTGCTGTACCTCAGTAGATTTTCCCAGGAAGCAAGCCTAAGATTGGCTCATGTAGGCAAAGCCAAGTAAAGTAGAGAATCTCTCTCTCTCTCTCTCTCTCTCTCTCTCTCTCTCTCTCTGTCTCTGTGTGTGTGTGTGTGTGTGTGTGTGTGTGTGTGTGTGTGTGTGTGTTCTGAACTTTTGCCAGAATCAATATCAATACAATTTGAGAGAAGGAAGAGCAAATGCTGTGTTGTCTCCTTGTTGCTAAACATTTGTTTATAAACTGGCAGCAACAGATCCTCTGAGACATTAGTAGTGTCTGTATCTGGTTTCACCTCAGACCAACTAAATAAAAAATCTGCATCTTAGTAAGGTCGTTGAGTATCTATGCAGTGTCTGAGAAACACTGTTGGTGGAAATATACCCACGCAAAAGCAACTTAGGGGAGAATGTTTATTTACCTCACAGTTTAAGGGTATATTCTATCAAGGCAAATGACTTTAAGGTAGTAAGTTACATTATATCCAGACTCAGTCTTGAAAAAGTAATGACTACTGGTTTTAGCCTGGTTTCTCCTTTTTGTCAGTTCAGGACAACTAGTCCACAGATAGTGTGGGTTTTCCCACTTCTACACTCATCTTATTTAGGTCATGGCTCACAGGTATGCACAAAAGTTTATATCCTCAGTGGTTCTAGCGTCTATGAAGTTGGTGATCAGGGACAACTATTAGAGACACTGTTTTATAGATAGATACATTTATAATTAGAGCTAACGAGATAAAATAAGAATAAAACTTTTTGGGTTAGTATCCACTTGAAGCTCAAGAAGGAAGACCAAAGTGTGGCTGCTTCAGTCCTTCTTAGAAGAATGAACAAAATACTCACAGGAGGAAATACAGAAACAGAGTGTGGAACAGAGGCTGAAGGAAAGGTCATCCAGAGACTGCCCCACCTGGAGATCTATCCCACATTCAGTCACCAAATCCAGATACTATTGCAGATGCCAAGAAGTGCATGCTCACAGGAGCCTGATATCACCTGAGAGGCTCTACCAAAGCCTGAAAATACAGAGGTGGATGCTCTCAGCCAACCATTGGACTGGAAACTGGGTCCCCAATGAAGGAGTTAGAGAAAGGACTAAAGGAGCTGAAGAGGTTTGCAACTCCATAGAAAGAATAACAATATCAACCAACAAGAAACCCCAAAGCTCCCAGGGACTGAACCAACAACCAAAGAGTACACATGGAGGAACCCATGACTCCAGCCACATATGTAGCAGAGGATGGCCTTCTCAGGCATTAATGAGAGGAAAGGCCCTTGGTTTTGTGAAGGCTCAATGCCCCAGTGCAGGGGAATGCCAGGGCGGGAAGGAATGGGAGGGTAGTGGGAAAGCACCCTCATAGAAGCAAGGGTAGGGGAACCCAAGAAAGGTTTGAAATGTAAATAAAGAAAATATTTGAGCAGTGCCCTGAGCAAACCTTGGGTGCTGGCTCTAAACCTGGTCCCGTAACACCCAGAAGAACCTGGATTCGAAGGTGCTCTGAAATGCCCAGGGTCACAGGAGAGGAGGCTATAACAACTCTCCCAATGCCTTGAGTCACTTGGTTTCCCAGATCCAAGGAAGCAGGAACCACCACCAGCCAGGGCACTGGTTCCTTCTGATCTGAACCAATGGCCTGAGCAAACCTTGGGTGCTGGCTTTTCACCCAGTCACATAAAACCTAGAGGAAGCTTTAATTCCCAGATGCTCTAACTCACCCAATATCACAGTTTGAACCTGCACCATGAGCATTTCTGGGGAATTGGCAATCTACCTACTCCCACAACACACAGAGGGATCAGAGGAGAAGTCACAACATCTACTCCAACACCCAGAGTGACTGGGTTCCCCTAGGATCCAGGGACACAGGAACCCCTGCCCAGCAAGTGGCATGGGTTCCTTCCGGTGTCAACCTGGACATGGAGCAGACCTGAACTACTGACTCTGCATCCATGATTATAACACTCAGAAGGAGCCTGACTCCCAGGTGCTCTGAAACACAGACAGAATCACAGAATCGTAGAGGTAACTCTACTTCCAGGAGATCAAACACAACCAGGAGCACTGGAGCTCTGACACACTCAAGATCACAGTCGATGCCACAACATCTTTCCCCACATCCAGCATAACTGGGAACCTCACAGGAACCAGGGAAATACAAATCCCTGCCCAGTCAGAGGCACATGTTCCTTCCAGCTTGCACCAGTGCCCAGAACAAACCCAGGGCTCAGGTCCCCATCCACTCCTGAAAGACCCTGAGAAAGCTTGACTCCCAGTTGCTGTGACAAAGCAGGATCTCAGGAGCTTGGTCACACTGTGATTTCAGGATCATAGAGGCAGTATGACTCCCAGGAGCACTGACACAGTCAGGATCTCAAGATCAAAGGATCCCAGAATTATGGGAACACAGAGAAAGCTGGACTCCGAGGAGTTCTGACACAACGAGGATCACAGGAGGGACAGGCTCCAGTTGGAGACAGCAATGTCAGACATTAGAGATAACCAGATGGAGAAAGCTAAGCACAAAAGTATAATCAACAGAAACCAAGGCTACTAGGCATCATCAGAACCAAGTTCTCCCAACACAGCAAGTCATGGATAGCCCATCACAACAGAAAAGAAAGATTTGGATTTAAAATATCATCTAATGATGATGATAGAGGACTTTAGTAAGGGCAGAAATAATGCCCTTAAAGAAATACATGACAACACAGGTAAACAGGTAGAAGCACTTGAATAGGAAACATAAAAAAAAAATCCCTTAAAGAATTACAGGAACACACAGTCAAACAGGTGAAGGAACCAAACAAAACCATCCAGGGCTTAAAAATGGAAATAGAACACAGCTGAGGAATGCCGAATGGCTGAAAAACACCTAAAGAAATGTTCAACATCTTTAGTCATAAGGGAAATGCAAATCAAAGCAACCCTGAGATTTCACCTCACACCAGTAAGAGTGGCTAAGATCAAAAACTCAGGTGACAGCAGATGCTGGCGAGGATGTGGAGAAAGAGGAACACTCCTCCATTGTTGGTGGGATTGCAGACTGGTAAAACCATTCTGGAAATCAGTCTGGAGGTTCCTCAGAAAATTGGACATTGAACTGCCTGAGGATCCAGCTATACCTCTCTTGGGCATATACACAAAAGATGCCTCAACATATAAAAGAGACACGTGCTCCACTATGTTCATCGCAGCCTTATTTATAATAGCCAGAAACTGGAAAGAACCCAGATGCCCTTCAACAGAGGAATGGATACAGAAAATGTGGTACATCTACACAATGGAATATTACTCAGCTATCAAAAACAACGAGTTTATGAAATTCGTAGGCAAATGGTTGGAACCAGAAAATATCATCCTGAGTGAGCTAACCCAATCACAGAAAGACATACATGGTATGCATTCATTGATAAGTGGCTATTAGCCCAAATGCTTGAATTACCCTAGATCCCTAGAACAAACGAAACTCAAGACGGATGATCAAAATGTGAATGCTTCACTCCTTCTTTAAATGAGGAAAAAGAATACCCTTGGCAGGGAAGGGAGAGGCAAAGATTAAAACAGAGACTGAAGGAACACCCATTCAGAGCCTGCCCCACTTGTGGCCCATACATATACAGCCACCCAATTAGACAAGATGGATGAAGCAAAGAAGTGCAGACCGACAGGAGCCGGATGTAGATCGCTCCTGAGAAACACAGCCAGAATACAGCAAATACAGAGGCGAATGCCAGCAGCAAACCACTGAACTGAGAATAGGACCCCTGTTGAAGGAATCAGAGAAAGAACTGGAAGAGCTTGAAGGGGCTCGAGACCCCATATGTACAACAATGCCAAGCAACCAGAGCTTCCAGGGACTAAGCCACTACCTAAAGACTATACATGGACTGACCCTGGACTCTGACCTCATAGGTAGCAATGAATATCCTAGTAAGAGCACCAGTGGAAGGGGAAGCCCTGGGTCCTGCTAAGACTGAACCCCCAGTGAACTAGATGGTGGGGGGAGGGCAGCAATGGGGGGAGGGTTGGGAGGGGAACACCCATAAGAAGGGGAGGGGGGAGGGGGATGTTTGCCCGGAAACCGGGAAAGGGAATAACACTCGAAATGTATATAAGAAATACTCAAGTTAAAAAAAAAATGGAAATAGAAATAATAAAAGAAAATCACAATGGGAGACAACACTAGAGTTAGAAAAACCTAGGAAAGAGATCAGGAATCCTAGGATCTGTTGTATCCTAGATACAGAAGAAAGAAGATACCACAGAAAACATTGACAGAACAGTCAAAGAAAATGCAGAATGCAAAAAGTTCCTAACCCAAAACTTCCAGGAAAGACAGGACACAGTGAGAAAATCAAATCTAAGGATAATAGATAAAGAACAGAGTGAAAAATCCCACATTAAAGGGCCAGTAAATATCTTCAAAAATATTCCAGAAGAAAACATCCCTAGCATAAAGAAAGAGATGTCTTAAACATACAAGAAGCCTATAGAACTCCAAATAGACTGGACCAGAAAAGAAATTCTTCCTGTCACATAATCAAAATCCAAATGTACAAGAAAAAAAAGAAAAGGAAAGAAAGAAAGAAAGAAAGAAAGAAAGAAAGAAAGAAAGAAAGAAAGAAAGAAAGGAAGGAAGGAAGGAAGAAAGGAAGGAAGAAAGGAAGGAAGAAAGAGGAAAAAGAAAGAAAGAACAAAGTTAAAAGCAAAAAGGGGAAAATGCAAGAAACATATAAAGGCAGACCTAAGAGAATTACACCAGACTTCTCACCAGAGGCTATGAAAGCCAGAATATTCTAGGCAGATGTCATACAGACCCTAAGAGAAGACAAATGCCATCCCAGGCTACTATACCCAGAAAAACAGTCAATTAACATAGATGTAGAAATCTAGATATGCCAAGACAAAACCAAATTTACACAAGGTATTTTTTTTTTTGGTTCTTTTTTTCGGAGCTGGGGACCGAACCCAGGGCCTTGTGCTTCCTAGGTAAGCGCTAAGGTATTTTTATAAATCGAGCCCTACAAATAATAATAGACAGAAAACTCCAATACCAGGAGGGAAACTACACCATAGAATAAGCAAGAAATTAATCTAAGTTCAACAAACCCAAAAGAAGGGGGGTATACAAACACAATTCCACCTCTAACAACAAAAAAGCCAGAAAGCAACAATTGCTTTTCCTTAATATAGCTTAACATCAGTGGACTCAATTACACAAACACACACACACACACACACACACACACACACACACACACACACACACATACACACTACATAGACTAGCTGACTGGATATGTAACCAGGACCCAGCATTTTTATGCATACAGGAAATGTACCTCAGTGACAAAAACAGACAATATCTCAGGTTAAAAGGCTGGAAAAAAATCCAAACAAATGGCCCCAAGAAACAAGCTGGAATAGCCATTCTAATATCAAATGAAATTGACATTCAGCCAAAGTTATCAAAAAAAGATAAGGAAGGACACTTCAAACTCTCCAACAGAAAAATCTACCAGAATGAACTCTCAATTCTGAACGTTTATGCCCCAAATGCAAGGACACCTAAATTCATAAAAGAAACTTTACTAAAACTCACAGCCTACACTCCACCTCACACAATAATAGTGGGAGATTTCAACACCCCATCTCTTATCAATGGACAGATCATGGAAACCGAAACAAAACAGGAACACAGAAGTTATGAAATAAATGGATTTAACAGATATTTACAGAGTATTTCATTTTAAAATGAAAGAATATACCTTCTTCAGAGTACCTCATAGTTACTTCTCAAAAACTGACCATATAAGTGATCCAAAACAGGCCTCAACAGATACAAGTAGACTGAAATAACCCCATGCATCCTATCAGATCACTATGGAGTAAGGCTGGTCTTCAGTATAATGAAAAAAACAGATGGCCCACATATACATGGAAGCTGAACAATGCTCAATGATAACTTGGGAAAGAAAAGAAAGAAAGAAAGAAAGAAAGAAAGAAAGAAAGAAAGAAAGAAAGAAAGAAAGAAAGAAAGAAAGAAAGAAAGGAAGGAAGGAAGGAAGGAAGGAAGGAAGGAAGGAAGAAAGAAAGGAAGGAAGGAAGAAAGAAAGAAAGGAAAGAAGTTAAAGATTTTTCAGATTTCAATGAAAATGAAGGCACAACAGACCCTAACTTATGGGACACCATGAAAGCAGTCCTAAAAGGAAAACTCATAGCTCTGACTTCCTCCTAAAAGAAATTAGAGAGAGCACACACTAGCAGCTTGACACCACATCTGAAAGTTCTAGAATGAAAGGAAGCAAATATACCTAAGAGGACTAGATGGCAGGAAATAATCAAACTCAGAACTGAAATCAACCAAAGAGAAACAAAAGAGCTATGCAAAAAAATCAACAAAACAAGGAGCTGGTTCTTTGAGAAAATCAACAAGATCGATAAACCCTTAGCCAGACTAGTCGAGGGCACAGAGAGCATATCCAAATTAAAAAGAAAATCAGAAATGAAAAGAGAGGCATAACAACAGAAAATGAGAAAATTCAAAAAATCATCAAATCCTATAACAAAAGCCTATGTACAACAAAACTGAAAGATCTAGATGAAATAGACAATTTTCTAGAAGGATTCCAAATACTAAAGTTAATCAGGTCACATAAACCATCTAAACAGTCCCATAACTCCTAAAGACCTAAAAGCAGTTATTAAAAGTCTCCTAACCAAAAAGAAAAATGCCCAGGACCAGATGGGTTTACTGGAGAATTCTTCAAACCTTCATAGAAGACCTAATACCAATACTCTCCAAACTATTCCACAAAATAGAAACAGAAGGAACACTACCTAATTCCTTCTATAAAGTCACAATTGCACTTATACCTAAACTACACACAGAAAGAAACAACAAAAAGAGAACTTCAGAACAACTTCCCTTATGAATATTGACACAAAAATATTCAATAAAATTCTTGCAAACCAAATCTAAGAACACATCAAAATGATCATCCATCATGGTCAAGTAGGCTTCATCCCAGGAATGCAGGGATGGTTCAATACATGGAAATCATTCAATGTAATCCATTATGTAAACAAACTCAAAGAAAAAAAACCACATGATCATCTCATTAGATGCTGAGAAAGAATTTGAGAAAATTCAAAACCCCTTCGTGTTAAAAGTCTTGGAAAGGTCAGGAATTCAAGGCCCATACATAACACAGTAAGCGCAACGGACAGAAAACCAGTAGAAAGAAATTAGAGAAATAACACCCTTCACAATAGCCACAAATAACATAAAATACTCTGGTTTGACTCTAACCAAGCAAGTGAAAGATCTGTATGATAAGAACTTCAATTCTCTGAAGAAAGAAATTGAAGATGAACTCAGAAGATAGAAAGATTTTCTATGCTGATGGATTGGCAGGATTAATATAGTAAAAATAGCCATCTTAGCAAAAATAATCTACAGATTCAATGCAATTCTCATCAAAATTCCAACTCAATTCTTCATAGGGTTACAAAGAGCAATGTGCACATTCATTTAGAATAACAAAAAACTCAGGATAGCAAAAAATATCCTCAACAATAAAAGAACTTCTGGAGGAATCACCATCCCTGACCTCAAGCTGTATTGCAGAACAATAGTAATAAAAACTGTATGGTATTGGAACAGAAGCAGGGAGGTAGATCAATGGAATAGAAATGAAGACTCAAAAATGAACACACACATACCTGTGGTCACTTGATCTTTGACAAAGGAGCTAAAACCACCCAGTAGGAAAAAAGACAGCATTTTCAACTAATGATACTAGATCAACTGGAGGTCAGCATGTAGAAGAACGCAAATCGATCCATTCTTATGGTCTTGTACAATGATTAAGTTCAAGTGGATCGAGGACCTACACATAAAACAGATACACTAAAACTAATAGAAAAGAAAGTGGGAAGACCCTCAAACACCTGGGCACAAGGGGAATTTTCTGAACAGAACAACAATGGCTTATGCTCTAAGTTCATGAATCAAGAAATGGGACCTCATAAAACTGCAAAGCTTCTATAAAGCAAAGTACACTGTCAATAGAGCCAAATAGCAACCAACAGATTGGTAAAAGATCTTTCCAATCATATATTCAATAGAGGGCTAAGATCCAATATATACAAAGAACTCAAGAATTTAGACTCCAAAGAATCAATTAACTCTATTTAAAAATGGGGTACAGAGCTAAACAAAGATTTCTCAACTGTGGTACATCAAATGGTCGGGAAGCACCCAAAGAAATGTACAGCATCCTTAGTCATCATGAAAATTCAAATTAAAACAACCCTGAGATTCCACATCACACAAGTCAGAATGTCTAAGATAAAAAATTCAGGTGGCAAGGATGTGGAAAAAGAAGAACATTCCTCCATTGTTGGTGGGATTCCAAGCTGGGATAACTATTGTGGATATCAGTCTGGTGGTTCCTCAGAAAATTGGACATTGTACTACCTGAGGACATAATCACAAAAGAACAGACATAGTATGCACTCACTGATAAGTGGATATTAGCCCAAAAGCTTGTCATATCCTAGATACACTTACAGACCACATGAAGCTCAATAAGAAGGAAGACCAAAGTGTGGATGCTTCTGTCATTCTTAGAAGGGGAAACAAAGGAGGAAATATGGAGACAAAATATGGAGCAGAGACTAAAGGAAAGGTCATCCCACATACAGTCACCAAACCCAGACACTATTGTGGATGCCAAGAAGTACGTGCTGACAGGAGCCTGTTATAGTTGTCACCTGAGATGTTTTGCCAAAAGCTTGACAAATACAGATGTTGATGCTCACAGCCAACCATTGGAGTGAGAATGAGGTCTCTAACGGAGGAGTTAGAAAAAGGACTGAAGTAGCCGAAGTGGTTTGCAACCCCATAGGAAGAACAACAGTATCAACCAACTAGACACCACAGATCTTCCATGGACTAAATCACCAACAATGGAGTACATGTGGAGTGACTGATGGCTCCAGCCACATATGTCGCAGAGGGTGTCCTTGTTGGGCATCAATGGGAGGAGAGGCCCTTGGTCCTGTGAAAGCTCAATGCCCCACTGTAGGTGAATGCCAGGGCTGGAGACAGAAGGGATTCTGTGGTTGGGTGGGCAATTACCCTCATAGAATCAGGGAGAGATAGTATGGGATAGGGATTTTCAGGAGTGGAATCTGGAAAAGGAGATAACATTTGAAATGTAAATAAAAAAATCCAATAAAAATTACACTAGTTGTGAGGAACTGCCCTGGTCTTACATAGATTTATACATGTTATGTACTTTAGTAATAAAATGATTTAGCCTACACAGAAATAAAGAATAACATTTTTTCTGTAAATGCACCTCACATTGTTTCACTTTTGAAATATAGAATATACCGCTCCAAAAATCTCTCCCCTATTCAATAAGTTTTTATCAGATCAGTATTACTGTACATTCATATTGAGGTTTAAATATGGTATAGCAATTTACTAACAATTGGGTATTTTCATTTTATTACTCTTGTATTGAGACGGAAGTTGTTTCCACATAGCTCTGGATGTCCTGTAGTTCATTACATAAACCAGGCTGGGCTCAAACTCACAGAGATGCTCCTGTCTCTGATCCCAAGGCCTGGGATTAAAGGTGTGCACTACCATGCCTGGCTACATTATATATAACTTTTGAAAGCCATGAGCACTTGCTGAAAGATTCATGGATTCTCCTGAGAAATTTCTGGGTTTTGAAATCCATCTTAGAGCATAGCAAAGAAAATTGAAAAGATACATTTTCTTTTCAGATATAATTTTCCTCAGTTTCTAATATTATCCTTTCTATCTTTCTAACAACTAACCCTAAATGTTATTTTAAATGAAGGTAGACTACTAGTGAATGAAGACCTATTTCTCTCTTGTCATTGCAGCTCCAAGTGAAAAACACAGAAAAGCAAGTACGTAGAACAAGCTTGATAAGAATAGCATGGTTTAACAGCCTATTCGCTTGCAAGTTCCTCTGTAGACCTTCTTCATGCTGAGATTGATTTAGCTCCACTGGTCTGCATTTCTGCATGGTGAAATTTTATGGTTAAATGACTATTCTTCTGTTGTTTTTGTTCTTATGACAATTTGTCTAGAGGGTTTAAAATGTGATTTCAGCTATTTAGATCGTAATTTTTATATTCACTTTTTTTCTCACACAGAAATAAATATAGTTGTATTTTCTTATGCATTTTATAATTAATTATATAAAAATCCCAATGATAGTATAGTACTATGAAAGTTCATTTTTAATGAACTGTAGACATCCTATAACTTTATTAAAATTTTTTGTAGAGTTTCAATTCTTTTTTAATGTTTGTATCCTCAGATTAATTTTTTTGATAACTGATAAGTCACCATGATAAATACATCAGTGACAGCTCTCATGCTTATGAAGAAATGCTGATTTTTTCTATTTCTTTTTGTTTGGATAAAATAGTTATTAATAAATACACTTAATAAATATTGAGATAAAAAACAATCATTTCCTTATAACTAATGTTCTTATGCTTTATGTATGAGATTAATGGTAGAATATAAGCATCGTGCACTATAGAAACAATTACATTTTTGTTTTGAGTTAAAGATGTTTCCACATTGATCCTATAACTAATACATAAAGGAGCTCTATTTTTTTATTTGATTTTTTTTATTTTTTTTATATTTCAAAAGTTATTCCCTTTCCCGGTTTGCCATCCATAAGCCCCCTATCCAATATCCCTCCCCTCCTTCTATAAGGGTGTTCCCCCTTCCCAAACATCCCCTTCCTGCCTCCCCACCCTGACCTTTCCCTAAACTTGGGGGTCCAGCCTTGCCAGGACTAAGGACTTCTCTTCCCATTGGAGCCCAACATGGCCATTCTTTGCTATATATGCAGCTAGAACATGGATCTGTCCACGTGTACTCTTTGGGTAGTGGTTTAGTCCCTGGGAGCTCTGGTTGGTTGGTATTGTTCTTATGGGGTTGCAAACCCCTTCAGTTCCATCAATCATGTCTCTAATTCTTCCAATGGGGACCCTGTTCTCAGTTCAATAGTCTGCTGCTAGCATTTACCTCTGTATTTGTCATGATCTGGCTGAGCCTCTCAGGGGACAGCTATATCAGGCTCCTGTCAGCACATACTTCTTGACTACATGAGTATTGTCTAGTTTTTGTTCCCCATTTAAAAATGACTGAAGAAACCACACTTTGGTTGTCCTACTTCTTGAGCTCCGTGTGGTCTGTGGATTGTATCTTGGATACTTCAAGATTTGGGCTAATATCTACTTATCAGTGAGTGCATACCGTGTGTGTGTGTGTGTGTGTGTGTGTGTGTGTGTGTGTTTTGCAATTGGGTTACCTCACTCAGGATATTTTCTAGATCCATCCATTTGCCTATAAATTTCATAATGTCATTGTTTTTGATAGTTGAGTAGTACTCTATTGTGTAGATGTACCACATTTTCTGTATAAATTCCTCTGTTGAAGGGCAGCTGGATTCTTTCCAGCTTCAGACCACTATAAAAAAGGCTGCTATGAACATAGTGGAGCATGTGTCTTTGTTGTATGTTGGAGCATCATTTGGGTATATGCCCAGCAGTGGTAAAACTGTATCCTCAGGTAATGCAATGTCCAATTTTTAAAGGAAACTCAGACTGATTTCCAGAGTGGGTGTACTATCTTGCAATCCTACCAACAATGAGTGTTCCTCTTTCTCCATATCCTCAAAGGCATCTCTTGTCACATGAGTTTTTGATCTCAGACATTCTGACTGGTGTGAGGTAGAATCTCACACTTGTTTTTATTTGCATTTCCCAGGTGAATAAGGATACTAAACATTTCTTTAGGTATTTCTCAGCCATTTGATATTCCTCAGGTGACAATTCTTTGTTTATGTCTGTGCTCCATTTTTAATAGTGTTATTTTGCCCTCTGGAGTCTAACTTCTTGAATTCGTTTTATATTTTGGATGTTAGCCATCTATCAGGTGTAGGATTGGTAAAGATCTTTTCCCAATCTGTTGGTTGCTGTTTTGTCCTAATGACAGTGCCCTTTGTCATACAAAACCTTTGCAGTTTTATGAGGTCCAAATTGTCAAATATTGTTATTGGAGCATAAGTGTTTTGTTCAGAAAATTTTCCCATGTACCGATGTGTTCAAGGCTGTTCCCCACTGTTTCTGTTAGTTTGAGTGTATCTGGTTTGATGAAGAGGTCCTTAATTCACTTTGATTTAAACTTTGTACAGGCCATTAAGAATGGGTCTATTTGCATTCTTCATGCTGACCTCCACTTGAAGCAGTACCATTTGTTGAAAGTGCTATCTTTTTTCCACTGGGTGGTGTTAGCTCCTTTGTAAAAGATCAAGTGACTGTATGTGTAAGGGTTCATTTCTCGGTCTTCAATTCAATTCCACTCATCTACCTGCCTGTCTTTGTACAAATACCATATAGTTTTTATCATTATTGCTCTGAGGGTTGGGTTGGTGATTTTGCCCAGAAGTCATTTTATTGTATTGAGCTAAATCCCCAGCCCTGTTGATTATATTTTTCACTATCCTGGTTTTTTGTTATTCCAATGAATGTGCAAATTCCTCTAACTCTATGAAGAATTGAGTTGGAATTGTGATGGGGATTGCACTGAATCTGTAGATTGATTTTGGCAAAATGACCAATTTTACTATATTAATCCTGCCAATCCATGAGCATGGGAGATCTTTCCATCTTCTGAGATCTTCTTCAATTTCTTTCTTCAGAGGCTTGAAGTTCTTATTGTACAGATCTTTCACTTGCTTGGTTAAAGTCACACTGAGGTATTTTATATTAATTGTGACTATTATGAAGGGTCTCGTTTCCCTACTTCCTTTCTCAGCTTGTTTCTCTTTTGTGCAGGGGAAGGCTACTGATTTATTTGAGTTAATTTTATACCCAGCCACTTTGCTGAAGGCATTTATCAGGCTTAGTAGTTCTCTATTGGAACTTTTGGGGTCACGTAAGTATACTACCCTATCATCTTCAAATGGTGATATTTTGACTTCATCCTTTCCAATTTGTATCTGTTTGACCTCCTTTTGTCATCTGATTGTTCTGGCTAGGATTTCGAGTACTATATTAAATAAGTAGGAAGAGAATGGGCAGCCTTGTTTAGGCCCTCATTTTAATGGGATTGCTTCAAGTTTCTCTCCATTTAGTTTGACATTCCTATTGGTTTGCTGTATATTGCTTTTACTATGTTTAGGTATGGGCCTTCAATTCCTGATCTTCCCAAGACTGTAACCAGAAGGGGTGCTGAATTTTCTCAAAGGAGAAATCTAATGAGATGATCAGGTGGATTTTTTTCTTTGAGTTTTTTTACATAGTGGATTATGTGGCTGGATTTCCAGATATTGAACCATTCCTGCATCACTGTGATGAAACCTATTTGATCATGATGGATGATCCTTTTGATGTTTTTTTTTTGCATGTGGTTTGTGAGTATTTTTGTGTTGATAATAAGGGAAATTAGTCTGAAGTTTTCTTCCTTTGTTGGATATTTGTATGGGGTAGGCATAAGCATATTCTTACTTCATAGAAAGAACTGCATAGTGCTCCTTCTGTTTATATTTTATGGATTGCTTTAGACAGTATTGGTATTATATCTTCTATGAAAGCCTGATAGAATTCTGCACTAAACCAATCTGGTTCTAGGCTTTTTTTTAGTTGGGACATTTGTAACAACTGCTTTTCTTACTTTAGGAGTAATGGGACTGTTTAGATTGTTTATCTGATCGTGGTTTATCTTTGGTACCTGGTATCGGTCTAGAAAATTGTCCATTTCCTCCAGGTTTTCATGTTTTCTTGAATATAGGCTTTTGTAGTAAGATCTGATGACTTTTTGAATTTCCTCAGATTCTGTTGTTGTGTCGCCCTTTTCATTTCTGAATTTGTTAATTTGAATACACTCTCTGTGCCTTCTGGTTAGTCTGACTATGGGTTTATCTATCTTGTTGATTTTCTCCAAGAACTAACTCCTGCTTCTGTTGTATCTTTGTATAGTTCTTTTAATTTCTACTTGGTTGACTTCAGCCCTGAGTTAGATTATTTCCTGCCTTCCATTCCTCTTGGGTGTATTTGCTTCTTTTTGCTTGAGAGCTTTTAGGTGTGCTGTCAAGCTGACAATGTATGCTCTCTCCAATTTCTTTTTGGGGGCATTCAGAGCTATGAGTTTTCCTCTTGCACTGTTTTTTTTTTTTTTATTAACTTGAGTAATTCTTATATACATTTCAAGTATTATTCCCTTTCCCGGTTTCCGGGCAAACATCCCCCTCCCCCCTCCCCTTCCTTATGGGTGTTCCCCTCCCAACCCTCCCCCCATTGCCGCCCTCCCCCCATAGTCTAGTTCACTGGGGGTTCAGTCTTAGCAGGACCCAGGGCTTCCCCTTCCACTGGTGCTCTTACTAGGATATTCATTGCTACCTATGGGGTCAGAGTCCAGGGTCAGTCCATGTATAGTATTTAGGTAGTGGCTTAGTCCCTGGAAGCTCTGGTTGCTTGGCATTGTTGTACTTTTGGGGTCTCGAGCCCCTTCAAGCTCTTCCAGTTCTTTCTCTGATTCCTTCAACGGGGGACCTATTCTCAGTTCAGTGGTTTGCTGCTGGCATTCGCCTCTGTATTTGCTGTATTCTGGCTGTGTCTCTCAGGAGCGATCTACATCCGGCTCCTGTCGGTCTGCACTTCTTTGCTTCATCCATCTTGTCTAATTGGGTGGCTGTATATGTATGGGCCACATGTGGGGCAGGCTCTGAATGGGTGTTCCTTCAGTCTCTGTTTTAATCTTTGCCTCTCCCTTCCCTGCCAAGGGTATTCTTTTTCCTCATTTAAAGAAGGAGTGAAGCATTCACATTTTGATCATCCATCTTGAGTTTCATTTGTTCTAGGGATCTAGGGTAATTCAAGCATTTGGGCTAATAGCCACTTATCAATGAGTGCATACCATGTATGTCTTTCTGTGATTGGGTTAGCTCACTCAGGATGATATTTTCCAGTTCCAACCATTTGCCTACGAATTTCATAAACTCGTTGTTTTTGATAGCTGAGTAATATTCCATTGTGTAGATGTACCACATTTTCTGTATCCATTCCTCTGTTGAAGGGCATCTGGGTTCTTTCCATTTTCTGGCTATTATAAATAAGGCTGCGATGAACATAGTGGAGCACGTGTCTCTTTTATATGTTGAGGCATCTTTTGGGTATATGCCCAAGAGAGGTATAGTTGGATCCTCAGGCAGTTCAATGTCCAATTTTCTGAGGAACCTCCAGACTGATTTCCAGAATGGTTTTACCAGTCTGCAATCCCACCAACAATGGAGGAGTATTCCTCTTTCTCCACATCCTCGCCAGCATCTGCTGTCACCTGAGTTTTTGATCTTAGCCATTCTCACTGGTGTGAGGTGAAATCTCAGGGTTGTTCTGATTTGCATTTCCCTTATGACTAAAGATGTTGAACATTTCTTTAGGTGTATCTCAGCCATTCGGCATTCCTCAGCTGTGAATTCTTTGTTTAGCTCTGAACCCCATTTTTTAATAGGGTTATTTGTTTCCCTGCGGTCTAACTTCTTCAGTTCTTTGTATATTTTGGATATAAGGCCTCTATCTGTTGTAGGATTGGTAAAGATCTTTTCCCAATCTGTTGGTTGCCGTTTTGTCCTAACCACAGTGTCCTTTGCCTTACAGAAGCTTTGCAGTTTTATGAGATCCCATTTGTCGATTCTTGATCTTAGAGCATAAGCCATTGGTGTTTTGTTCAGGAAATTTTTTCCAGTGCCCATGTGTTCCAGATGCTTCCCTAGTTTTTCTTCTATTAGTTTGAGTGTGTCTGGTTTGATGTGGAGGTCCTTGATCCACTTGGACTTAAGCTTTGTACAGGGTGATAAGCATGGATCGATCTGCATTCTTCTACATGTTGACCTCCAGTTGAACCAGCACCATTTGCTGAAAATGCTATCTTTTTTCCATTTGATGGTTTTGGCTCCTTTGTCAAAAATCAAGTGACCATAGGTGTATGGGTTCATTTCTGGGTCTTCAATTCTATTCCATTGGTCTATCTGTCTGTCTCTATACCAATACCATGCAGTTTTTATCACTATTGCCCTGTAATACTGCTTGAGTTCAGGGATAGTGATTCCCCCTGAAGTCCTTTTATTGTTGAGGATAGGTTTAGCTATCCTGGGTTTTTTGTTATTCCAGATGAATTTGCAAATTGTTCTGTCTAACTCTTTGAAGAATTGGATTGGTATTTTGATGGAGATTGCATTGAATCTGTAGATTGCTTTTGGTAAAATGGCCATTTTTACTATATTAATCCTGCCAATCCATGAGCATGGGAGATCTTTCCATCTTCTGAGGTCTTCTTCAATTTCTTTCCTCAGTGTCTTGAAGTTCTTATTGTACAGATCTTTTACTTGCTTGGTTAAAGTCACACCGAGGTACTTTATATTATTTGGGCCTATTATGAAGGGTGTCGTTTCCCTAATTTCTTTCTCGGCTTGTTTCTCTTTTGTATAGAGGAAGGCAACTGATTTATTTGAGTTAATTTTATACCCAGCCACTTTGCTGAAGTTGTTTATCAGCTTTAGTAGTTCACTGGTGGAACTTTTGGGATCACTTAAATATACTATCATGTCATCTGCAAATAGTGATATTTTGACCTCTTCTTTTCCGATCTGTATGCCCTTGATCTCCTTTTGTTGTCTGATTGCTCTGGCTAGAACTTCAAGAACTATATTGAATAAGTAGGGAGAGAGTGGGCAGCCTTGTCTAGTCCCTGATTTTAGTGGGATTGCTTCAAGTTTCTCTCCATTTAGTTTATGTTAGCAACTGGTTTGCTGTATATGGCTTTTTACTATGTTTAGGTATGGGCCTTGAATTCCTATTCTTTCCAGGACTTTTATCATGAAGGGGTGTTGCATTTTGTCAAATGCTTTCTCAGCATCTAATGAAATGATCATGTGGTTCTGTTCTTTCAGTTTGTTTATATAATGGATCACGTTGATGGTTTTCCGTATATTAAACCATCCCTGCATGCCTGGGATGAAGCCTACTTGATCATGGTGGATGATTGTTTTGATGTGCTCTTGAATTTGGTTTGCCAGAATTTTATTGAGTATTTTTGCGTCGATATTCATAAGGGAAATTGGTCTGAAGTTCTCTTTCTTAGTTGTGTCTTTGTGTGGTTTAGGTATAAGAGTAATTGTGGCTTCGTAGAAGGAATTCGGTAGTGCTCCATCTGTTTCAATTTTGTGGAATAGTTTGGATAATATTGGTATGAGGTCTTCTATGAAGGTTTGATAGAATTCTGCACTAAACCCGTCTGGACCTGGGCTCTTTTTGGTTGGGAGACCTTTAATGACTGCTTCTATTTCCTTAGGAGTTATGGGGTTGTTTAACTGGTTTATCTGTTCCTGATTTAACTTCGATACCTGGTATCTGTCTAGGAAATTGTCCATTTCCCGAAGATTTTCAAGTTTTGTTGAATATAGGTTTTTAATAGTAAGATCTGATGATTTTTTGAATTTCCTCTGAATCTGTAGTTATGTCTCCCTTTTCATTTCTGATTTTGTTAATTTGGACGCACTCTCTGTGTCCTCTCGTTAGTCTGGCTAAGTGTTTATCTATCTTGTTGATTTTCTCAAAGAACCAACTTTTGGTTCTGTTGATTCTTTCTATGGTCCTTTTTGTTTCTACTTGGTTGATTTCAGCTCTGAGTTTGATTATTTCCTGCCTTCTACTCCTCCTGGGTGTATTTGCTTCTTTTTGTTCTAGAGCTTTTAGGTGTGCTGTCAAGCTGCTGACATATGCTCTTTCCTGTTTCTTTCTGCAGCACTCAGCGCTATGAGTTTTCCTCTTAGCACAGCTTTCATTGTGTCCCATAAGTTTGGGTATGTTGTATCTTCATTTTCATTAAATTCTAAAAGGTTTTTAATTTCTTTCTTTTTCTTCCTTGACCAGGTTATCATTGAGTAGAGCATTGTTCAATTTCCACGTATATGTGGGCATTCTTCCCTTATTGTTATTGAAGACCAGTTTTAGGCCGTGGTGGTCCGATAGCACGCATGGGATTATTTCTATCTTTCTGTACCTGTTGAGGCCCGTTTTTTGACCAATTATATGGTCAATTTTGGAGAAAGTACCATGAGGAGCTGAGAAGAAGATATATCCTTTTGCTTTAGGAGAGAATGTTCTATAAATATCCGTTAAGTCCATTTGGCTCATGACTTCTCTTAGTCTGTCGACATCACTGTTTAATTTCTGTTTCCATGATCTGTCCATTGATGAGAGTGGTGTGTTGAAATCTCCCACTATTATTGTGTGAGGTGCAATGTGTGCTTTGAGCTTTAGTAAGGTTTCTTTTACGTATGTAGGTGCCCTTGTATTTGGGGCATAGATATTTAGGATTGAGAGTTCATCTTGGTGGATTTTTCCTTTGATGAATATGAAGTGTCCTTCCTTTTCTTTTTTGATGACTTTTAGTTGGAAATTGATTTTATTTGATATTAGAATGGCTACTCCAGCTTGCTTCTTCTGACCATTTGCTTGGAAAGTTGTTTTCCAGCCTTTCACTCTGAGGTAGTGTCTGTCTTTGTCTCTGAGGTGTGTTTCCTTTAGGCAGCAGAATGCAGGGTCCTCGTTGTGTATCCAGTTTGTTAATCTATGTCTTTTTATTGGGGAGTTGAGGCCATTGATATTGAGAGATATTAAAGAATAGTGATTATTTCTTCCCGTTATATTCATATTTGGATGTGAGGTTATGTTTGTGTGCTTTCATTCTCTTTGTTTTGTTGCCAAGACGATTAGTTTCTTGCTTCTTCTAGGGTATAGCTTGCCTCCTTATGTTGGGCTTTACCATTTATTATCCTTTGTAGTGCTGGATTTGTGGAAAGATATTGTGTAAATTTGGTTTTGTCATGGAATATCTTGGTTTCTCCGTCAATGTTAATTGAGAGTTTTGATGGATACAGTAACCTGGGCTGGCATTTGTGTTCTCTTAGGGTCTGTATAACATCAGTCCAGGATCTTCTGGCCTTCATAGTTTCTGGCGAGAAGTCTGGTGTGATTCTGATAGGTCTCCCTTTATATGTTACTTGACCTTTTTCCCTTACTGCTTTTAATATTCTTTCTTTATTTTGTGCGTTTGGTGTTTTGACAATTATGTGACGGGAGGTGTTTCTTTTCTGGTCCAATCTATTTGGAGTTCTGTAGGCTTCTTGTATGTCTATGGGTATCTCTTTTTTTAGGTTAGGGAAGTTTTCTTCTATGATTTTGTTGAAGATATTTACTGGTCCTTTGAGCTGGGAGTCTTCACTCTCTTCTATACCTATTATCCTTAGGTTTGATCTTCTCATTGAGTCCTGGATTTCCTGTATGTTTTGGACCAGTAGCTTTTTCCGCTTTACATTATCTTTGACAGTTGAGTCAATGATTTCTATGGAATCTTCTGCTCCTGAGATTCTCTCTTCCATCTCTTGTATTCTGTTGGTGAAGCTTGTATCTACAGCTCCTTGTCTCTTCTTTTGGTTTTCTATATCCAGGGTTGTTTCCATGTGTTCTTTCTTGATTGCTTCTATTTCCATTTTTAATTCCTTCAACTGTTTGATTGTGTTTTCCTGGAATTCTTTCAGGGATTTTTGTGTCTCCTCTCTATGGGCTTCTACTTGTTTATTTATGTTTTCCTGGAATTCTTTCAGGGATTTTTGCGATTCTTTCAGGCATTTTTGCGATTCCTCTCTGTAGGCTTCTACTTGTTCTCTAAGGGAGTTCTTCACATCTTTCTTGAAGTCCTCCAGCATCATGATCAAAAATGATTTTGGAACTAGATCTTGCTTTTCTGGTGTGTTTGGATATTCCATGTTTGTTTTGATGGGAGAATTGGGCTCCGATGGTGCCATGTAGTCTTGGTTTCTGTTGCTTGGGTTCCTGTGCTTGCCTCTCGCCATCAGATTATCTCTAGTGTTACTTTGTTCTGCTATTTCTGACAGTGGCTAGACTGTCCTATAAGCCTGTGTGTCAGGAGTGCTGTAGACCTGTTTTCCTCTCTTTCAGTCAGTTATGGGGACAGAGTGTTCTGCTTTCCGGCGTGTGGTTTTTCCTCTCTACAGGTCTTCAGCTGTTCCTGTGGGCCTGTGTCTTGAGTTCACCAGGCAGCTTTCTTGCAGCAGAAAAGTTGGTCTTACCTGTGGTCCTGGGGCTCAAGTTTGCTCGCGGGGTGCTGCCCACGGGCTCCCTGCAGCGGCAGCAACCAGGAAGACCTGTGCCGCCCTTTCCGGGAGCTTCAGTGCACCAGGGTTCCAGATGGTCTTTGGCTTTTTCCTCTGGCATCCGAGAAGTGTGTGCAGAGAGCAGTCTCTTCTGGTTTCCCAGGCTTGTCTGCCTCTCTGAAGGTTCAGCTCTCCCTCCCACGGGATTTGGGTGCAGAGAACTGTTTATCCGGTCTGTTTCCTTCTGGTTCTGGTGGTGTCTCAGGCACAGGGGTCCTGCCGCTCCTGGGCCCTCCCCCACGGGAGCCCAGAGGCCTTATACAGTTTCCTCTTGGGCCAGGGATGTGGGCAGGGGTGAGCAGTGTTGGTGGTCTCTTCCGCTCTGCAGCCTCAGGAGTGCCCACCTGACCAGGCGGTTGGGTCTCTCTCTCACAGGGTCTGGGGACAGAGAGCTGCTGCGGGCCAGGATCCGCGGGTCCTCTTGCACTGTTTTAATTTTGCCCCATAAGTTTGGGTATGCTGTGCCTTTATTTTCATTAAATTCTAAAAAGTCTTTTCTTTCTTTCTTTCTTTATTCCTTGACCAAGTTACCTTTGAGTAAAGCGTTGTTCATCTTCCATTTGTATGTTGGGATTTCTGTCGTTATTGTTGTTAATGAAAACCAGCCTTAGTCGCTGGTGTTCTTATAGAATGCATGGTATTATTTCAATCTTCTTGAAATCTGTTGAGACCTGTTTTGTGACCAATTATATGGTCAATTTAGAAGAAGGTACCATGAGGTACTGATTAGAAGGAATAATCTTTCCTTTTAGGATGAAATATATATATATATATATATATATATATATATATATATATATATATATATATATATCATTTGGTTTATAACTCCTGTTAGTTTCTCTGTGTCTCTTTTCAGCTTCTGTTTCCATGATCTGTCCATTGATGAGAGTAGGGTGTTGAAATCTCCCACTCTAATTGTGTGATGTGCAATTTGTGCTTTGAATTTTAGTAAGGTTTCTTTTATAAGTGTAGGTGCTTGTGCATTTGGAGCATAGATATTCAGGATTGAGAGTTCATCTTGGTAGATTTTTTCCTTTGATAAATATTATGTGTCCCTACTTGTCTTTTTTGATAACTTTGGGTTAAACGTCGACTATTGACTATTTATTGATTATTACAATGGCTACTCCAGCTTGTTTCTTTAGACTATTTGCTTGGAAAGCTGTTTTCCAGGCTTTTACTCTTAGGTAGTTCCTGTCTTTGTTACTGAGGTGTGTTCCCTGTGTGCAGCAAAATGCTGGGTCCTCTTTATATATCCAGTATGTTAGTCTATGTCTTTTCATTGGGGAATTGATTCCACTGATGTTAAGAGATATTAAGGAATAGTGATTATTGCTTCCTGTTATTTTTACCCTTAGGGGTGGGAATATGTTTGTGTGTCTCTCTTCTTTTGGTTTCATTGCAAGGAGATAAGGAGATTACTTCCTTTCTTTTTTTAGGGTGTAGTTTCCCTCCTTGTGTTGAAGTTTTCCATTTTTAGCCTTTGTAGGGCTGGGTTTGTAGAAAGATATTGTGTAAATTTGGTTTTGCCATGAAATAGCTTTGTATCTCCACCTGTGTTAATTGAGAGTTTTGCTGGATATAGTAGCCTGGGCTGGCATTTGTGTTCTCTTAGAGTCTGTATGGCATCTGAACAGGATCTACTGGCTTTCAAAGTCTCTGGTGAGATGCCTGATATAATTATGATAGGTTGAGATTTTGAGTTGAGTTTTCAACACTCATGATAGTTTACAGTTGCCTGTAACTTCAGTTCCAGGGTATCCAATGTCCTCCTTTGCCATCAATGGGTATACAAATCATGAAAATACACCAACACGGACACACACAGAGTCATGTATACATACTGACACACACTCACAAACACATAAAATACCTAAAACATAAAAATGTAATTACTCATGAACTGTAATTCTTTTCATATTATAACACAAACCTAGAGTTCAAAATTGAATGTAAGACTAACTGAAACTGTTTCATAGATTCTTTAGTATGCTAAGCCACGGAAATGTATAATCCAGAAAATGTACAAAATGAAACTTACGGTATTATATCACTCATAGAAAGCTTTGGATTAAATATTAGTCTGAAATTTAACATTACTCATGAAGAAATATGACACACAGATAAAAATATTTATCTTTAAGGAAAAGCCAGGAATTATGTCCCTCTGAGAAACACTATCCAATCACATTTTGAAGAGATAAGCATCTTTTTCAGTAAACTATTAAACTACCTTGTCAAATTGTTTAAACCCAATTTAAAATTTAAAGAGGTAGTGTTCAACCCTTTATGTGATTGAGAGCATTGAGCTTGGCATGAACATTATTCTTCACTGCAAAATTGATTTAAAATGTTTCATAAGTTGTCTAATGTCATTATGGTCACATATTTTCTAGGAACTGACCTTTTAATACTGAAATCATAAAACATAACTGATTTTACACAGTTACTATAGACCATTAACACGTAAAAGGCTAATGCCTAAGGTGAAGGATTTATACCATGGATAGTTTTGAAAGCACTCTACCTTATCCATAATATATTGTGCAATTTGTAGGAATTACCCGACTATCTGTAATATATGATTTTAAACCACAATGGTATATAAGACAGTTAGATATACAGATAAATTAGACTAATCAAGTATGTATGTAAGTCTATGTGTGGGCATTGAATTTAAATGGAGTGGTAGGTTTGACAGGAAAGAGAAATTTATTAAAAACTGTGGTTTGTTAACATTGTATAAATAGCTAGAAAGTAGATTGAACTAGTAGGGAGGAACCATTCACCTTAGCTCCTGACGATAAGTTAATAGCACTGTAGAAGAAATATTTACTGATTGGAAGTGAAGGTACTCCCGGGGACTATGACAAAAATAAAATTCCTCCTTGCTTCCATGATGCAGTTCTGATGAAGGGCTATTAACACTCCTACGGTGTCCGGAAGTGAAGTTGATGGAGAAAGAGTACTCAATGAGGCAGAAGTGCCAAACCTAGATTTAGAATTTGTACACGTTAATATAGATTTTTTTTCTCTATCCAAGCACAAGACAAAAATATGTCTAAACATCCATTTTTTCACCCCCACATTCACTTGAGTACATGTGTCATTATTAACATTGGGTGGAACAGTGCTGGGGTCGGTGGTATGACTAGTTATCTCTAAATAGGGAGATGACAAGACAGTTAGGGTTTTAGAGTATAGATTAAGTAATAAATGTAATAATATCCATAGTGATTCTTGAAAAGGGCATTACTAGTTACTAAAAAATCTGACGACATCATCTCTATTTTGTTGTGAAGGGTTATGCCATATATCAGTGTTTGGTAACACTGCTGTAGTTAACTGTTTACACAGTAAGTAATTCAGCATGTAGATCACAAAGTTTACACCATCTGCAAATATCCTCCAGTCAATTGAATTATGAATAAATTACTTACCTTAGGCCAGGCAAAATTAAACTTTTGTTTACATCAATTCATTTAAAATGACAGCAAGCCATTATGTCCTATTGACAGTGTCCTTTGCCTTACAGAAGCTTCACAATTTTATGAGGTTCCATTTGTCGATTCATGATCTTAGAGCATAAGCTCATGGTGTTCTGTTCAGGAAAATTTCAACTGTTCCCAGGTGTTTGAGGCTTTTCCCAATTTCTCTTCTATTAGTTTTAGTGTATCTGGTTTTATGTGGACGTCCTTGATGGACTTGGACTTGAGCATTGTACAGGCCATAAGAAAGGATGTATTTGCATTCTTCTACATGCTGACCTCTAGTTGAACCAGCATCATTTGTTGAAAATGCTGTCTTTTTTCTACTGGATGGTTTTAGCTCCTTTGTTAAAGATCAAGTAACCATAGGTGTAGGAGTTCATTTCTGGATCTTCAATTCTATTCCATTGACCTACCTGCCTGTTACTGTACCAAGATCATACAGTTTTTATTAAGATTGCTCTATAATATAGCTACAGCTGAGAATAGTTTTGATATCCTGAGTTTTTTGTTATTCCAAGTGCATTCTAACTCTATGAAGAATTGAGAGGGAATTTGATGGGAATTGCATTGAATCTGTAGATTGCTTTTGGCAAGATGGCAATTTTTACTATTTCCCTGCCAATTCATGAGCATGGGAGGTCTTTCCATCTTCTGAGATCTCCTTCAATTTCTTTCATCAGAGAATTGAAGTTCTTGTCATACAGATCTTTCACTTACTCAGTTAGAGCCACACTGAGGTATTTTATGTTATTTGTGACTATTGTGAAAGCTGTTCTTTCCCTAATTTCTTTCTCAGTCTCTTTACCCTTTGAGAATAAGAAGGCTACTGATTTAGTTGAGTTAATTTTATGTCCAGCACTTTGCTGAAATTATTTATCTGGTTTGGAAGTTCTGTGGTGGAATTTTTAGGCTCACTTAAGTATACTATCATATCATCTGCAAATAGTGATATATTGACTTCTTCATTTCAAATATGTATACCCTTGACTTCCTTTTCTTCTCTAATTGCTCTGGCTTGTATCTTGAGTACTATATTGAGTAGGTAGGGAGACAGTGGGCAGCCTTGTCTACTCCCCAATTTTAGTGGGATTGCTTCACATTTCTCTTCATTCAGTTTGATGTTGCCTGCTGGTTTGCTGTAACAGATTGGCAAAAGATCTTTACCCATACTATATCCAATAGATGGCTAAGATCCAATATACACAAAGAACTCAAGAAGTTAGACACAAGAGAAACAAATAACCCTATTAAAATAGGGTACAGAGCTAAACAAAGAATTATCAACTGAGAACTATCGAATGGTGGCACCTAAAGAAATGATCAACATCCTTAGTCATCATGAAAATGCAGATCAAAACAACCCTGAGAATTTACCTAACACAGATGGTCAGAAAAGCCAAGATCAAAAACTCAGGTGACAGAAGATACTGAAGAGGATGTGGAGAAAGAGGAATACTCCTCCATTGTTGGTGGGATTGTAAGCTGGTACAACCACTGTGGAAAGCAATCTGGTGGTTCCTCAGAAAATTGGACAGAGTACTACCTGAGGACCCAGCTATACCACTCCTGGACTCATACCCAAAAGATGCTCCAACACTAACAAGGACATATGCACTACTATGTTTATCTGGGTTCTTTCCAGCCTTATTTATAGTAGCCAGAGGCTGGAAAGAACCAAAATGCCCTTCAATGGAGGACTGGATACAGAAAATGTGGTCCATTTACACAATGGAATACTACTCAGCTAAAACAATAACTTCATGAAATTTGCAGGAGAATAGATGGAACTAGATAATATCATCCTAAGTGAGGTAAACTAATCACAAAAGAACACACATAGTATGCACTCACTGATAAGTGGATTTAGCCCAAAACCTTGGATTACCCAAGATACAATTCATACATCACATGAAGCTCAAGAAGGAAGACTAAAGTGTGCATGCTTTAGTTCTTCTTAGAAGGGGGACCAAAATATTCACAGGAAGAACTACAGATACAATGTATGGAGCAGAAACGGAAAGCAAGGTCCTCCAGAAACTGCCCCACCGGAGGATCCATCCAAAAGTGCCACCAAACCTGGACACTTTTGCTCCTGCCAAGAAGTGCATGCTGACAGGAGCTTGATATATCTGTCTCCTGTGAAGCTCTGCCAGAGTAGGGAAAATATAGATGTGGATGCTCATAACCAACCAGTGGATTGAGAGCTCAATTGGTCCCCAGTGTAGGGTTAGAGAAAGGACCGAAGTAGCTAAATGGGTTTATAATCCCAGAAAAAAGAACAGTATCAATCAACTACCCTCTCCCAGACCTTCCAAGGACTAAGCCACCATCCAAAGTGTACACATGATGTGAACCATGGCTCCAGCTGTATATGTAGCAGAAGATGAACTTGTCAGGCATCAAAGGGAGAATAGGCCCATGGTCCTGTGAAGGCTCAATGCTCCAGTATAGGGAAATGCCAATATGTGTAGGCAGGACAGAGTTGGTAGGTGGGTGGGGAAGCCTATACACAGAAGCAAGGCAAAGAGTTATGAGATAGGAGTTTTTCAGAGGGAGACCCGGAAAAGGGGCTAACTTTTGAAAAGTAAATAAAGAAGATATCTAATAAAGTAAAATAAAATGCGAACAAATGTTTTTTATCCTCTGATTTTAACCCTGCACATATTTTCATATGTTTAGTTAACATTAGGTTGACCATCTAACTTCAGTGTCCTAATAAGTATAATCTCCTTCTCTACTACAATGTACATCAGAAGTATTTTGGAGCAGCTCAGATGAGAAGCTGAAGAGTAGGGGAATTTAGAATTTATGTATTCATCATTTAAATAATGGCAGCCATTTATACCAAGAGAATGGAATATTATTTGAAAACAATTGACGTATTTCTGGAAGAACAAGCAATATGGTCTTATTCTGGTTTATTAAATTAGTAGTTGTAGAGTCTCCTGCAGTAACCATTACTTCTTAAGAAAAGTTAGCTAGATTGCCAGTACCAGACATAACATACCTCTTGTTGAAAGGGTATTATGTTCAATATGTACAGTTGTCAGGCCATGGTGATCATTGATGTGATTCATAGACATCATAGCTGGGTAGATCAGTTCATTGCTTTTCTTCTTTGGAAGTTTGCAAGGTGCCTTCTGGTACTATGGAATCTAGAGCAGGAAGACAGCATTGACGTAAATTCTAGATTGGGAACTCTGGACCCTGTTTTTGAAGGGTATAGCATCCTAGGCACTAGTAATTTAACTTTCACCTCTGGGCTGTAGTCACTGACAAGAGCAAGGAGTTGTATATTTAGGGACGATCTTACATAGCTCTGGCCAAAAACTCTAAACAGACCTTCTCATGTCTGGTGTGCAGCTTTATGTTAATTGGTATCTGGCTTCTGGAGGTAGTCCCATCACCCTAGATTAGAAAAGTTCATTAAAATATGTTTATAGAGAAGTATAAAGGCATTTTCTTGAAACACAGGGAGAGTTTTCAAACCCTCTCTGAAAAATTCTAAGCTGTTAATTTAAAATGATTCTGTATTTTGTTTTGCTAAAATTAGATCTTTGTCAAAAGATACTATAACAAGTAGTAGTGATATACAAATGCTATTAAAACAAAAAGTATAAATATATGATTATAAAAATCACCTTGGTAATGAAATGTTTATAAAATGAAAAGCATTACAAAGATTTATTGACTCATCAATGCTTTCTCTTCACCCTACAAACTGTAGAAAGTTTTATTTATTTTTTGCTTCAAAATGAAATACTTTTTTCGAGAATCAGATTCCATATTTTATCTTTAGTGAAGCTTTCTTGTTTTCTGTATTAGATATTCAAATAAGCACCCCACATGGCAATGTTTTTGCCTTTTAAATTGTTGCTATTTCTTAAAGTTTAAAAACTTTAAGGAGTTTTTTAAAAAAATAATATTGTGGCTAATATTTAATACTGCTAACACTAAGATTCCCAAGCCAAAAAGTATTAATCATCTACCTAATTAAGAACTGAACAAAAAGGCCTTTATAAATTCTTCTCTAAAATTCATAAATCACTTACTCTGTGACTACACATTAACAACTTTTACAACTATACATCAACAAGCTCAAATACTTTAACAACTATTTTTTATGTAATGACTCTTTATGTCAGCACTATTTACATAAGAATACAAATTTGAAATCATAGAGTTATATACCATGAAAGGGACTTTACACAGAAGTTATTTATCAAAAGGTAAAAGATGATACAAATGTTTCTCTCTCTCTCCTTTTCTCTCTCCTCTCTCTCTCTCTCTCTCTCTCTCTCTCTCTCTCTCTCTCTCTCTCTCCCTCCCTCCCTCCCCCCTCTCTTTCGTGTGTGTGTGTGTGTGTGTGTGTATGTGTGTGTGTGTGTGTGTGTGTGTATGTGGGGGGGCATTATAATATTATAGCTATTGTTCTGAAATCTCTGATAGTCATTGCTTATTCTTTAACTGAATTTGCAGAAGCTGAGCAAGCCAAAGAAGAGATTGCTCCTGCCTCAACAAAAAAGGGTAAACACAGCTGAAAACAAATAAAGAAAACTGTTATGACTGTAACTTGATCCTGAAGCTCTTGACTACTGTCTGTGCAGTGTGGTGATAGGAGCACTGCTTGCTGATTTTGCATGCAAAATTGCACTGACACAAAAACAAACTTTGCATGATAATTCTTGCATCTATTGCATCTACATTTACTTTGTGGTTAGTTTTCTATTGCAGTCATTCTTGCCCACTAGATCTATAAATTAATGTTTGTAATTGTATCTAAATTTAAATACAGTTTTTGAAAAAATTTATAAGTATACTACTTAAACACAGTATGATTTCATTTACCGATAGGTATTTGGATTTACGCACACAACTTTAAACGACTAAGTGTTAAATAATTTAAAATTTAGCTAAGAAGATGTACATAGTGTGTTCATTTTGTATGAAAATATTATAGAACTGAGAGATATATTCCATGAGATGCTGACAGAGGGAAGGTGTTGTTTGAGAAGCAAAATGGGAAGTAGCAAGAGAAAACAGTAATTCTAACACTACCTTTAAAAGCAACTCATAAGAATACTTAATAAGTCTACCTTAACTATATATTCAAGACCACAAAAATTCACACACATGCATACACACACACAAACACACAAACACACACACACATACTCCACTAAAATGACATTACATATACTTATAAAAATTACACTATGTATGTACAAAAATAAAACATACATAAACTTGTAAAACTAATAAAATATTCATGGTATCAATGTCAATGCTCCTTTTCATATATGTATAAACATATTTACCACATTCATTAATGTATTCAACATTTTTCTAATCATTGATATATATCTGTAAATTTGTATATATCCATATACATGCTTATATGATATTATGTAGGTATATCACATTATCTTTAATTGATGTAATTTCACCATAGCTGGCAGAAGCTTAAATTAAAATAGCTTTATGTGACATCACATTCTTTTGTTAAATTATTTTATTTACTTACATTTCAAATGTTGTTCCCCTTCCTAGTTTTCTCTCTGCAACACCCCATCCTATCCCCCCTCCACTTTACCTCTATGAGGTTGCTTTTCCACCCACTCACCCATTCTCCACTCACCACTCTAACGTCCTTCTATGCTGGGGCATCAAGCCTTCATAGGACCAAGGGACGCCCCCAATCCAAATGATGCCAGATAAGGCTATCCTCTGCTACATATGTAGCTGGCATCATGGATCCATTCACGTATACTTTTTGTTTGGTCTTTTTGTCCCTGGGAGCTCTGGCTTGTCCAGTTAGCTGATAGTGTTCTTCCTATGATGTTGCCATCCCCTTCGGCTCCTTCAGTACTTTCCCTAGCTCTTCCATTGGGGTTTCCAGGCTTAGTTTGATGGTTGGCTGTGTCTGCATCTGTGTTAGTCAGGTGCTGGCATGGCTCATAAATATTTTGTTGATGTAAATAATAATGAATTATGAAAAATCTAGAGGTATTAATAGACAATAAGACAAAGTAATTAATCTGAGCATTGGTATTTGGGCCTCACATGCTGTCATTAAGGCTGTTATTGATGAATTTAAAAGCAGGAAGGAGGGTTGGGGATTTAGCTCAGTGATAGAGCGCTTGCCTAGCAAGCGCAAGGTCCTGAGTTCGGTCCCCAGCTTCGAAAAAAAGAAAAAATATAAAATGTACTTACACTGTGATCATAGACCTCCTCCTTTGTCTTCCAGTCTTACCCTTATAGATTCCTGTTCCCAAGGCTCCCTCCCCTTCTTCTCAGAGAAGGAGGAGCCCCCCTTGGGTACCACCTCACCCTAGAACATCTGTATTAACAGGACTAGGCGCATTCTCTCCCACTGGATCCCAACCATGACGTCCAGATAGAGAAAGGAGATCCAATGGCAGGAAACAGAGACAAAAACAACTTCTGCTCAACTTGTTAGGGGACCCAGATGAATAACAAGCTGAACATCTTCCACAATCTCTGTGAGCCCCCACAGTTCCAGGTTATTTGACTTTGTAGGTATTCTTGTGATGTCCTTGACACCTCTGGATAGCTCAATTCTATCCTCAACTATTCCACAAGACTTCCCAAGCTCAGACTTATATTTGGCTGTGGGTCTCGGTATCTGCCTCCGTCTTGGTCTGGATAGTCTCTCAAGAGACAGTTAGGTTCCTGCCTGTATGTATAGCAGAGAATCTTATATAGTATAAGTGGCTCTCTCTCATATGGGATAGGTTTCAAGTTGGGGCAGTCATTGGTTGGTTGTTCCCTCAGTCTCTGCTCCTTCTCTATCCTTGCACATCTTATGGGAAAGAGAAATTTCAGTTGAAGATTTTGTGGGACCTCCTCTGGAAGTCCTTCCTGACTATAGAAACTGGAAACAACCTAGACGCCTGTCAAATGAAGTCTGGATAAAGCAAATGGGATACATCTACACAATGGACAAAGACATGATGAATTTTTCAAGATAGAGTCATTTTACCTTGAGTAATTAGGGCATAAACACAAACATTCATAGTTTGCAGTTTAACCATGTCAAAGTAGAATAAAAAGTGATATAAAATCAAAACTGTACAATCAATTATGGACCTCATAAGAGTCCTCAACTAAGGATGTCATGAATTTATAACATAGCAAATATTTTTGTTGGAATGACCTGCTTAGTAAAATTTTAAAGTCAAATGACAGAGAAACAATCTATTTATAAAGAATTATAACCAACTACTTTGCCAATTAATCTTATATCTCTGTTATTGTTTAAATATGGTTCTGCATATTGATTTGATTGCTTCCAAAGCTCTCAGAAAAAAACTTGGGTAAGGATTTACAGAGCTGACAAACTTAAAAAACAACATTAAATCTGATTTTTCTCATCTGTTAGTATGCATATGCTATTCATATTACTTGCCACCTTCTAATCTCTCACAGTTAACAAAAACATGAAATTGAACAGTGGTTGCTTTTGTCTCCAAGTTAACATTGAACAAGGAACTGTGCATGATACAGGAAATACTGTTGATTTTGTGATTGTTGTAATGTTTTCAAAGTTACAAATAATTCAATTAAAATGTAGTAAATAAGATATAATATTTTCATTTGTTATTTCATTTCATTATTTGTTTTACCTTAATGTTTTATTTGAAGATGAATATATTAGATCTTCATTTGACACCATCTGTTTCTAATTTTAAAAATTTCTACTTATGTTCTCTGTCATTCAACATAAATTTATGGATATCATGCTGTGTTTAAAATAAAATTTGGGAGATAATGCTACTCTTGAATCTAAAATACTGGAAAAAATATACCCTATTTTCACTATCAGTAAAAATGTTCCAGCATAGCTGTAGCTCAAGGCTGAAGTAAAAAAGGGAGATAAATTCAGACAAAGTGACAGGGCAGTTTATCATTTATTCTTTCCTTAAAATCATCAAAAGATGTTCTTTGCAGTGACTTCAGAAGCAACCCTTCAATAATAGATGCATTTACAATATGATTCTGATGAGAATGATCTGTGAGAGCACCTTGGTTCTTAGCAACAGAGCAAGGCAATGGGGCTTTGCAGGATGTATATGAGGATCTCTAACTCAGGAGGGAACCTTTGTCTCAAGATGAGTTATGATATTGTTGCTGTGGTAAATGCTGATGCTATTTCTCTTTCTAAAGCAAGGAAACCTGTTAGTCTGTGAATAATTGAAGTCCTCAGCATGAATTTTTACTTTGTCTTGCTCCTTGTCTGGTGAGAAATTTCTAAGGCAAAATATTCTTTAATTTTCATCCCGCTCTGAACTTTGCTTACAAAGTCTTTAGACATTTTTACTGTGTAGACACTTAACAGTTGACATTCCAGAGATTCCAGCATTAACTTAGGCTTCACATCTATCTTGACTTGTAGTGTACATATGCCAAGATTACAAATCTACCCTAAATTCTAAAGATCCAAATTGTATATCCATTTCTGATTTTACTATGCATTTCAGGATTCTGTTCTCATCTGTCCAATTAGCAACTTAAGATGCATCCCTCCTCAATGTAAAGCTGGCTATTCTCTCCTACTCACTTGCTTTTCATTATCTATTCCCTACTAGAGAACAATGTTTAGTTTTCTCTTTATTTCCACTACGTGTTTATTCAAATAATCTTAATGTATTTCCATTTTTTAAAATATTTCCTGTGTATATGTTTGTATTCATAAGCCTGACTGTCAGCAAAATTCAAACCTTTATTGTGTGCTTCCCGAATTACTGTTCTGATATGTGACTAGCCTCAGGTGTGTATATTTATATTAAAACTTAGCAAAGGTCATAGGAAATCATCAAAGCCATGACACTGAATAAATCACTTTATTTGAAATTCTTTCCTCTAGCGATTCATAAAGTCCAACCTCATTAAGATGGCTAATGGGAACCCCATGATCTGTCTTCCATATCCTTTTCTAAATCGACCTTCATACATAATACAGTTTGATATATGCAATTACACTATATTGCATATACTTCTAAATATATGTGTGAAATGCATATTTAGATTTGGATGCAGAGGCATGGACTTACTACTAAATATGTATATCTCAGAATTAATAAGAAAAAACACGTTCCTATATTTCTATCTAATCAATACTACTTTCTATTCTACCGATATTGATACACTCCGATGTTTCAGTCCTTTTCAAACAGTACCTTTGACATACAAGTGACCTTCAACTGGCGACATTACAAACATCAAAATAGTATTATATTATTTCAAGGCTCATGGACTACATCCTAGATTTGTATTTAACTGTGACATCAGGGACTTTTGAAATTATGTTCAACTCACCTCTTATAAGTACCCTAGCACCCTCCACACTTGCCTGGGATTTTAAGGGCATACATAAAACTATAAGGGTGAGCTGGTGAGAAAAGAAGATGAGAAACATTGAAGGTCTTAAAACATCTTTAAATAACAATAATAAAATCCAGTGAGTAATGAAAATACAGCAAACCGTCTTTTCTTCCAAGTTCAACTCAAGCCTTGCTAAAGCCATTGTTACAGTGTAAGAGGAAAAATAGTCATTCATTAGGATTGCACAGCAGGGTTCAACACCAAAGGAAGTTTGATACACTCTATGTTATATGAAGAAAAATTGATTTGGGCTTTCTTTTGATTCCTGCCTGGGAGAAAAGTCCTCTTACTTAGATGAATCATTTGTGTCTAAAGTTTATTCACCATAAAACAAGGCCTGATGAATTTTGCATTAAAATTGGAAATAAAAAGATAACCATGATGTTTAAAATGTCTTTCTTCCCCATTTTTAGCATTTTCAGGGAGCTTGTGTTGGAGAAGATTTTCTGGAGGGTCAGAACCAGTAGAATGTGCATAATATAAAACATGATTCACTATACTGGTGGCTAAAATAGGAACTGTATAGTCCAGTGTTAGGTATCTATACAGAGGCAGAGTACATTTAGATGGTTAGTCATTTAAATTCAAAGCCTCAGCAGACCCAACCTCAACTGAAGACTTGAAAGGCTCCTATATGGTACTAGTATTTCTAGCTATAAGTTTTACCTATTCATTTCACATTTTCGTTACCTTTAATGGGCACCTCAAAAAATCTTTCTTCTTTATCTGCAAAAGTGTCAGTCCATATATAGTAGTCCTGCAAGAGTGTTGCCGGCAAGAAATACAAACACATTCCAGATTTAAATATCTATTATTTTCATTTATTTTATTGTTTTTTATTAGATATTTTATTCATTTACATTTCAAAATCATCACCTTTCCCAGTTTCCCTTTTGGGACCCCCTATCCCATCACCCCCCTGCTTCTGTGAGGGTGCTCAACCACCCACCCACCCATTTCCACATCACTGCCCTGACATTTTCCCTACACAAAGTCATTGAGTCTTTTCAGGACCAAGGACCTCTCTTCCCACTGATTTCCAACATGCCATCCTCTGCTACATATGCAATTGGAGCCATGGGTCCCACCATCTGTACTATTTGTTGGTGGTTTAGTCTTTGGGAGCTCTGAGGGTTCTGGTTGATTGATATTGTTCCCCTTCCTATGGGCTTGCAAACCCCTTCAGCTCCTTCAGTCCTTTCCCTAACTCCTCCATTGGGGATCCCATTCTCAGTCCAAAGATTGGCTGCAAGCATCCACATCTGTATTTGTCAGGCTCTGGCAAAGCCTATCAGGAGACTGCTCTATCCAGCTCTGTCAGCAAGCATCGCTTGGCAACAGCAATAGTGTCTGTATATGGGACAGATCCCCAGGTGGGACAGTCTCTAGATTGCCTTCCCTTCAGTCTCTGCTCCATAATTTGTCCCCATATTTCCTTATACAGGAGCAATTCTGAGTTAAAAATCTGGAGATGAGTGAGTGGTCCCATCCACCAAACAGGATGTATGCCTAACCTCTGGATGTGGTCTCTATAGGTTCTTCCTCCCCTTTCTTGGACATTTCAGCTAATCTCATCTTTGTTGGGTCTGAGAGCCTCTTGTTTTCCTGGCATCTGGAACTTTCCAGTGGCTACTCCCAGTTCCCCATCCCCCACCGCTACATACCTCTGTTCAATTTCCTGACACTCTGCATATCTGTATATCATCCCAGTCTCCTCCCGTACCTGATCCTGACCCCTTTTTGCCCTCTCCCTCCTCTCTTGTTCCCTAGTCCCTCCAATCCTCTACATCTTGTGAATATTTTGTTCCCCCTTCTAAAAAGGACCAAAGCATCCACACTTTGGTTTTCCTTCTTCCTGAGCTTTATATGGTTTATGAGTTGTATCCTGAGTATTCTGAGCTTTTTGCTTAATATCTACTTACCAGCGAGTATATACGAAGGCTCCTCCACTCTTACTAGGATTAGAAGCTGGTACAACCACTCTAGAAATCAGTCTGGTGGTTCCTCAAACAATTAAATATATTTTAAAATAAGGACAAAATACTTTTCTTTCCTTCATGGAGGTGTCCAATACAGTCAACCTGTTACCATTTCACTGGCTGCTCATCCTGGAGCATATTACCATATTAGGGGCTTAGGTTATAGTCTTTGGTGCTGTCAGGTTTGGCACTATTAGTTCAGCTTTGCTGAGTGGAAGTCTGTGTTGTCTACCTCCATGTGAACTCTGTTTATAGGCCCATAGGGCAATTAGGGATAGCCAAGAGAAAGGTTTCCTACTATCCACAGAACACGTAATCAGGTCTACTTGGTCATAGAAGTCTTTCTTTGCTGAGGTGACCTTTTGGTGGGACAGAAGGTATCATAAGAAAAATAGGCACATTAAACATTTCAATAGTCTCCGTTCAACTCAGTGCATATTCTCCTGAGATCATGTATACTACTTACATTTGATGAAGGAATACTTCTGTGTTTGTCCACTGTTACAACTTTGTGGATCAGGTAACACAGAGCTCACAAGAGGAATCTTGAATTGCACATGGTGGCTCGTTTAATCATTTTCAGATGTTTGGTTTTCTTCAACATCAAGAAGCAGGTCAAGAGCTGTCTATTTAAGAGAGACTAGTTTTCTGTAGATGGTGGCAAAACCTTGTTTGCAAATTCCACTGGCCTCAATTTGTATTCTCCTATAGAAGTTGATTAAACCCCCTAGCATTGCTAACTGCTGTTAGGACCTCAAATTCTATCAGGTCTGCTGTATGATGTAGCCTGGATATGCTACAGATATCCTTCTATTTTTCTGGGCCTTCACAACAAAATAGAAACATCTAGAGTCCCTAGAGTTTATTGAAGAGAGTAACACCCAAACTTGAGACATGTGCTGCCTTCAAAATTCAAATAAGCCTTTTAAATGCTGCAGTTCCTGGTAGCTGGTCCCATATGCAACAATTTATCCTTCACTTTAAAAAGAAAAAGAACATTTAAATGCTGAACATCACTAGAACTTCAGAAATTTTAGTAATATAGATGATCTTTGGAGTTTTATTGGTTTTACTTCCCATCCTCTTGACACACATGGGATTTACATATGGGATATAAATAGTAGCTGCTACCATTGTTTACTTGGTTGAGTCAACATAATGTCATCAATATGACTGAGCATTGTAATGTCCTGTTGAATACATGGGGAAGCAACATCCCTATGAAGTAAGTTGTGATACAGGACTAAAGATTGACTGAATTCTTGAGGTTGTCTCGTCTTTCCAGCTGAAAGTGAATTGCTTACTTGCTCATGGACAGAAATGAAGAAAACAGTGCATTTTCAAGGTTAGCAGATACATGCCAGATATTAGGTGATATGTTAATCTCCTTATGTAAGGAAACCACATGTAATAGAATAGATTCAACTGGAGTTACTATTTGATTAAGTTCAATATAATCATCTATCATTCTTTATCTATTAGATAAATAGAAATAAATGGAAACATGTAGAAAACTATGATTCAAGTACTTAATGATGATACTAACATAAACTTTCTAAAGATGAGAGGCAACTTGTGGTTCACTATTTCATAAGTTCTGTTTTAATGTCTTCTACTTGGCTGTTCCAAAAATAGATCAGGAAGCCAACATAATTATTTCAATTTCAAAGTGTATCTATACAAATTATGCATCCTGTAACTATAGAAATAACCACAGGATGAGTTTGAAGACCCTGACGAACCCACTATTAGTTAAATATTGGCTAAATTTGACTCTGACCTCCTTATGGTATTGTTTCAAATGGGGGGATACAATGCAATATGTAGTCATCTGTAATTAATGTTGATGCATTGCTAGTTTATAGCAGGCTCCCAAAGATCTGACATTTTATTTTACCACAGTACAATTACCCCAGGAATAGGTCTCTTTGAGCTTAAATACTAATAGCAAAACTTCAGTATTATGAGAAGGTGTTTCCTTAATAGAGCCTAACCTCTTTTACATTCAATATTCTGGACCTAGAAACGTGTTCAATTTGTTGAAGAGTCATTACTTTTCCTAGCTGTGACTCAAAGCAGCCTTTAATTCAGTTGTCCTACAATCTTCTGCTTATCTAGATGGGACATACATTTAGTAGCTTCTGTATCTGCTTTACTTCTAGAAATACCATGAGGAATTAGTCAGTGGTATAGGTGAGCCAGCCCATCCTGATGAGTTCATTTCCTGCGTTTTCCTATATGGTAACTATACTTTGTTGCCATTTGGAAATTTGGGGCTATTTAGGGAAATTAGCCCCACTATTGGGGCTAATGTGAAATACAACTAGATTTGTTATCTCTTAATTATCCAGTTGAATACCTGCAGCTCCCACTATAAAATATGACATAAAAAAGCAACAAAATATTCTATGGAGAAAGTTGACCCAGCACTTCCCACACAAGAATGAATTCCTGAGCTTGGATTCTGTCAACTGTGGGATGTCCAGATGTGCACATGTCTGTATTCCAAATGCTAGAGAGACAGAGACAGGCAGATACTTGGTGTCCACTACCCAGTCATGCTAGCACACCATTGATCTCCTGCATCAGTGAATGATCCTGCTATGAGGTGAAGAGCTATGGAGAAAGTCAATTTACATAAACATGTGGTCTCGGCATGCATACCTTTTTGCACATGTGCGCACAACCACATATACATGTGCGCATAGATATATATATGTATATATAAAATCATGCACACACATACTGGGAGGTATATACATACATATATGCCATACATGCACGCGCACACACACACACACACACTATATAATATATATATATATATACAGAAAGACAGACAGACTGACAGAAACAAAGAGAGACAGAGAGACAGAGAGAAAGAGAGATATTTTACAAAAAGGAGCAATGAAAGATTTCATCAACCACACTGGTGCTCCTCTCACAAAGCTGTTTCTTATAACATCCATAAAAGAAAAAATTCTTCCTGACCCTACATTGTAGAAGGTTAAGTTTTACATAGGAAGTCCATTCTAACATTCTAATTTCCTTGACTGTTAAAATGTTTCTTCTTCTGTGCAAGCTGTGACATTGTACCCAGTGATGTTTACCAAAACCTCCACCCAATCTAGTTGTACTTTTTACCATTATCACCACCCTTCAATTGCATCCCCATACAGATTCTCCAAACTTCTGTTTGTGTGAATTAGAAAACTCAAGAAATTCTTTAAGAGTTTAGAATGCTTTCATGTGAATAATCCTCTGAACATTTCCTCTTGTGCATGTTGAGACAAGAGTGTGTTTCAGGGATTGAAGCAAATATGAATGATAAAGATGGGTCTGGAATCAGCATTGTTCTGATGGGTCATGAAAGCATCAGCATCATTTTGCTTTGTATCCCATTCAGAGAACCTCATTGCTGGTTTGATAGATAGTAGATTAATTCCACTAATAAGACTGGAGTATAGCACAGACTAGAGACAAAACTTGCTTTAGTCTAAATGACCCATGAGAATCTTAGAGCTCAATATCTTCACCGTCAGCAGACTCTACTCATAATCTCCACCTCAAGTTACTAGATCCTATTTTTATCAATATTCTTTGAGGCTATGACATATTCTTGTGTTATAACTCAGCCAATCATATGAAAAATTTCTCTTTTTATTTCAAGAGGGTTTATTGGTATTGTTTGACATTTTTAAAACGTCAGCCTATTTATTATGGGAGAGAGATGATTCTTTCTCAAGACATATGCAAAAGTTTTTAGATTGTTTAAATAAATATCGTGAAAAATTAAGTTTTACCTCTATTGTGCTCATTCTTTTTTTTATTATTTTATGTATACATGGTAAGAGTAGTTGATCAGCATCAATATGTTTCTTAGACTTCATGACTTAGAAAGTTTTAGATATGTGTGTGTGTGTGTGAGTGTGTGTGTGTGTGTCACAAAATTGCTTGCTCTACACAAGGGATGTGCCAGAAGTATCAAAGGCATTTATCAAGCACATTATTTTTTAAGAGAAAAGATTGTGTTTTATTTACTTCTTAAACACCCAGAAACAAACATATAAAAGAATTAATCATTGGCAAGACACTTGTTTGTTCTCTATAATACAATTCAGATTCATACCTGGCAGTTTTGTCCAAATATTCTCCTCCTTGGCAGGCTCCTCTGTTAAAGTGAATATTCACTTTAGATCAGGATGCCCGTCAGAGTCTGGAATAGCAAACGCAGGACTTGTGAGTGTCTATACCAGGTCCTCTGCGTATATGTTAAGACTGTGAGCTTGGTGTTTTGTGTAACTCCTGACATTGGACATGGACTTATCTCTGACTCTTTTGCCTGCTCTTTAGACTCTGGATATGAGTGGTTTATTTTGTCTTATTGTATCTTTATTTTGGTCCTGTGGTCTGTTGTCCCATGGAGAATAGCTCTTTCTGAAGAGGAAATGGAACATTGCATAGATCTGGGGGAAAGGAGAGTTAGGAAAGCAAGGAAAGGTGGAAGGAGGGAACACTGTGGTTGTGATGCCTTGTATGAGAAAACATTTTAAATATAAAAAAGAAAATAAGTATTAATTTTAAGGAATTTTATAAGTATTTCAAATTTTATTTTATATTTAAATTTTTATTCTTAACTTATAGACTGTATCTTGACCACAGCCCCTCCTTTCCTTCCTCCCAGTTCTCCATTCCACATACCCTGCCTCCCAGATTTATTATTCCTCCATTTCACTTTTATAAAGGACAGCCCTCCCAATAATATCAATGAAACATGGCATAAAACGATTTAATAAGTCTAGGAATAAACCCTTATATCAAGGCTCAAAGAGCCAACCCAGAAGGAGGAAAATTACCTCATAGGTAGGTAAAAATGTCATACATGGTCCCTGTTCCCACTCTTGGAGTTCCACAAAAACCCCAAGCAAAACAACTACAACATGTATGCAGAGGGCCTAGCATAGACATATGTAAGTTTTGTGATTGTCACTTAAATGTCTGTGAGACCCTGTGAGCCCTGCTTAGTTGATTCTGTGGGCTGTGTTCTCCTAGTGTCCTTGGCTCCCCGCCTGCCGCCAGCTCCTACAATCTTTCCTCCTCCTCTACTGGTGGGTTTTCCAAACTCTGTCTAACATTTGAGTGCAGTTCTTGGCAACTACTCCCATTAGCTGCTGGAGGAAGCCTTTCTGATAATGATTGGGCTAGGCAGGTATCTAAAAGTATAAGAGAATATCATTAGGAATAATTTTATTTACTTTTATGTCATTTATTTATTTATTTACATTTTTGTCAGTCATGTTTGATTCTATCTTAAGATTCTGAGCTATCTGGCTCAGGCAGTGTCAGGCATGGCCTCTCTCTTGTGGCTTGGGTCTCAATGTAGACAAATCATTGGTTGGCCATTGCCCCAAGCTATGAGCCTTTACCCCAGCATATCTTGCAGTCAGGACAGGTTGTGGGTGGAAGGTTTTGTGGCTGGATTAGTATCCTAATCCCACCACTGGGAGACTAGCCTGGTTATAGAAGACGGCCTGTTCAAACTCCGTATCCTGCATTAGTGGGAGTTGTAGCTAAAGTCACCCTCATAGGCTTCAGGAAGTTTCCATTGTACTAGATTCTCACATTGACCTTTAAAAGCTCACTTATTCCAATCTACTCTACTAAGTTTCTCCCTTGGTCTCTCTCTCTCTCTCTCTCCCCCCTACCCAATTCCTACAATTCTCATCTCCCTTTACTCCTAGTCTGCCCAACATGTCTATTCAGTTTCTCTTTTCCTAGGAGTCCCACGCTTCCTCCCTAGACCTCTCCTTTTAATCTAACTTCTTTGGTCTGTGGATTGTAGTATAATTAAACTTTACTTAACAGGTTGCATCAACTTATAAGTGAATACACATAATGTTTGTCTGTCTGGGTCAGGGTTGCCTGACATAGGATGATGTTTTTTTTTCTATTTGCCTGAAATTTTCTTGATGTCTTTTTTTCCTAACAGCTGGATAATACTCAATTTTGTAAATATACCACATTTTCTGTATCCTTTCTTCAGTTGAGGGACAACTAGGCTGTTCACAGTGTGTGTCTATTATTAATAAAAGCATTATGACTATAGCAGAGTTGAACAAGTGTCTTTGGGGAAGAATGGAGTGTCTTTTGGGTATATTCCCAAGAGTGGTATAGCTGGGTGTTGAGGTAAATTACTCCTCAATTTTCCAAGGACCTGCTCTAGTGATTTCCATTGCGGTTCTATGAGTTTGCACTCCAACCAGCAATGGAGAAGTGTCCTTTTTTATGCCACATCCTTGCATCATGAGTTGGTCCTTGTGTTGCTGATGTTAACAATCATGACAGGTATAAGATGGGACCTCAAAGTAATTTCACTTTGCATTTCCTTGAAGGCTAAGTATGTTGAGCATTTCTTGGTCATCTCAGCCATATGAGATTCCTCTATTGAGGATTCTCTGTTTAAATCTATACCCTGTTTTTAAATTGTGTTGATTTGTTTGTTGATGTCTTTGGAGTTCTTTACGTATTTTGGATATTAGCCATCCATGAGATGTGGAGTTGGTGAAAATTCTTTTCCATTCCCTAGGGTGCCATTTTAACATGATATAGATTTTATCATATTTATTCAACCTTCTTCCAGATTTAATCCTAAACCCATATATACATAATAACTTAATAAATATTTTTCTTTTATTGAAAATATTTTTAAAACCATATATTTTTATTGCAATTTTCTCTTCCCTTACTCTTCCTAGCTCTTGCAACTCTCCATTTCATCTTTTTCAATGCTAGCAATAATTAAAGTAAACTAAAATAAAACAAATCAGGATATGATAAAACAATCAAACAAGTAAAAGGGCCAAGACAAGGAGTGAGGCAAAAAAGGCAACAAACAAACAAATCACCAAAACCATACAGACACAGAATCAGAAATGAAAAGGGAGACATAACAACAGAATATGGGGAAATTCAAAAAATCATCAGATCCTATTAGCAAAGTCTATATTCCATAAAACTGGACATCTGGGTGAAATGGACAATTTTCTAGACAGATACCAGGTACCAAATTTAAATCAGGATAAGATAGACCTTCTAAACAGTCCCATACCTCGAAAGAAATAGAAGCAGTTAAAACTAAAAAAACTAAAAAAACTAAAAAAAGTCCAGGACCAGATGAGACTAGTTCAAACTTCTATCAGACTTTCATAGAAGATATAATACCAATACTGTCCAAACTATTCCACAAAATAGAAACAGATGGAGCACTACCGAATTCCTTCTATGAAGCCACAATTACTCTTATACCTAAACCACACAAAGAACCAACAAAGAAAGGGAACTTCAGATTCAAATTCCCTTATGAATATTGACGCAGAAATATTCAATAAAATTCTCGCAAACTGAATCCAAGAGCACTGCAAAATGAGCATCCAACATTATCAAGTAGGGTTGATCTGAGGGATGCAAGAATGATTCAATATATGGAAAACCATCGATGTAAAACACTATATAAACAAACTCAAAGAAAAATCTATATGATCATCTCATTAGATACTGAGAAATCATTTGAGAAAATTCAACACCCCTTCATGTTAAAAGTCATGGAAAGATCAGGAATTCAAGGCCCATACCTAAACATAGTAAAAGCAATATACAGCAAACCAGTAGCCAACAGCAAACTAAATGGAGAGAAACATGAAGTAATCCCACTAAAACCAGGGACTAGACAAGTGTGTCCATATCTCTCTAATAACTCAATACAATTATTGAACTCCTAGCCAGAGAAATCAGACAACAAAATGAGGTCAAAGGGACAAAAAATGGAAAGGAAGATGCCAAAAATAACACTATTTGCAGAATTATATGATCATATATTTATGGGACCCCAAAGTTTCCACTGGAGAACTACTAAGCCTGAAAAACAACTTCAGCAATAGGGACTGGATATAATATTAGCTTAAACAAATAAGTAGCTTTCCATGACTCAAAGGATAAACAGGCTGAGAAAGAAATTAGGGAAATTTTACCTTTCATAATAGTCACAAATGACATAAAATACCTCAGTATGACTCTTACCAAGCAAGTTAAAGATCTGCATGACAAGAACTTCAAGTCTCTGAAGAAAGAAATTGAAGATCTCAGAAGATGGAAAGACCTCCCATGGTCATGAATTGACAGAATTAATATTGTAAAATGGCCATTTTGCCAAAAGCAATCTACGGACTCAATGCAATCACCATCAAAATTCTAACATAATTCTTCATAGAGTTAGAAAGAGCAATTTGCAAATTCATTTGGAATAATAAAGATCCCAGGGTAGCAAAAACTATTCTCGGCAATAAAAGTTCTGGGGAAATCATCATCCCTGACCTCAAGCTCTATTACAGGGCAATAGTGATAAAAACTGTATGATATTGGAACAGAGGCAGGCAGGTAGACCAGTGGAATAGAAATGATCACCCAGAAATGAACTCACAAGCCTATGGTCACTTGATCTTTGCCAAAGGATCTAAAACCATACAGTGGAAAAACTAGCATTTTCAACCAACAGTGCTAGTTCAACTGGAGGTCAGCATGTAGAAGAATGCAAATTGATCCATCCTTATCTCCCTGTACAAAGCTCAAGTCCAAGTGGATCAAGCACCTCTACATAAATCCAGATTCACTCAAACTAATAGAAGTAAAAGTAGGGAAAAGCCTTGAACACATGAGCACAGGGGGAAATTTTCTGAACAGAACACCAATGGCTTATGCTGTAACATCAAGAATTGATGAATGGGACCTCATATAGCTGCAAATCTTCTTAAGGCAAAGGGCACTATCATTAGTACAAAATGGCAAAAAAACAGGTTGGGAAATATCTTTATCGATCCCACATCTGATAGAGGGCTAATATCCAATATATACAAAAAAACTTAAGAATTTAGACTCCAGGGAACCAAATAACCCTATTTAAAATGCGGTACAGAACTAAACAAAGAATTCTCAGGTGAGGAATATCAAATGGCTGAGAAGTTCCTAAAAGAGGAACACTCCTCCACTGTTGGTGGGATTGCATACTGGTACAACCACTCTGGGAATCAGTCTGGAGGTTCTTCAGAAAATCGAATATTGTATTACCTGAGGACCCAGCTCTACCTCTCCTGGGCATATACCCAAAAGATGCTCCAATATATAACATGGACACATGCTCCACTTTGTTCATAGCTCCCCTATTTATAATAGCCAGATGCTGGAAAGGTGCCCTTAAACAGAAGATTGGATACAGAAAATGTGGTACATCTATACAATGGAATACTACTCCGCTATCAAAAACAATGACTTTATGAAATTCATAGGCAAATGGATGGAAATAGAAAATATCATCCTGACTGAGGTAGCCCAATCAAAAACACACACACATGGTATGCACTCACTATTAAGTGGGTATTAGCCTAAAAGTTCCGATTGCCCAAGATACAATCCACAGACCACATGAAGCTCAAGATGAAAGACGACCAAAGTGTGAAAGCTTCTGTCCTTCGTAAAAGGGGGAACAGAAATATTCATAGGAGAGAATATGGAGACAAAGTTTGGAACAGAGACACCAAGCAGATCAAACTAAAGAAATAAAAATATCAAACATTTATTTGGGTAACAAACTGAGGAAAACATGTAAATTTAAGGAGCTCTCACTTTAGGAACCCTATGCTTATAAGATGTAAATATCAATGCCTGAAGTTTTCAGGTTTTTTTTCTTCCCTCCAAATATGGATGTTTCTTCATTCTTTTTATTCTTTTATTTTGAAAATCTGATTTTATTTATGTTAAAATTTATTCCATTATTCATGTTTGTTAAATTATTTTATGTCTTCTGTTTTTGTTCCTCTGGGTAATTTTTTATCATATTATTTCAGAATGGATTAATAGAGTCCTACTTAGTTTTTAGCTTTGTTAGATCCATCTATTCCTTATTTTAATTAATTATCTGTTACATTTTAAAATAACAGTTGGATAAAATAATACAAAAGATGTTATGTTCTCATAACAGGGATGATTCTGTTTAAGGTAGGATAAAAGTAAAGGAAAAAAGAAAAGTGCAAGAGTTACTTCTATGTACTGGGCCTTGTGCTTGCCATGGTTGATCAAACGTTTCATTGTTTTAATAAACTAGAAGCATTACCTGCATTATCACTTAAATATTAAGGCTCAAGATTTTACAAAGTAAAATCCTTGCTCATTTTCCTGTGATACATGACCCCCTATACAATTTGTAACAAAAATCTAAACCATGTCCTTCATTTCTTATAGTAATTCAGTTCCTAGGAATTGTCATTCTATGGGTACAACAGCATTCCTTATCCTATAGAGAAGTTAGGTGCCAACCCTCCTTGAGTGGTCCTAGCCTAACACTTAACTACAGTTTAACAGGAATAGAAAATAAGATTATAACCTCATTGGTATTCCCTGGAAGGCCTGTAATTTCCCCTTATTCAGATTTTTTTTGTACAAGTGGGATTTTTGAAACTCAGAAAACCTAATTTGCTTTGAGCTAAATATTTTCCTCACTCAAGAGTTCCATTTGGAGATTAGAGTACCTGTTTTTATTTCCAACTAATGGTAACAACCTTTGGAGTCTTTCTGAAGCTGAAGCAGGAAATGATCAAATTTATCACATCTTCCTTTGGTTTTGTTTTGATTTCGTTTTGTTTGTTTTTGTTTTCTTTCTTAAGTCTTTATTAAGACTCTTTTCTTCCTCTCTATATTCTTTTCTCCTACTTTTCCATCCTCCTTTATTTAGGGAAAGTTACCAATGATGTTCTTATGTGCCTGATAACTTCTTCCTAATATTGCTTTGCGGCTCACTAAACCCTTCGTTTGATTAAAATGAAAGCCAGAACTTTTTAACTTAATTTCACTTAGATGCTTAACAGAAACACTGCAGAATATTCAATAATTCAATACATTACATGTGCTGTCAATGGGAAACAGCATCTTTCCAGAGGATTCAATGAATAAACACTTGTTTCCAACATGAGTAAAGCCAGGGGAAGATGCATTTATTCATTTTTTCTTTCTTTTTTTTTTCGGAGCTGGGTACCGAACCCAGGGCCTTGCGGTTGCTAGGCAAGCGCTCTACCACTGAGCTAAATCCTCAACCCACATTTATTCATTTTAAAGTTGTACTTTCCCCATTACAATGCTCTGTAGAGCTGTGCATGATTATGTTATTCATTTCCACATCTGTTCTTCTTCTAGCTGTTGCTCAAATTCCCTGAAGATTCTTTCTCGAATCAGTTACTTCATCTGCAGGCACTGACTTCATATGAAAAATTCTGCTCATTACATGTTTAACTAGGCAAACTTCAAATCTTCCGCAGAATGCAATAAAGACTTGAATCAGGATGAGGTGCTTTCAAAGATTTCTTTTGGCGTCCTTGTGATGTAAAATGGGTTCCTTTTATACTTAAATACATCTCAAGTATGACGGCATGGTACTTTCAGTTGATTAAGACATGATAAGTCTTTCAGGTATATACCCAGGAGTGGTAGAGTTTGACATATACCCAAAAGATACTCCAACATATAACAAGGACACATGCTACACTATGCTCATAGCAGCCTTAATTATAATAACCAGCGGCTGAAAAGAATCCAGATGTCCTTCGACAGAGGAATGGATACAGAAAATATGGTACAAATATGGTACACAACAGAGCCCTGCTCAGCTAATAAAAACAATGACTAAATAAAATTCTTAAGCAAATGGATGGAACTAGAAAATATCACCTGATATTTGAGTGAAGTAACCCAATCACAAAAGAACACACATGGTATGCACTCACTGATAAGTAGATATTAGCCCAAAGCTCAGAACACTCAAGATAAATTCACAGACCACATGAAGCTCAAGTAAAAAGAAGAATAAAAAGTGAATGCATCAGTCCATCTTAGAAGGGGCAAGAACACCTTCTTAGAAGCAGGGGGAGGGAGAGTGGAATAGGGGATTTCAGGAGGAAGTAAAAGGAAAGGGGATAACATTTGAAATGTAAATAAAGAAAATGTCCAAAAAAAAAAAAAGACATGCTAAGTCTGAATTTTAAGGAGTATCTTATTGACATTTATATGACACTAAGTGACTACAGCCATAAACTGAATTGTAGCTCAATTAATCACCTTCTTGTCAAGTGTAATTCTTTGTAGCTCCTTTATCAAAGCACAGTGTAAAGGAATAAAACAGAAAATAGTGTAGAAGAATTAGCCTGGAGACTGAAGGGATTACTGCTTTTTGTTTTTGTTCTAATCCCTTAAGATTAGCTTTAACCCAGATTTAAATTTTGTTATAGAAAGATAAGAAGTGTTTTTTAAAGCGTGAAAGAATAGCTGGTTTAGAAACAATATTTGGTTTTGAATGCATCCCCAAATGCTTTTATGTGCAGAATAAACATTTTATATTGGATCTCTTATTTAAACCTTATCTTTGCTTTGCAGCCCTGCATGGAAAGAAAGAAGAGAAAGCCAAGACAGTGGAGCAAGGTAAAAAAAAAAGTGAAGCAGGTTGACATTATCTTCTTTAGGAAGAAAACTACATGAGGAGGAAAACACTGGATTCAGACAGGCGGAAGACAATTATCTTTAAATCTCTTGCTCTAGAGCAATGTCCTTGCATTTGTTCAGGACAGGGAGGATGTGGGATGACTATCTGGCCTTGTCTTTTTATTGTTTACCAAGCTCTGAGTATAAATTCAGAAAAGCAAATGTGTATAGACTGCTTCCTTACGTCAGCGTCAGAGAAGCTGAAGAGTGATAATGAGATGAGCTAGATAACTGTTAGACATTTTTTTTTCTGTTTGACCTTTTGTTTTCCATACCACCTCAGAGATAATAGTTCAAAGAAAAAACATGATTCAAACTTATTTATGATAAAAAATAATTGTATTACTTTAAAAATAATTTGTTATATTAAGACACTGGGGTAAACAATATAAAAGTTATTATAGTTAATATCATGACTTTGGTTTTCGTGGTTGATTTACACAAAAAAAGCCTGAAAATTTGTTGTTGTGCATTGTAAAGTCTATATCTATCTATCTATCTATCTATCTATCTATATATATATATATATATATATATATTTGGTATACCACAATATCACTCTAGAATATACTTTAAACATGCTCTTGACCACTGTCTGATATCATTGAAAGTGATACTTTGCCTTTTCTTAAAACTGAAAAAATTAAGGATTTGTGAGCTTTGAAAAATGGAAATAATATGATAGTTATATCAATAAAGGTTTTCCTTTTATTGTGGCTTCTGGGTACCACCCACAATTTTGAGAGTCAATGCAATATTTCAAGCAGCTCAATCTGAGCAAGAGTGTCTGTGTTAGTGTTTGAAATATAAAGCATAAACACAGGAACAAACACAGGATTGTGTTTTGTTTGCTCATTTATGCAGGTTTCAGGATTTAAATTTCTTAAGTCAAAATAAAGGCAATCATTTCCAATCTGCTTTTCTCACTTAGATATTATGTGTCCAAAATAAGAAGCCATAAGTATAAAGGATGCAACAAATTATAAATTCCCAAATTATACATGTTATCTAGATTTTCCTCACAAAGGCTATTTTGATACATTGTCCAAGCATATTTTAATCCACTGAGCTTCCTGACTTTCTGTCTTCTAGTCATAAAAACTACTTATCAGAACTTCCTTTGCTTTTTATTTGCTTGTCTGTGTTGTTACTCGGGGTCTAAGGCATGCCAGGCAAATACTGCATAAGAAAGCAGTATCCTCATCTTAGCAGGATGCTTTAAAATCGCTATAACATGTTAAAAGTACACTGACTAATAACGGAGACAGTGCAATGAATACGGCGGTGCCTAACATGATTGACAGGAGCACTGAAAGTTTGTTTCTGAATATGTCACTTTTATTGAAACACTGATGTTTCCTCAAATGGAAAATGGCATTGGGATGTGAACTTACTATTTCAGATGAATTTTACTATAATTTTCCTAAACTTAAATTTTACCGTATACAAACTCGGGTTTGTTGGCCTATATAAAACTGACGACAGTTGTCATAATTTTAGTAAAAGATCTGGATTTTAATTGAGACAGTGCACTCTCACATATTAAGGGACAAATGTAAAAGAGAATAGTATATTTAAACAAATGCTCCTCTGTGGGGTATAACTAAGGCAAATAGTTGGTGTGTAAAAAAGGTATTTTAAGACATGAATAAAACCAGGAGTTTGCGTGTAAAAACAAACAAACAAACCTAACTTTGCTCTTTGACGGAGTTCTAAAATTTCTTCCTAAAAGGATATCAGACTCTGTCGTCTTCTCGCTTTTATGTAGGCTTACTTCAGAAATATTCATTATCAAAAATGAGTTCCAAATTTATTGAAGAACAATTAATTAAATATCAATGATGCCTTTTTCATTCATTTACATTTTAACTTGTGGCAATTTTTATGGAATACGCCATGATTGTTCTAATTCTTATCAGTGTGATGTGTGGTCTGAATCTAGCTGTGCACCTTGAACGAGCATCTCGATGTAGATGCATCCCAGCTACGCGTGAATAAATTAACTCAGCACCACTTTACATTATAGGAAATACCTTGTTTGGGAAAGGTGGAATTAATTTTCAGTGAACCCAATTGAGAAAAAGATCTCTGATCACTGGAAGGCCTAAGATCCACAGAACTAAAATAAATGCTATCCTATTTTGTGTTGATTTATTTTCATTTTTCTCATGCAGCTCTTATGTTGGATAGATGATATATTTGGGAGTTAAGATTTTGCATATCCTTATATCTAAGTGCCACTTACCTAGGAAAGTGATAACAAGGTTATACGTAGGATGGCTCTCAAGACATGTTTTCTCCACCCGATATGGCTGTGCGTATGGGGAGAACCAGCATGCACAAAATAAAAATGTCACACATGTGCTGCTTCAGTATAATCCACAAGATACAGTTGAAAGAGTGTATTGCGGTTCATTGATGTAACGCTCATTACTGAAAACTGCTAATTTGTTGATTTTTAATTCACTGAGCTCATTTTTTGTTTGTCTTCTTTTTCCAAATAGATCCACAGTCTTAAACACTCCTTCGTTCCTTTCAGAAGGAACAGACTTGTGTGATTTTCTTACTACTAGCTGAGGAGGCAAAGCACCCACTCTCAGAAAGTGCTGTGAGATACAGGAAGAGACCAATTAACAAAATTCATTTGGGTCTCATTGAGAAGCTTAAAGTAAATTGTTCTGCAACAGGGAAAAGGTGGAAAAAATAGCTACAGATTAATTGTTTGCAAGTTATTATTTCTTCAGTCACCTGGTTCCTGACATTATTGATACCTTCCTTAGAATTTGTTCCAAGAGCCTATCCTATCACTGTGGTCGATAAACAGGAAATGCCTAATTTTAAAAAAATGGTTAGTCGATTGCAAACACAGAGAAAATGTCAAGAAAGGAATATTAGCTGTCTGAGAATTTAACATCTTGTGCCCAACATACTGTAAAGCTAAAGTAATATTATATAAGTCAAAGCTCTAATTACTGAAGGTAGGCAATTATTTCAGAAGTTAGATTAAGCCTTTCCCTTATAAATTTAAAAGTAGAAATCAGCAAGGAAAAGTAACTATTTATTATTAGTCAACCCTGTCACTTCGCATATATTTGTAGTTCATTCTTATTCTTAAGAAGGCCTGTGTGGTGAACAATATATGGAAAAATATGAAAATTGTTGATAAGTTTACTGATTGCACAATGTTAATGTGAACTTATTAACAATACCAAGTGGATGACAGTTAAATAATTAATTAGGTCAGATGATATGCCATATTCAGGAAAATATGCCTTTTTATAGCTTTTAAAACACATTTATGAAATTTGTGAACTATAAAAGGCTAATAGTTTTTCAAATAAAATCATTCTGACCAAAAAGTTGTTAAATGGAATATGTTTTCCATTAGAATACTGTTATTTTTAGGAGGACTTGTCAATAAAGCCTCTTATTTTTTAATTATAACATTGAAATAAAAAACATACTTTATAATCTTAAATGCTTATGAACAGTTCAGTATCTCAAAATTATTTAAATGTGATCACAGAACTATTAAGTCTAGTGTTACACCCTCTTGGAAAATAAATATGACTTTACCACCCAATTAATCAGAAACATGACAATTAAAAAAACAGCATTTGATACCCAACTAGCTAATGATATGAATTTGAAGCGTAAAATCGGACAGTATAGAACAAAACTGTATCAAAGTTAATTTTCTCTAAAAAGAAATTCAGTTTTGCCATAGATTTAGAAGCGTTTCGACCCTCACGAATAAGCTAATCTGTAGTACCTGAAGGATTGCTGCCTTTTTTTGGATTGGATGTGATACTGTAAAGAATGTTACCATGTAATTGTAAAAGCTTTGAAATTTATCAGAACAGGTGAAACCAGGTCCATTGTATGTGAGACCTCGCTTTTCTCTATCGCAGTAGCCAGAGACTTGCAGTGTCTGTGCATGCATATTGTTTTTGAATCTACCCTCTGAAATTGTTGTAGACTTATCCTGTCGTTTCAAGTGATTATTAAAGATATCTGAGAACAGTGACTTCTGAGACAATCCTCCTTATTTTAATAACTGTATTTATATTTCCTGATATTTAAAATTTAACCTTTAAGTGTCAATGGAGTAAAACTAATGGCCTACTCGATCCAACTTATTTAACGATTTGTGTAATGTGTCATTTAAAACAAGTGATTTGCCCATGTGGATTCAGTCTTGTTGTTGACCCTCAATAAATTTTAAATGATAACAATATGATTGATTTCTGTGAATTTCACACCTTTGAAAACAGTTTGTACCACAATTGTTTAATATTTATTGAGTGCCCACAACAGGCCAGGCACTGGGGAAAGGATTTGAAGGGCACTGGGTTGACTCAAGAGAGAAGCTGTTCTACAAACAACTCCAGAAAATACATGCAGATTAGTCCACCGTGCTTTTTTAAAATATATCTTTGCATATGTTAATAAAATACTTAGCAGTTCCTCACTTCTCCTGCTCATATAGACATTTTACCTCTTCTTGTCCTTATTTAATGCTTTTACAATGACATGATCTGTAAGAAAATCCTTTCCTGTTTTTCCCTTCTCATTTTTTCTCCTTTCTATTTCATTACCCAATTAATAACCGATCAGGTCTAAATTCCACATGTCACAGAATAACACATCACTCAAAGGAGTTTGTTTCTTATACAGTGCCACTATCTTTCACAGAATATTAGAAGCATATGACTTTTATTGATGTCATCACCATTCAACACTAAAGACAATTTTCCCCCAGGAAATTGCCCACCTGAGTCAATGATGATTAAGTTTAGAGATCATGATGATGATATACATTAATGCCGTTCATTTATTTCAAAATATAAAGATATGTGTATACATATCAGATTTTTTTTCTAGGGCATTTGCCTTGTCCTACCTATGTGAAGCACTATTATTTGCATCCAGAAGCATCAGTAACAAGAAGATGAGAGGAGATGGTCGGTAGATAGGCTAACTAGGCACACTGTCTATTAGGGCAGGAAACACAGTTATGAAAAAAACATCAATCCTACATTGCCTCTATTCTGTACCTTCTGTGATTCACCAGTACAGTTTCTTGATAAAAACATGTCGGTGTTTTGGGTTCTAAAAATAATAAACATTCAGCATTAGTTGTGTGTCCCTGTGCCAACTTATCAACCTTACACTTTGACCAGATGTGAAAACTAAAGATTACAAATACGAACCATTTCTTATCACAAGGTCTAATCTAACTATAAATATGACAAAGAATTTCATATGATTTCCAAATTTAATGACAAAGCATTCTACATTTCTCTTGACGTTAGATAATACACTCTAAACATTTTTAATCAATGCAGAACAGTAAATAATTTTGATCGTTTTGTATACCCTGACTGCAGGTGCAGAATCAGGTGCAGGATCAGGTGCAGGATCAGGTGCAGGATCAGGTGCAGGTACAGGTGCAGGTTCGGGTCCAGCACCAGGTGCAAGTTTCCTTCTCATTTTCACCACATGGAAAGTTATCTCACACATACTGTTTTTTGATAACTATAGGTAAAATTTGGCACATAGAATCAACATTAAATATTTGGCATAGGCTACTAAGTTAGAAAGAATTCAGTTCTATATAGAAAACTCAACCCTTCATATCCTATGCCTTTCTATAGTGAATGATATGGAAGGCTAAAGAAAGACATAGTCTTTACCACTCAGCACAGTAAATAAATGCTACTTTATGATCTCTAGAGCAATAT